>NW_022103914.1:8008741-8031352 GCF_000313985.2 Echinops telfairi
AAAGAAGGTATGTTTGAGTGGCTTTATACAAGGGGATGCTCCGGGTTACCATTAGCAAGTTCATGGGTTTTCGGGTGAGAGCCAGTAGAGGAGAGGTTGAAACTCTTAACTTGTGGTTTGGCACTATCTGCATGTCTCGTCTCAGTGTCACCCTGGAGCAGTGGTGCTCAGACTCGAGTGAGCAGAGCTGTGGGGAGAGTTTGTTAGCATATGGACTGCTGAATCCCTCCTGCAGAGATTCTGACTCCAAAACTCTGGGGTGGAGCCTCATTCATATATTTCTAACACGTTCCATGACGAGGTTGATGCTGCTGCTGATGGGTCAAGGGCTGCACTTGGCCTGGAGGAACACCAGGTTCTCAGAATCATATACATCGCACTGTTTAGCAGTGAAAAGTTGGAAGCAACCTAAGTGTTCAGAAGAGGAACAGTGACTAAATGAACTGTGTTCTAGACACGCACAGTTAAAAAGGATGAGGTCAATCCGAGTACTAATGTGGAGGGTCTCCAAGACCTGTTACCGCATGAAAAGATCAAGCTGCACAATAGTGTCATTGGCATTTGGGGAAAAAATGTGACCAATCCATAATACAGTAAAACCTGCAAAAGATGGAACCTCTGTGAGCAGAAACCTGTCAGAGAAAGAACACTCAAAGTCCTCAAATTGGAGGGGCGAGGTGAGTGTCAAAGTGTGCAAAAATGGAATGAAAAGCTAGTGGAATTTTAACCTTGAACTGTTGGAAAACTAAAAAGGAAGTAAAACACTGCCATCAGCTCTCCAACCGCTGACCTTGCCGAGAGCAGCCCAACAAGCAACGTCTACACCACCAGGCCTCCCGATGGACTATTGGGAGCCCCCTTGAACTTTAAACTACAGGGAGCAATGGAAAATGTGAAGACCGTGCCTTGTGAACGGTGGGACGCGTGTAAGATCTGGATGGCAAGGCAGCCCCTCCCCCCTGCCCCCTCTGTTGCCGGTTCTCACAGCTTTCACCGTCTGTGAATGAAACCAAAGCCCGGGAAGGGCTTAGTTGGTAAAACTCAGTGGTCAGGAGAGCAAGGAGTTAGAAATTCCCATTTGGCAATAATGGTGCACCCAAGCCTACGAGAATCTGAGTCAGGAAGACGTAGCTTCTGTCCTAGGGCCGTGTAGACTCAGCTCTTCAGGCCTCTCACGACGACCGACATCTAGTGTCTGTACCTCGTGGTGCTCATTCCTTTCTTTTCCTTTTTTAAAAACGGGGCTCGTTCAACTCATCACAATCCATACTACATCCACTGTGTCAAGCACATTTGTACATTTGTTGCCATCATCATTCTCAAAACATTCGCTTTCTACGTGAGCCCTTGGTATCCGCTCTTCACTTTTTCCGATACCTTTCTTTTCCACAGAGAAGTTAAACATTCAGTTTGTGCGTCCTGAGACTAGGACTGGGCTGCTGTCTTTTGAGGAGAGCCAAAGAATTAAGAAGCTTCATGAAGAAAACAAGCAGTTCTTGTGTATACCAAGGAGGTGAGCTGAACAGAATTGGCAATATTGTAAGATATAACAAGGCCACAGGGTACATGCTTTTTGGTAACATGTGTATGTGAATTTCCTTTCCTTCTGTGATTGTTTCAGACCAAACTGGGACAAAGAAACTAGTCCAGAAGAACTCAAACAGGCAGAGAAAGATAACTTTCTAGAATGGAGACGTCAGCTTGTCCGGTGAGTGTTAGACTAAATGGCAGTGTAAATCCTTGAAATACTGAGTTTGAGCATTTTGGCGTGTTTACATATTGCCATCTGCATTGTTCAGTAAACAGTCCCGAGGACCGTATCTGTTCTCCTCTGGTTACCCACGGGAGAAGACATCTCCACACCAGCCCAAGACTGTTTCCACGAGGCAGGGGTCAGACATGCCTCCACCCTCCATCTTCTTAGCCTATTCTGACACCAGCCGTCCCTCCCCCTCTGCTTCTGTGCTGAGTTTCATAATTTGTTGCAGTGACCACATAGAGCTCACAGACAGCACGATTATGGGGTTATTGGGGACATTGACAGGTTGCCACGCTCAGCATTGGTAAATCGTAAGAATGCCTCAGCCAGCAGCCAAGTCTCTTTGGTCTTTGGTTCCTCAGGGGGCCAGGAAGCCCTCTGCCACCCCATCCCATTGTCTCAGGGCACAGCCTCTGGTCTTAGGTTCTGCCACTTCAGACAGGGCTCCCGGGCACTGTTAGGTCTTCTTCCTTGATGGTCGCAGGTTCTCTCTGCTTCTGAGATGGCTCTTACATGCAGAGTCATGGCTTTGAGGGAGGTGTGGTGGCTTGATCATCCACATCCTCTAGTAAGGCAACGGAGCCTGGTGGTATAGTGGGTGATTGATGGCTTACGCCGTTAACTGCAAGGTCAGCAGTTAGAAACCACCAGCTACTCTGTAGGAGAAAGGTGAAGCTTTCTACTCCCTTAAAGATTTATAGTCTCAGAAACCTACATGGGGCAGTTCTACTCTGTCCTGTAGACTCACAGTAAGTGATATGAGTTTGGATTTGGAGGAAGGTGGAGACTCGGAATTCTTCCCACTTTAATCATGTCCATTAGCATAACAGATAACTCCCTCAGAAATGGAATTATAACCACAGGCAGAGGGGCTAGACTTTTGCTGCATCTCAGAAGGGATTGTGGATAGAAGAGCCAGATTGAGAAATTTCACTGCACTGTAATTATGGAGCCTATGTTCTTTTTAAGAAGGTAATGGTAGCTGCTTGTAAGTGCAGATAGGTGTGGGGGCATGTGCACACTATATAAAGGTGGTGAGTGGTTACTCTTCATGTATGGCCTTTCCCCTTTCACCCCCTTCTCCAGCCCTTGGGCAGCCTGCAGCTTATCGCTGCTTTCCTGTGATGCCTGTGAGAGGAAATCTGCATTTGGTGTAGGAGCTTATGAAATAAAATGGTTTGCATGTTGGCTCCGCAGAAGGCATACAAAAATACTTCACTGTTACTGTCTCAGTGCTGAGTTTTAAGGGTGGTGAATTCGCTTGAAGCGTTCTCTTATAATCTGGCAAAGGTCATATAAACTTCCATTCTAAAGCCAGGCTAGAAGAGGAGCTAAAGCTGATCCTGACTCCATATGAAAGGAATCTAGACTTCTGGCGCCAGCTCTGGAGGGTCATTGAAAGAAGGTAAGTTGCCATTATCTGTCCCATGTGAAGAGGACTTTGGGGTTGATTGAGGTTTGGATGTTAATACATGCTCTGAGGCCCACGTGTGAGGAGGGTGGAGTGGACTGGAGTGGAGTGAAAGGCCACCAAGTGTTCTCATAAAAAGCAAGCATGTTACTCTACATTTCGTAGGCGCCCCGGCGTCCCAGGGATCAGGCAGCCGAAAGGCCAGCAGTTCAGAGATCCAGCAGTGCACTCCCATCACTGTGAGCCTCGGAAATCACCTAGGGAAGCTCCGCTTGGCTTGAGGGTCACCAGGAGTCAGAATCAACTCAGTAGCCTGCAACAATTCCTTTTTTAAATGTAGGCCGCTTGTTAGTGGACAGAAGCATTAAGAAATATATGAGAACGGAATATTTTCTGTAAGATGAGTTCTGAAGCTCACATACTTATCTCACCAAAGGAACATAGAGTTCTCACTGGCCCTGTGGGGAAATCAGTGTGAAAAAGTAGTGCCTACCTGTGAAAGCTGTGCTTGGCTGACCTTTATGGCCTTCCGCTCGGGCCGCCTCTGAGCAGAGCCAGCACAGAGGTGCCCAGGTGAGTGGAGGCGGTCCCTGCCCTCCGACAGAGAGTGGTTCCTCTGATGGGGGAGAGGCCAGCATGCTGGGTCAGCAGAGGAAAGAACACGGTCCCAATGGGGAGAACTCAAAGGATGACTTGGGTTTTGTTTGGTTTATTGTTGGGTTTTGAGAGGAAGAGAGTGATTTTGGATAATTCAAGGTGGACGAAGTTTTGATGAAGCCCTGGTGGCGTAATGGCTGCACGTTGGCCTGCTAACTATAAGTTCAACAGTTCTAAACCACCAGCCGTTCTGTGGGAGAAAGATGGGACTTTCTACTCCTGTAAAGAGTTACAGTCTTGGAAATTCACAAGGGCACCCCTACCCTGGCTTATAGGGGTGCTGTGTGTCAGCATGGCCTCAGTGGCATGAGTTTGGTTTTGGGTTATATGTTGGGATGCTAACCACAAGATCAGTGGTTCAAAACCACCAGCTGCTCTTGGGGAGAAAGACTTGGCTTTCTACTCCTCTGGAGAGTTACAGTCTCAGAAACCCACAGCGGTTTCTCCTTTTTCTCATAGGGCTGCTCTAAGTTGGAATCACTCCGTGGGAGTGGGTTTTATTGCCGAGTCGGCTTCCTCTTTCATTTCATCCCTGCTCCCCCGGTCGAGCTTGGTTCTTTGGAGGAACTTCTGTGGAGCAGAGCGAGCCGTCTCTTCAGCAGCGGATGGTGTGTTCTGCTGAGAGGGCCTCTCCTTTTTTCCAAAGACGTGGTAAGGAGCTCCGAAATTTCTCTGGAGGACAATGAGCCTGCCTGCTCCTGTACAGATTTTGCAACCTCAGACACCCAAAGGGGCAGTTTTGCTGTGTCCTGCAGGGTCAGTAGGAGTCTAACAGACTTGCTGGCAGTGTGGTACCTGGTTTTAGTTTTAGGCGGTGTTTCAGATTTCCTACTACTCCGTACTTTCTCCTCTGTGGACTATTTTCTTTCCTGTTTATTTGGTTTCTGACTTTTATGTAAGAAGCCTTCCTCACGTGTCTAGTGATGCCGGTTGTCAGTTCATATTTAAGGATGATACCTTACAGAACTGCTTGGGAAAGTGGTGGCGAGGTTTGCCTCACTGCGGAATGAGGAGGGGCGTGCTTGCTCTCTGTCCTGCCGGGTTCCTGCCTTTCCTTTCATCGTGTTGGTGCGTTTTGAGAAGGAGCCATTCAGTCCGTGTTCAGTGCAGTCATGCCCGTTTAACAGGGAGACCCTGTGCGTGTGTTTTATGCCCGTCAGTGGGCATTGGTTTCATCAGAGGGAGCATGTACATGGGAGCTGCAGATCATGGAAAACTGGAATTGGGGGGTAGTGGGATATTTCCACAAACTTTTTGAAGCCGCCTCATACCTGTTGGAAGTCTGAGCTCCTTTGAGATTGTAGTATTTACCCATAGTTATTTCTGTTCCGTGTTATTTCCTCCTTTTATGGAAGAACATGTTTCTGTATGCTGATGATTTTATTTCTGGGTTTTTAGTTCTTTTCCATTGGTCTGAGTATCTGTCATTATACTAATACCATGTGGTTTGGCCACTGTAGCTGTATAATATGTGCTAAAGTCAGGTAAAGCAAGCCCTCTCCATATGAAGTTGGTAATCAGTTTTTCCATTTCTTTGGAGAAAGATGAGGGTAATTGTATCGGGATTGCATTAAATTTATATAGTGCCTTGGGCAGAACTGACATCTTTATTGAGTCATCCAATCCACGAACTTGGGGTATTCTTCCATTTGTTGAGGTCACCCTTGGTTTCTTGTAAAAGTGTTCTGTAGTTTTCCCAGAATATGTTTCTAACCCCAGGAATTTGTTTCTGTTGCCTGGGACAGAGAGACTGTTCCACAGAAGCATTATGAAAGAGGTGACTGCTGCCACCTCTCCCCAGAAGCACGTGTCGGTGCCCTCTCTGGAGCAGATGTCTCCTGTGTGGGAGCAGACTGAGCCGTCTGCTTCGCTGACTTCAGTCATAGTTATCAGAACTGATTGGATACCGTGAAATGCTCCATGCGCTCCTCTAACAGCATGGAGGGCCAAGCACTGGATCTGCAATAAGGCCCCATCCAGCCACGGCCATGTAGTCGAACCTCAACTGCATCCTAATTCAGCACGGGAGACAGGCAGTTCGGAAAGGTCTGCTCTCCTCACTGGCGTCTCTAAGTTCTTTCTCCCTGCCTGTTTCCTAGGACGGCTTAGTGTGTGGACCTTGTGGCTTTGACATATCCGGCTTTCTCTGTCTTTGCATTTATTGTTGAAGCTTTACAGTGTGAAAATGGTGGCCATCATATCTCCTCAACAAAGGAAACACCCGGGCCCATTTAATTAGAGTCCTTTCAGAAAATTGGCCAGTCTGTGAGCTCCTTTGGATTATAAGATTATGCTGAAGATGCCATTATTGTACAGAGAAAATGCATTCTTAATTGTCAGAAACCCTTGCCTAAATGGTAACCTTGATGTAATGCATTTCCTTGGTATTCTGTGGAGTTGGAATGCTACCGTAGCAAAACCAAAACTCCAAAATCACTGTCATCGAGGCGGTTCCGGCCCATATAACGGCCCATAGGACCCGGTGGAACAACCCCTGTGAGTTTCTGAGACCATAATTTTGTATAGGAGTAGACAGCCCCGCCTTTCTTCCAAGGTGTATATGGTGGTTTTGAACTACTGACCTTGTAGCCCAGTGCATAGCCACTACCCCACCAGCGCGCCTCTGCAAGAGCAAAGAAGGGTTAAACAAATGTGGGTTTGGGAACAACACTGCCCTCTGCTTGTTAGGACTTCTGCATCTTACTCCTTACCTTGTCGTCTGCTGCTGGCCCACATGACATGACAGCTGGGGGGGCGTGAGGGGGGTCCTTCCAGAGAAGGGCGGCCCTTATTCCCCTGCCATGCTGACGTGCTTCTGGGTCCCTACTACATCTGTCGGGGGTTGAGGGGATGCTCCGTCAGCCACAGCCAGCTTTGTTGCTGCATCTTTGACTGGATGGAAGAAGGTGAGCATGTCTTTCCAACTGAAGTATGGCCGTTTACATTGATAGTTTTCTTGTTTAAACACATCATTAAAACCATGGTGGCTGTTGGGTAGGTATGTGTTTTCTTCTTTGCCCGCCTTGCGTTTAAGTAAAATTCTGGTTTCCATAGTGGCAAGTGTTGGCAAACAATTTATTAAATTTTCTTTGGAGGAGCCAACAAGAGTATAGATTAGAAACTGAACCAACCTCACTGCCATGAGGCTATTCTGTCTCATCAGGGCCGCATGGGACGGAGTAGAACTGCTTCTGGGGGTTTCTAAGACGACAGCTTGGCAGGAGTAGAAAGCCTCATCTTTTGCCCGAGGAGCAGCTGATGGATTCGAGCTGCTCATCGTGCAGTTAGCAGTCCAGTCTGTAACTCACTGAGCCACCGAACCAAGCTCGCTGCCATGCGGCGGGCTCACAGCAGCTCAATAGGACAGGATAAACCTGCCCCTGTGGGTTTCCCAGACTAACTTTACGGAAGTAGAAAGCCTCATCTTTCTCCTGTGGAGAAGCTGGTGGTTTCAAACTGCTGGCCTTGTGCTTGGCAGCTCAGTATGTAACTGCAATACCACCTGGGCTCCTCATTTTAGATCAACGTGTTTGAAATACTCTGCTCAGCCCAGGGGAAGTTAACAGACGACCCAGCGGTGAAGCACCAGCTGAGTCTTCCGGGGCCATGTGAGAGCAGTAGACTGTTAGGTGAAGAGCTGGTCTCGGGTCGGCACGAACAGATCTATCTGTTCTCAGCTGTTGGGCAAGCCCACTTTCCTCTTCTAACACGGGGTAATTGTGCCTGGAAAGCTATCGCGGGGGAAGTGTTTGCCACCACCATCCCATGGCTGATGCTCAGTACTTTCACTTTAACTACAGAAAGTCCAGGGATGGGCCCTCCACAGGTGGTTTGGGTTGTTTTAAACTCTTTCATTTGTTTTTCAGTGATATTGTGGTCCAAATTGTAGACGCTCGAAACCCACTGCTGTTTAGATGTGAGGATTTGGTAAGTAACGTGTAACGAGATTCATGCTGAAGTCCTTTGCGCTGAGAGGCGAAAGGACAAGCTCGCCCACAGCAGTACCGTAGGCAGTGGTCTGCCCTGTCCTCCTGCCTTCTTTCATTCAGCCTGCTCTCCTCCCAGGGTCAGGAGCTTGCATAATGCCACTCTAAACAGGTGTTTTCTCCCCAAGCGGCTTTTTTTCATCTGAAGGCAGACTCAAGCCCTGACTTGAACATTTTAGCTTTAGTTCAGAAGCCATTTGGCTAGTAGACATTAGCCAGCCACTCCCTTTTTTCATCAATTGAAATAGCATGTTTCATATTTTAGCCCTTGCTATTCACTTTGCTTGGGAGCCATCCCATTTTCTTCTCCCACCTTAGATACTGCTTCTGGCCCTGTTGTATCAGTCAGCCGAGTTTGTACCAAGCCACGGGGAGGGATAGGTAAGGTGTGAGGGTCACAGGGAATAACGTAATACACACTTGGCGTTAACACCCCTCTTAGACACCGTGATGGAAGACCAGAGTGATGGTGGTATAGGTGATTTCAGAGCCACCGGTGAAGCACAAGTTTTAATCGTGAGCTCTAATGAAGGCAACTTTTAAACCTCTGCTTAAAAGAACTGTAATTGGGAATTAATCCCAGTGGCTGAGTCTAGGGCAGTGGTTTCTCACCTTTCCTAATGCCACGACCCTTTAATACAGTTCCTCATGTTGTGGTGACCCCAACCATTGCTACTTCATAACTGTCATTTTGCTACTGTTATGAATTGGGCAACCCCTGTGAAAGGGTCTTTCAACCCAACCCCACCCCCCAAAGGGGTCGCAACCCACAGGTTGAGAACCACTGGTCCAGTGTTCCTTTCCTGCTTCAGAACCATCTAAAGGTGAGGTTATTGTTGGCTGTCCTGGTTTGACTGAAGAGCAGTCATCACTAACCTGCAGCTCCTTATCTTGGCTGGAAGAAACAATTCAGCATTATTAAAGGCAGGGCAGTATTTCATGAAAATTGGGCCTGCTATACTTCAGCCAGGAGCCCTGTGGCACAGTGTGTTTGTGCTGACCTGCTAACGGAGGTCAGCCCCTCAGGAGAAAGATGGGGCTTTCTGCTCCCGTAAAGTAAAGAGTTAGGGTCTTGGAAACCCACAGGAGCAGTTCTCCCTGGTCCTGTAGGAGCACTGTGAGTCAGGATTGACTGTGGCTGTGAGTTGTAATACTTCTGCAGGGCAAGAAAGCATTTCTTTTTATACATTGCATCTTCTTTTGTTAATGTTATCAGACCTGTCTTTCAGAGGTTAATGAAACACCATAATTACAAGTCTTTGAATTGGGAAATGATTTAAAGCTGGGAGCAGTAAACACGTAGTTGTTCCTGAAGTGCTTCAATATATTGGCTTCCTTTGTCACTAACTGTTGCAGGAGCATTCTCTTAAGTGTCTCTGCTCATTGCGCAGGAGCGTTACGTGAAGGAGCTCAACGGTGATAAGGAGAATGTGATTTTGATCAATAAGGCGGACCTGCTGAGCGCAGAGCAGCGCCGGGCCTGGGCCGCGCACTTCGAGAAGGAGGGCGTGAAGGTCATCTTCTGGTCCGCTTTGGCCGAATCTGTTCAGCGGAACAGAGGCGCACAGGTGATCAGGGGACGTGGGCGGGGTTTCCGGGAGGAGAGTTGGGCTTCTGATGAGGGTGCTGTGTTTGCGCTGTGTTGTCTTTTTTGGAAACGTGGGGAGGCGTTTTGATGTTGTGATAGGCCGGCCTGTGGAAAAGTCAGATGGTTTCTCTCCCAGTGCTGGGCTAAACACTGACATGAGTGGTAGTTATTTTTTCCATCTTTGACAGGAAGCGGTATAGGAAATTTCGCAGTGGCCTTGTATTTGCATCTAAGACCCAAAGGCTGCAGCTTGTCGAGATCAGCATCTCTTAGGGCTTGATTTTGAAAAGAAGTAACTAAATTATACCAAGTTTTCTTGTATTTTTAATCGAACTTTATAAAACCCATTTGGGGTTTAATTTGAAAAGTGATAAATAACTATAAAAGGAATTTATAATAGTCTCTTCAAGCTGGAAAAGATCTTATTGGAAGACATTTCTTTCCTGTCTTCTTCCAGTCCTTTTCCTCTGGAACGTGCAGTCTGTGTGCTGGGCCATGCTCACAGTTGGCTGAGCTCTACCCTCTCCCTCTGGGAGGGGATGCCTTCTGCCACCTGGCTGCCTCGTGCTCGCTCCTACTGATTCTCTGACTGCTTCAAATGATGGGGCTTCGGCAGCGCTGGCTCCTTTTTTCTCTCTAAGTTTAGGGTGTTCTTCCATCGGGGAAGCCAGGTCTGTCCAGGTTCTCCTCTTTGAGGCAGTAACGAGTGCATCTTTGCTAAGGTGACCAGATGTTAACATTGGCACAGCGGGACACCACTGATAAAACTCATACCCTGGCGAAATAGCCACATGGCAGCCGAAAACCGTATATCCTAGCTTGTCATGCATTCTTTCCAAAAACCGGGACTTTTTAAAAACGCCGCGGGATATGGGAAAATTTGTTAAAAATCGGGACATCTGGTCACCTTAATCTTTGCCCTTCCTTGTATGCAGCCATTCCCTGGTTCCTGGCTCGTCCTGTGTGTGCCCCCCTTAGTTCTCTCTCCCACAGACCCCCATATCTTCCGCTCTCAAAGTCATCACTGGCATGGCCATGCCCTGGGTTAGCAGTACAGTACATGCTTTCTGGAAGACACCTTCCTCGTTGGAGGTCAGGCACCGACTGTGCCTCTCTAGGAGGAAACAAAGGCTTTTGAACTTGCTGGCCCTCCAGGGTTTTTTTTAATTTTTAACACAGGTGTTATCAGTTAACACTTACACTTAACCCTAACCCTTAACTTTTAGTCCTTGACACAGTGTTACCACTTAACACTAACTCATAACATATTATCACTTAAAAACCTTTTACTTCTTTTTTTTAATTTCATTGGCTCTTACACCTCTTGTTGCAATCCACACATCAGTTGTAGTAGGCAAATTTGTACATACGTTGCCATCATTTTCTAGACATTTATTTTCTATCGAGCCCTTCATGTCAGCTCTTTTTCCCTTCCCTCTACCCCTACCCTCGTGGCCCCTTGGTAAATTATAAATTATTTTCATATCTTACACTGACCGCTGTATCCTTCCCCAACAGTTTCTGTTGTTCCCCTGCGGGGGCCAGTGTGCGGTTATGTCAGTCATCACAATCAGTTCCCCCTTCCTCCCCTCTACTCCCCACCTTTCCCCACACCTTCTGGTATCGCTACTCCCATTCCTGTTCCTGGATTCCCTGTGTCATGAGCGCTTATGTCTTATCTATACCTGTGTACATGCTCCAGTCTAGCCCGCAGGGAAAGGCAGTCCTGGGGTCATGATAGTGGGAGGTGAGGAAGCCTCAAGGAACCAAAGGAGTATTGTGTATTTCATCAGTGCTTTACTGCACCTTGATTGACTCATCCCTTCTCTGTGAGCCCTCTGTGAGAGGAAGTCCCATTGTCTCCAGATGGGCTTGGGTCTCTGCTCCAGCCCACCTCATTCTCAACAATATGGAGTTTTTTGTTTTTTGTTTGTGGTCTTCTAATACCTGTTACCTGGTCCCGGCGACAATTCATGATCGCACAGGCTGATGTGCTTCTTCCATGTGGGCTTATTGCTTCTCTGCTAGATGGCTGCTTGTTTTAAGGTCAAGCCTGTAAGACCCCAGATACCATATCTTTTGATAGCCAGGCACCATCCACTTTCTTTTACCACATTTGCTTATGCACCAATGTTGTCTTCAGCAATCGTGCTGGGAGGGTGAGCATCACAAAATGCCAGGTTGTTAGAACAAAGTGTTCTTGCCTTGAGGAAGAGCTTGAGCAGAGGCTGAAGTCCGTCCATACTACCTCAGTGTATTGCCATATAAATATATGTGCATAGGCTGATACCTCTATTGTTACAAATTAATGCATTAACATATGCACACAACAATGCTTATACCTCTATCTGTGTCTTTGCTTCCTGGATCCTTCCTGTTTCCTTTCATCTTCCTCCTGCCCCACATCATGCTCACCCTACTTCTGCCTCTTAGTAATTCCTCTCAGCTAGACTGCTGTTGCTCCAACACCCCCAGGACCTCTATGTCCTTGCTGTTGATTTTAATTCCCTAGTTGTTCCCGTCTGTGGTGTTGTTTACTCACTGCTCCCTTCCTCCACCTCCACTTCCTCCTCCCCCCAGTCCCTCTGGGACTGTCTGTCCCGTTGCTTTCTCCTTGAGCTTCCTTCCCATGCCTGTCTTATGTAAGTAAGCAATTCAACAATAACAGAGATCAAACAAAAGGAAAGTAAAAGTTTGGAGGGGAAAAAAGCTACATAATTCCAGGTCTGTCCGCTTGACCTTTATGACTGTCTCCCCGCTGGTCCTGGGGGAAGTCTGGAAGCTGCCCCTCCTAGCCTGATGGCTTATTTTTGGGACTCTGGGTCTTTGTGGCTTGACTTTGCTCCCATTGCTGATCTGTTATGTTTCCTTCTTGGTTTGCCCACTGCAAGGGGTTCAGACTGGACTCACTCCCCGCCGTGTGTCCCAGGGTTGTCCTCTGTCTCGGGGTGCTCCAGTGAGCAGATGCATGCCTTGCGCTGTTGTCGGCCCGACAGTCCTCTCTGTGCCTTAGCAGCTCCATGCAGGGCCGTCGTCTTTCAGACTTGGTGTGCCAATATGGGATCTAGACCGGTCCATTCTCTTTTTCCTTGGTTTGCTTGTGGTCGCAGCATGCCAGCACCTCCTCAACCTGTAGGTTTAGTATTGTCCTCTGTAGCACATGCTTCTAGGGAGGGGGTCAGTTTGACTCCGATTGGGGCCAGTCCTGGAGCCCAGTCTTTTCATGCATTCCTCCACGAGGTTATATTGCCCGCAAGGTTTGGTGTGCCGCGGTGGAGTCTGCATGCACACTCCTAGTTATGTGGAGACATAAACAGTACTCTCCCCCTGGGTGAGTTAGCGCCCTGTTCCCCCCTTGCCATCCTCTCTCTCCCCTTCCCCCTTTCCCCTTCTTTGTGTTAGAATAACATGTATATCCTTGGGTTTGGTCGGACCTCTACTCGACTGCCTGCATTTCAACCCATATAGTGTGAGATAAGTGGCTTTCCTTCTGTATCTACTGTGCTGCTCATACTGACCTCAGGGGACTCACCTTGCACTTGTCCTTCTGTGATTGGCTAACTTTGCTTAACATATTTCCTCCAACTCTTCCCACGAAAGGACGGGTTTCATGTGATCATCAGTGTTTCTAGAGATGCGTAGTAAGTACTCCATTGCATGTCTGTGCCTCCAGGGTTTTTTAAAGGAAAACTGGTCCGCTGGGTTGTAACACCATCCACCCATCCATCCCATCTGTCATCGGGCTATCGAAGTTGATGGTGTTTTAAATACTCTAGTATCACACTGGGGGGTTGGTTTTTCTGTGGCAGTTACTTGTTCAACCCTTCCTTGATTTTTTGCTAATGAGTAGGCTGCCTCTGCTTTCCCTTGGCCATCTAATAAATTGCTTTGTGTTCCTCCAAATAATTGATTTTTTTTCCATCTTTTTATCTTTAACATAATTATTGCAAAGTCCTTTTGTTGTCATTAGCCTTACTTCCCAGGCTGCTTCTAAGCCTTTGTTTTTCTAATGCACATGTTCAGTTCACATTCTTGTTTTTATTTTCTATACTATTTTAAAATCGAATTCAGCAGAGAAAACCCCATTCTATGTTCATTGCTCATTTATCACAAAAATTGGTCCCTGTGTTAGGGTTCTGTTGGAATAAAGCCATGTTTCTTTATTGAGTTGTCAGCCAGCATTATGAAATCATGCCTGTTTAATTTTCTCTCTACTTTCCTACCATATAGGATACATGTTGGTGTTCATCGTATCCTCCTATTAGTCATTCTAACACTGAGCTATAAACAACCAATTCACTTGCTAATCATTGGTGATTCAGAAGAATTCTCGTTTCCATGAATAATATATGATTTTTAAACCTTCTCTTTTCAAGTAACTGTTCTAAAGCTGGGCTTTGAACCAGTTCTTCCTGGCTGACAAAGCAAAACCAAATTGGACCTGAATTTATACAATGTGGGCATACCAGAACAGTAACCAGAACTCAGGAAATGAATGGGCAGACACCCTGCTAAGAATTGCATCTCTTTCCTTTGAGACCACAAGGCAGTGTGTGTGCGGCATAGCCGCCAAGTCTCCTGACCAAGAGTTAGAAACGGTGGGGCCCAGCTCAAAGATAGCCAGCCACGCCACTTAGCCTGTGTCATTCCTTCAGTGCTGCTAGTAGTCTTCTGCATCGGCTCCTGAAGGAGATCCTACATCCACTTAAGTCTCCCAGGGCATCAACGGTACTTTCACCTGTTACAGGTATTCTCATGGTACACCGACAGCCTACAAATTCACGTCTTCCCATTTCACAGCCATGACTGAACCAGTATGAACTAGTTTAAAATCCTGTTTATAAGGACATCCTTGAGAATCATTAATTGGTAAATAATTTCCACGTGTGAGGTTGAGTTTTGTTGCTCCTGAGTTTGGTACAGGAGGCTGTGTTCCGGTCAGTCTTCTTTCATAAGGGCAATTACCAAAGAGTAGCACTTTCCTGTAAGCTTCCAAAATGCAATTATAATCTACTCAGATGACAAATGAAGCCCTTCCTGATTTGACAGAGAGGCGAATGTTGAGTGTTGGAGCACTGGTGAGAAGTGCATTGTTTATTCAGGAGCTCATCCAGAAATAATGGACTGCCAAAGAATTCGTGTTAACCTGGAATGCACCTCTTCTTTAGAGATCTGTTTTTAAATCGCGGAAGTATTGCAGTGTTCAAAGAGGACTGAGCCGTGCAGAGTTGGTCCACCCCTTAGCCCCAGAGGACACTGATGGCTTGGTGGTAATGGTTGGGTGTGCATCCTTGCATGAAAGACTCCCCCTGTACTCACCCTCTCCACCCGGCCCACAGCATCAGCTCACTTGGCGGTTCAGCTAGTGTGAAAAGAACAGTCTCTACTCGTGTCTGAACTGTGTGGTTTCCGTTTCCTCAATAGGAGGAAGAGAATGGAGCTGCTGGAGGAACCAGCACAACTGAGCTTGAGGACTCGGATGGGGAGGAGCAGGCGGAGGCGGAGATTCCAGACCCGCGGACTGAGCGGATCCCCGGCAGGGCGTTTCCCTCTCCTAGTGACACCGCCTCCAGCAGCGAGGACGACAGCGAGTATGAGGACTGTCAGGAGGAGGAGGAGGAGGAGGAAGATTGGCAGACGTGTTCGGAAGATGACAGCGACCTTGAAGAAGAGTCTGGTGACGGGAACTGGAAGAAAAGCTGTACTGCCGATGCTGACCCTCCAGACAGGGAAGCCCCGCAGAAGAGGCAAGCACGCAATTCTAGCCATCTGGTATCAAAACAGGAATTACTGGAGATCTTTAAGCAGTTACACACTGGGAAGAAGGTGAAAGATGGACAGCTTACTGTTGGACTGGTAAGATAATGTAGTTCATAAAATCATTGAACTAGCATGGGCTTCATTCCCCAATTTAGACATCCCCCCACACCCCGAGACCACCTGGGTTTCTGGCCTGCTATGGGGCATTATTGCTCTCTGATTGCCCAGTAGCCTCATGGGGAGCAGGCAGTGTAACATTAATAGCTCAGCCAAAGGGCTTTTCCAAAAGATCAGACTTACACAAGTCTTGAAGGTGGCCTAGCGCAAAGTCAGCAATTCAAACCACCAGCCGCCTCTTGGAAGAAAAACGGGGCTTTCTATGCTCAGGGACAGTTCTACCCTGTCCTATTAGGTTGCTGAGGTGGCAGTGAATTTGGTTTTGATTTTTGGTAGGCCGCTCTTAACTATTAAATAATTTCTATTAAATATCTGCACTAGTCTTCCCCCAATTCAACTGTTGCCACCCTGCAGATTACCAAGGAAGATTAGTCCCGGGGAACGTTTAGACGTCTTTCCTTGGCCTATAGTCGTGGTTGTCTTCTCTTAGCCCAGGCAGTTTGTCAGTAATGCAAGTCCGGCTCCAGCACCCTGGCCTGCTCTTGTTCTTCTGTAGGGTTTTCGTGTTCTATGACTCTTTGTATGCTGACATTTTCATTGCATTAACACCAAGTATGAAACGGGGAAAGCAGTCACATCCCTAGCTACGTGTATTCTTTTTTTTTTAATCAAATACTTTTATTGGGGGCTCTTACATCTCTTATCACAATCCATACATTCATCCAGTGTGTCAAGCACATTTGCACATATGCCGCCATCATCATGTTCATAGCTTCATGTATTCTAATGCTAAAGATGACTATCAAAGTACCCCAAGCCCCAAGGAAATGCAAATGAAAAAAATTTTTATCTAAGCAAGTAAAACATAGGGGAAAAGGAGATCCTGACAAAGTGAACGTCTTGCAGCTCTTAAGTTACATGCTAAGTATACCAAACAACTCATGACTGTCAGGTCAACTCCTGACTTACAGTTGCCCTTTGGGACCAGCAGAACCAGCCCATGGGACCCTGCCAAAAGCAGACTGCTCCGTCTTTCTCCCAGGGAACAACTGTTAGGTGTAACCTGCCTGCGGCTGAGTACTTTAACCTCTGTAACACCAGTTGGCGTCATGCCACCCATCTTCACCCACCTGTCTCATTGTAACCCCACAGGCCAGAATAATACTGCTCCCTAGTTTGCCAAGACTCAATCTTTACAGGGGCAGACAGCCGCATCTTTCTCTTATGGGATAGCTGGTGGGTCTGAACCACCACCCTCGAGGTTAGTGGCCCAACGTTTAACCCCCTGCCCACAAGCACGCCTGTTGAACAAGTAACTGTAGATATGGTAACTGTTGGTAGGGGTGGGGACAGTGCAGCACCCTATAGGAATATTTAGTGTTCAGGTGGCAGTAAATCCATGGGATCTTCCCAAACATCAATCTACTACAATCTACTAAGGATACAGAATGAAATCATGATCCCATAGTTAAGGGGAGTACATGTCATACTTGGGACCTTCAAAAAGTTCCTGAAGACTTTCTGTTTTCCCAAAACTCTTTGAAGCCCCCTCATTCTTCCAAGATAAAACATAAACTATGCTGAGAATATTAAAATGAGTTGAGAGTTGTCTGAAATCTCTGTGGAGGGGGTTGTACTGTGAAGTACAGCATGAGCTTCTGACTGGAGGTCAAAGGAAGGCCATTCCCAACAGGTGAAATGCTCTCATTTAAACAAAGCCTCTGGGTTGTTAAAATTCCTGTTGTGTTTAAATAATGGCAGGGTTTTTTTTTAATCATTTTATCGGGGGCTCATACAACTCTTAACACAATCCATACATGCATCCGTTGTGTAAAGCACATTTGTACATTTGTTGAATAGCAGGTATTTTGAGTGTGCCTGGAGTCTGAAGATTTGTGAGAGTTCAGACTCAAATGATGAAATTACATCGTGTGAGTTCTGAAATAGGCAGGGATTTGATATTCAAAGGATGAAGTATCCATGATCTTCCAGTCCCAAGAATGGTGGATTCTTTGAATTGGGTAAGGGAATTAGATTTAGAGGCCTGTGTAAAAGCATAGAACAAGGGCGGCATGACGTGAGCAAATAGCAGTAAATAAATTTGCTCTCATTTTATCTGATATCCTTTGTTTCTATATATGGGCTGCTTGAAATTTCAGGTTGATTGGTAACATTGGGAGAGGAGGTCTCTGGGCCCGGGGAAGAGTGACTGTTGTCTCAATCTGAACCAAAGACTAAGGGGAAAGTGTACCCCAAATCACTGCCATCGAATTGATTCCATCTCAGACCCAATAGCGTCTCCAAGGTTGAACAGCTTTACAGGAGCAAATAGCCTGATCTTTCTCCCTCGGAGCAGCAGGTGGGTTTGAACTGCAGGCCTTAGGGTTAGTAGCCCAACCCCTAACCCATAGCACCCCCAGGACTCCTAATGGCAAAGCTTAGAAGCTTGTTCCAGTCATTGCGCCCTTAGTAGTTTTTAACCAGTAAGACAGAAACTTGCTTATAGGTTATGAAAAGTCAAAATCAGTGGTGTGTTCGGATTATTAAAATATCTGTCTGCCTCTACTTCCAAAGCAACCAGGCGCTTAGCCAAGATTGTTGCCATTGATTTACTCCATATCTTTGGGTATTTGACAGACGTACGGTTTGGCGATTCCATACCTGATGGGTCTCTTCTAGGTGGGGTACCCCAACGTGGGCAAGAGCTCGACGATCAACACCATCATGGGTAACAAGAAGGTGTCAGTGTCCGCCACCCCTGGTCATACCAAGCACTTCCAGGTATGTGTGCAGCATTAGCCTCGGCAGTTCCTGAGCAGCTAGTTCTTGCTGGGTGTTGCTGCAGCAGCCCTTCCCTCTCCTTCCCTTCATCGCTGTGTGCCCACACAGACCCCGTCCTGCCTTTCAGACGCTCTACGTGGAGCCCAGCCTCTGCCTGTGCGACTGCCCTGGACTGGTGATGCCATCCTTTGTCTCCACCAAGGCTGAGATGATCTGCAATGGAATCCTGCCAATCGACCAGATGAGAGATCACGTCCCACCTATAGCACTGATATCCTTTCTGAGTCCCAAAGGCTGACAGGACGTGTGTGCTAAGGCTGCAGGTTTGATTTGGGCATACTACTTTGCCTGCATTCTCTCTCGGCTGTTGAGAGTAATGGAGAAGCCGGAATCATTACTGGACTTGAGGGTTTGGGCTTCCATTCTGGTGTACTTGGAAGAGCTGGGCTCGGGTCCACAGCCCTTCGGTTCCTACCTATTTGATGCCATGGCAGTGCCACTCCTTGTGTGACCTGGAGAAACTTGCTTAGCTTTCCAGGGTCTTTTCTAATAAAGGGGGAATGATACCAAATACTGCTCCCTACTATAGAAGGGACTTGAGTCAGTGGGGTTTGGTATGCAGAGGGGAGTACTGGAACGAGTGCCCCACAGATGCTGAGGGATGACTGCATTTAATTCTCAAAATAACTCTTGAGGCAGATATCTCCCCACCTCCTGCCTGCCTTCCCCAACCTCTCCTGTGAGCCATTGCGTTGATGCTGACTCAGCAATCCTATAGCACAGGGTAGAACTGCCCTGTGGGTTTCCGAGACTGTAAGTCATCGCAGGAGAAGAAAGCCTCATCTTTCTCCCACCGAGAGGCCGGTGGTTTTGAAGCCCTCGTAGTTAGCAGCCCAACACGTAATCACTACGCCACCAGGGCTTCTTGGAGGCAAGTAGTGTTGTCATTCTTGTATTGGGCTTGAGGAAACAAAGGCACCAAGCATTAAGTCAGCTCCCTGCGATCTCATAGCAAGTGGTCGGTGAGGACCTCCGCTGTCTCCTCGCAGCATCGTGAGTTCATGTACAGGAACCATCCAAGCTAGGGCCTTGAAAGAGAACCTGGTTAAGACTAAGAGGTACAGAGGTTAAGCAGTTGACTGCTAACCAAAACTCAGTGGCTTGAGCCCACCAGCCCCTCTGAGGAGAAAGATGTGTCCGTCTGCTTCTGGAAAAATTAAAATAAATTTAAAAACTGCCATCAGGTTGATTGCTCATAGCGACCCTATAGGACAGAGTAGAACTGCAGCTGTGGGTTCTGGAGACTTAAGTGTCTAGAGGAATAACCAGCCTCACCGTGCTCCCTCGGGAGCAGCCGAAAGGCCTCTGAGCTGTTGCCTGTATAGAACAGCTATGTCCTGCGTGTCTTGGTTGCTAGCAGAAAATGGGAGATTCCAGGAAGCGGTTGCTGGCTAAGTAGATGGCTGGCAAGCCAGCTCCTCGGGCCACAGCGTTTTGTGCATCTGGTTTGGTGTCCCTGTGTAAGGAGGGTGTGTCACAGACAAACTTGTGAGGTGCAGGTCTTGAACATGGGACACCATGGGAGGAGGCCGTCAATTCACGGGAATGGATTCCTTGACGAGTGCACGTTTGCCAGAATATCCCAAGACGTGTGTTCGAAGCCACCTATGCAGTTGCTATCATAAAGCCAAGAGAGGATGAAGATCCCCATCGACCCCCAACCTCAGAAGAGCTGTTGTCGGCTTATGGCTGTGAGTTACGGTTTCTTTTACAGTTTATGAAAACCACTATTCTCGGCTTGTCTGGCTTGTCTCCGGTCGTTTCCCAGGGTGTGCGTCTTTGTGGTTTCTGCCAACCTGGCTTACAAAGTGGTCTCCAGGTAGCTAATTTGGTGGTGGTTTCCGGATCCAGCAGCCAGGGAGGTGTAGTCCCAACTGCTGTTTGAGTCAGTGTACTCAGACCCCTTTACAGGTGCAGTGTGCCCCGTGCCTGTTCACTAGGCCTGTTCTTTCTTATCCTTGAAGGTAGAAATCAGATTCTTTGGGGAGCCACGTGTCCTTGAGTCGGGAGTTCTATGTGGGACAATGCCCAGCACATGCTCTCATAGAGAAATGGAGCTTGCCAGCAGCTGCCCCAGGCTTCTAAAGAAAAGACCTGTGGGGCGTTCGCCCTCTGGTGGTGCCCAAACGCAGACCCAGGCCTCTGAGCGGAGGTTTCTGAAGTGGCCTTCTCCCAAGTCGAGAAGAAGGGTTTGTCAGGGAAGCATTAGAGCACAGTCACTCAGATATTGAGACAGTGGGGTGTGGTTAGGATGAGGACGCAACGCTTCCCTGCCCTCTGACCACGTATAAACCTTGCTGAACACTAAAGGGCGCCCACGACTACCCTGCTTCTCCAGCGCACCGTGTCCTTCCCTGGTTTCTGAGTTGCCTGTGTCTGGGTGAGCATCTGTATGGCAGCCACGGTCAGGATCGTCCACTGGAAGGAGCCTTAAAGATCACCTACCCCAGGCTTGGTGTTTTATTTGGAAATTGAATCCCTATTTCAGGCGGATACTCCTATTTTTCTACAGCTTATTTATTTTTAACCTTTTGGGTTTTGATCTGCCTAAATTTCTTTCCATGCAGCACACAACTAGTAAGTGAGAAAGCTGTGTTTTGAACCTCAGCTGTCTGCCGGAGCCATAACCACCCTGCCCTGCCTCCTCCTTTTGAGTGAGGCAGTAGTAAAGGCAGTTTTGGGAAACTGAGTAAGATCCAGGTCTGTGATTTAGTAAGCGTGTGGTCTCCACGAACTGCAGAAACAACGGGAGTAAACAGAAACTGAGTGTGTCTGGCCTGGCAAGTGCTGCTGCTGCTGGTCAAAGACTGTTCTACAGATTGTGTTCACAGAGATGCATAGTGTTAACAGAAAGGACCAGACCGTCATCTCTTTTGTTGGCTTTGCTGTCATCTTCTCACTTCAGTTTCGCCAATTTTATTTTCTCCTCACAGCTATGCGGGGGTTTATGACAGCTCACGGGCAGCCAGACCAGCCCCGCTCGGCGCGGTACATCCTGAAGGACTACGTCAGTGTGAGTGAGTGGGTCTGCTCTCTGGTGCTCTTGAATGAGCAGGTCTGCGGTGCTCACGCTCTCTGCTCAGATAGCGATAACTTCCTAAGTCACAGAGGACGCCTTTTCTTGAGATCCTGTGGTGACTGGGTTTGTGTTCTAGACCCCAGCGAGGTGGCGTGGTATAAATTATGGGACTGACTTAAAACTTTTCTTGAAAGGTGAAGTGCTAGCTCTCGCCCACTCTTAATGAAAATGATGATGTTCTATCTGCATGCACCCTCCCCTCTAGCCCATTGCTGGTGTCTGCTATCTGTTAGGCTATTGTCACAGTCTTCCCTGTAGCCCCTCTCTCCCAGGCTTAGGTAGTAGTGGGAGCAGTAGTGCCTGCCACTTAACAAAAGCTTCCTATGCCAGGCGTGCTTCTGCACACTTACTATGTTACCATTAGAAACACAAGTCTGTGACGCTATCCCCATTTTGTAAAAGAACCTCACCAAGTTTGGGGCTTTCGTCCTCAGTTAAATCGGGAGTCATAACAGTGCCTGCCTTATGGTCCTTGCGCCACAGGTGCTAGTGCCAAAGAAATAGAGAAGAAGCCCCCACCCTCATGTTTAACGTATAAGCAAAGCAGTTCAATCATACAGTTGTACACAACAGATGCTTTGTTTTCTAAACAGTTTAAGTGAGTACTATAGCCCGCCCACCCATCCCCCAAAAATAAGTCAGCTGGGCCCAAAGCAGGAGTCTCCTCGTCTATGGGCAGTGTGTGTAGGAGACAGCTAAGGGACACCTGACAAGGGCTGGTCTGGGCCTGCTGGAGGCTCAGTGTTGTCATGGACGAAAGATGGCCCATTTTAGGAAGCTGCCCCGCACACTGCCTACCTGGTTGGCCACAGCTCTGGGGAACCTCTCTTGGCGGTTGTAGAGACAGATAGCCCCTGACTGCTGTTGCCGCTGTGTCCCTGCAGGGTAAGCTGCTCCACTGCCACCCTCCGCCTGGAACCGACCCTGTGCTGTTTCAGCACCAGCATCAGCGGCTCCCAGAGAACAGAGCAGATGAAGAAGAGATCAGAATGCGGCCGGGCAGTCATAAAAATACAAAGCAGATTGAAAATACAGTAGACAAGACCTTTTTTCATCAAGTAAGTTGTAAAGTCCTTTTAACTTCTGATCCAACACATATTTTTTCTCTCAGCAATATCTGCTAAGATACTCAGGTGCCATAGCGCATCCCCGTTCGATGGCTCACAGGGTTGTGCGTCCATACTCATTATCTAATCTTAGCATGTTTTCACACTCAGAATCCTCCCTTAAAAGAAACCCCATACCATTAAGCATCCACCTCCATCCCTTTCCTATCTAAATGGTTACCTGAAGGTAAAGGTAATCATTTCTAAAGGGCCCTGTAGAGGAACTGGAAATGTACAGGAACTTCAAATACCTCGTGTGCCAAACCTTTAGCCCGTAGTTTAATATTTTACTAGTATAATAAGATCC
>NW_022103914.1:8031883-8035900 GCF_000313985.2 Echinops telfairi
GCTTTACACAATTGATGTGTGTATGGATTGTGATAAGAGTTGTATGAGCCCCTAATAAAATGATTTTTTTTAAAAAATGGAACACCTCCTGTGTGGCCACTCGGTGTGCTAGGGCCTTGGATAGAAAAATGAGTAAGTTCACTTTTTTCTTTGAAGGGATTGACATTTTAGCAAAGGGGAGGTAGGCTAACAAATACTATGGCATGTTATATGTAGGGCAGAGGTATAGTTTGAGCTCCTTGTGGACCCAGGTGAGGAAATGGTTAATCTTGAGGCTGGGGGCAAAGTGGGGGAATGCAAGCCCTGGCGAGGAAGTGATATTTGAGATGGACTGGAAGGATGAATGAAAACAGGCCAGGTGGGGAAGTGTCAAAGGCCAGCGTTCCAAGTGGACAACGTAGTATGAAAAGCTGTGGCTTGGTCAGAGCCTATGTTTGCAGGTGGCCTGTCATGTCAAGAAATAGGAGCTTGATCCTTGAGGCTTTGGGGCGCTGTCAGATTTGTGAGATCCATGGTGGGAAAGCTCAGTAGAACGTGTTAACCGATACAGAGAATGTTCTGCCACGTTATAAGGGAGACTAATTGGTTTGAGGGAAGTTGAGTCCAGATATCAAGTTAGATATTTCCCAAAGACCACTGGAATTAGGAGTCAAAGTAAAGGTGGTGTTTGAAGCAGTGGGACTGAACCGATTGGGCAAGGGCGCGTCACGGGCAGGTAAGGAGAAGCGTCTGGGGCTGACTGCTGAGAAAACGAGTTGAAAGGCTCGAGAAAGAGAGAACTGGAACCCCGCTGCTGTCAATCTGAGTGATCCTACAGGAAGCAGCCTGCTGACGTCTCACATCGTTTCCTCTTCCTTCCTAGGAGAACATGAGAGCCTTGACCAAGGGGGTCCAGGCTGTGATGGGCTACAAGCCTGGGAGAGGCCTGGTGACCACAACTAGTCAGTGTTCTGAAGCCGGGGCTGGGAAGCCCTGGAAAAAGCATGGCAACCGGAATAAAAAAGAGAAAAGCCGCAGACTCTACAAGCACCTGGATATGTGAGTGGGCCCGGCAGAAATGGCACCTGCGTCGTGTGGATGGACGGGCCTGGGCGCCTTTTCAGGACATGGCCTCTAGAAAGGACCCTGCTGCTGGCAGCACGACCCCTCGGCAGCCTTGATAGCAAGACTGACGATCCTGGAAGCGCCAGCTCCGACTCGGGTCTCCCTGGAGCCACCACCACCACCCCCCCACCCCGGACTGTGGTGCCTTCAGAAGACTGGCCTCAAGATGAGTGAATGGCTGCTGTCTCTGTTTGTTGTGAATTTGTACAAAGGTGCATAGTGGTTCATAAGGGTAAGTTTTTTAAAAGATAGTAAAATCAAGTTGCTAGTGACATGTCTTACTGGTTTAAATAAACAAATGCACTGCCATTTGAATGCACCATGTTTTCTCTGCAGGGTCCCTTTGCTAAGGCATGGCTGGTGTTTGAGGGGGATTCTCTTGAGTCCACTTTGTTTCCTGGTCTGACACAGTGGAAGAGGGAGCAGAGCTTGGTTAGAAGGGTATAAAGTGTGTCCTTTTGGAAGGTTAGTCCTGGGGAACATACCTCTGTTGGAACCCACTGTCACCATGAGCTGCTTCTACAGGTGAAGGCAGGTGTTGTGGAGCTAACCCATTTGTGGAGAGCCCCACCTACTTTGGATCATAGGCGTATTGTTACCAGGCACCGTTGAGCGAACAGCAGAAATACTGTCAGGTCCTGCACCAGCCTTGCAGTTGTTTGCAGCCACTATGACAATCCATCTTGTCGGTGGTCTTTTCTCCACCCCTCCACTCTCCAAGCAGACGTCCTTCTCCAGGGACTGGTCTGATAACACACCCAAAGGAGGGGAGAGGAGGTCTCATCGTGCTCACGTGGAGCATGCGGGCTGTACTCGTAAGGCAGACCTGTCTGTCCCTGTGGTCCGTGGTCCTCGCAGCGTGCTTCACTAAATTCGAAAGCGTCCACTTTTCTTGGGTAGCCCTTCCTCATTGCCCAGCTTTCCTAGATGGATGGAACCAGGAAAACACTGGCAGGGTGACAGCTTTGCTCTGTAACCCTCGAAAGTGCTCTTTGCAGCAGTTCCGCCCCCTGCAATACCTGGTGTCCTTCTTTGACTGCTGTTGCCATGAATAATGTGGACCCAAGAAAAACGAAGTCCTTCCCAGCTTCAAGCTTTTCTGTTGATCATGTTATCTATGGGTCTCGTGAGATTTTTTTCCCCATTATTTTGAGGTGTAACCTATACGGAAGGCCTCAAGCTTTGGTTTCATCTGGTGGTACTTCAGTTCTCTTAAGCACAAAACAAAACAAAAAATGGACCTACTGCTATTGAGTTGATTCTGACCAAGTAACTGTAGGACGAAAAGAACCGTCTCAGGGGTTTCCAAGGGTCTCCGTTTCTAGGGAGCAGATCGCCATATCATTCCTCCCTTAGAGAAGCTGGTGGGTTTGCTTCACAGCCCAGTGTTGTAACCGCTGAGCATCCAGAACTCCCGGTGGTCGTAGGCCACCCCTAATGTGAGTCCTGAGGCCGGCAAGGTTGAGACAGGCAGTTAGCTTTCAGTCAGTGTGGCAGACCTCAGCGCCCAGCCACTCCCTCAGCCCCTAGACCTCATGCTCCCCACTCAAGCTCCTGAGCCTGTTTTGTGTCCCAGATATTCGGAGTGTGTGTGCAATTTAGGCACACTAGAAAAATGCATTCTTCCCGTGCAGCTGTTTCAGGTGGGGGAGGCCTGCCTTTAACCACAGTATACTGAAGGTTGGTTTTTAATGGGTCAAATTCAAGGAATTCCTTGACAGTGCATTTCTTCACTGAACAGGTATGATTCACTAGCTAGCCAGCATGTGGCTGAAAGAACAGCATGAACAAGGCCCTGCGGCAGGGAGGAGTGCTGCGGGCACAGTCGGCCAGGGCCAGGCCCCGGGGCCTCTTAGGGATCCGCTGGCTTTCTTAAAAGCAGTGAATAAGCCCATGCATTTTCTACAGACAAGTAATAAGATGTTTCATCACTGGAGGCTTAGTCCAGGGCAAGGACCTGGGCCAAGGTGAACTCGGTGGACCTGCCACTGAAGGTGTTCTAGCATCTCGATGCCGGGCAGCTTGCTAAACCAGACGAGGACCATGCGTTCCCGCGTGGAAGCGTCCTCTGTTCCCTTGGTGAACAACAGGCACGGCCATGGCCAAGCAGTTCATCTTGAATAGCTGGAGAGTGTTTATTTAGAAGACACAGGGATCACAGCTAAACCACGAGACTTTGGAAAACTCTGTTTTTGGATAAAGTCCACATACCATACAGTTCATTTCCTTCCAAGTGTCATTCTGGTTTTCCATGGGCTCCAGGGGTCGCGTAACCCTCACACCCCGATTGCAGGACACTCCGTTACCGCGTTAAGAAGTCCCTTACACTTCAGCCATCAACCCCTAACCCTTCCCCTCTCGCAACCCCTCATCAGGGTTCACCTGTAGATTTGCCCCTTTTGTACATTTCCCAGATCTGGAACCTATATCGCTTTCTGTGACTCACAGAGTGTCAGGTTCATGCATGTTGTCACAGACACTGGCATGCATTCCTATTTTTGCTGGAAAAGAATGCATTGTATGGAGATGTCTTGCCCAGTTATCAGTTGGTGGACATTCCCTAACTGTTCTGTGCTTTGCACATTTGTGTTTACGTTGTAGGGGTGAACGTGTTTCCGCTTCTCTGTATTCCAGGAGTGGGATTGCTGAATCACACGGTCACGACCTGCTTGTTTCCAAAATGTACATCCAGGAGGCGTTGTATGGAGGCTCCAGTGTCTAGCAAGGATTAATGTCCCTATCCCCCACTCCCATAATCCTTTGGCGCACCTCAGCTCTGCAGCCCTTGCGAACAGCTGTGTATGCTGACCACTCCCTTCCTTAAGCCGTCTGCCTTCCTGCTTCCTGGCCCCAGAGTTTTCTCTTGTACCACAGGAACTGGACTGGGCAGTCTTGGAGGGAGGGGTGGGGGGG
>NW_022103914.1:8037013-8038424 GCF_000313985.2 Echinops telfairi
GAAGCTTTGCCGTATACAGATGCAGGTGTGTGCATACACACCCCACTGTGCGCGTTAGTTCATCCTCATCAGCGCGCCACGTTCTGTTGTGTCAAGCACAACGTAGCTGTCCTAGTTAATGGGCATGAGGTTGGTTTGCAGTTTCCGGTTGTTACAGAATGGCACCGCCATGGGCACTGTGGAACAGCGCCATCCAGTGGACTTTCTGCTGTAGTGGGAATGGTCTGTACAGTAGCCAGCCAGAGGGGGGCTTGTCTTGTTTTCCAACAGCTTTATGGGCATGGCATCACATGTCATACAATTCAGTAGTACCGTCTCATCAAGAAGAGTTGGACAGTCAGTCATCACCACCATCAGTTTGAGAACATTTTCTTCAAACTTGTACTTGTTATTAGTGCCACATTTCCCTCCAACCTCCCCTGCCATACCCTCAAGGGACCACTCATCCAGTTATTTCTCTATAGATTTACCAATCCTGGATTTCATGTGCAGAAAAACTTTTTTTAAAAAAATCAAAAAACTAACAAGAGTAACGAAGTAAAACAGATTAAAATCTCAATGGAAAAGCAAGCAGTAAAAGTGAACATCTAGAACCAGTTTAAGTGGATCCTAAGGAAGATTAGTGAGAGGGCGCTGGTCTTCAGCCTGATTGTACCAGCGGCCATCCACTTTGCAATGCACTCTGCATGGCCAGAGGGGATGCCCCAGGGGCTGATCCCACCTGTACTTCCTCTTCACTTTTTTTTTTTTTAAAGGAAAGTGAAACCACTGGGGAATGGGTCTGAGGGGCACACGGGCTTCTTAAGCACTTACGTGTGAGCGCTGTGATGAAGCACAGACATGCCGGGTTTCATTACACAAAACGGACGCGTGTGGTCAGTCCGTGGTTAATTTCTTGGACAGCAAATCCGAGCAGAGGCCTTTACGGGAACAGGTATGTAGTCCCAGGGGTAGGCTTCCAAGGTCATCAGCTGGCCCCGGGCTCAACGCCAGAAGACACTCCATGAATTTAACTGTGATCCCTTCCTCTGCTCCAGGCCATGAATACCTACCGGAAGCATAAAGGAGAACTATAACCCTCCTTAGTTTTTGTGCCTTTAGAATTGTTAATTCAGAGAGCTTGTCTGATTATTCCTGGGCTCGCTGCCCTCCATGATGACGCAGCCGGGATTTAGACAGTTGCTTCTCATTTTTGAGAGCTAGGGCCTCGGAAACCCTGGGAGCAGTTCTCCGTTGCCCCACGGCGGTGGCATCTAGGCGAGTAGGCACTGACAGGAGGGCAGCGGAGCCTCAGCTGGGTTGATGGGAGGACATGGGACCCTCTCAAGCTTTCTGCCACGTTTATTGCATGGCAAAGGGATATGGGGATGCTGACATGAAAAAGGAAATGTTTGTAAATCCACACGATACT
>NW_022103914.1:8043119-8045590 GCF_000313985.2 Echinops telfairi
GTTGTGGCATGGCCAGCTCATTTTTGTTCAGCGTGGGCATGCGGTGGAGACAACCCCTCCATCCCTAATCTTGCTACCTTGTACTATTACTATATCAAGGTACTCCGAGTGTAGACACCTTCTGGTATCATTTCAATGGGTCATTATATCTGCCCTTTACTTTCAAATGATCCTGAGAGAAAGAAGGCAAATGTGTCAAATTGTTACAAATATTAACCCACCATCTTTCCTGCAGTTTTGATATTTTTTTCAAAATAAAAACTTGGGAGGACACTAGAAAACTAGGCTCAGTTGGGCTGCCATCTGAAAGGTCCGTCATTGGAAATCACCACCTTCCCCACAGGAAGAAGACGGGGCTTCTTGCTCCTGCACACAGTGACAGTCTCCGCGGCTCAGGGCGTTGCTACCCTGTCCACAGGGCGCCATCAGTTCGCCGGGACTGGAGGCCTCAGGAGCCCTGGAGGCTAAGAGCAGACGGAATCCTGCTAGCAGGCTCGACTCAGCTGGTCATCCTGAACTGCAGAAACCTGGGCCCGCCTCTGCCTTCTGCCAGCCCTGCCATTCAGCCAGCTTTGCCAGCTCCCGAAGTGGCACATCTAAACTTGGCAGGATGCCAGTTTCTTTCTAAATTATAAACAATAAAAACTTACATTTTCAAAAACATTAATCATTTCAGTACATATTCTAGTACCAAATTCCGTTTAGTTGACTCTTAAAAGGTTAATTACTTCCCATTTAGCAGCATTTGTTAATATATCCTATTTTTAGATGGAAGGATGGTGGTGGCATGAAAGTTAAGGCCCAGCTACTAACTGAAAGGTCAGAGATTCAAACCCACTGACGACTCAAAGGGAAAAAGACGTGGTGATCTGCTGCTGTAAAGATTAGAGCCTCGGAAACCCCATGGGCCAGTTCCACTCTCTCCCGTAGGGTGACTTCCTTTTGGGATGGACTCCACAGTGTCCCACAGCAACGTTTTTAAATGCAGGGGTTTCCTTGCAAAACATCTCAACACCGGTCATTTCCATTGGCCCTTTCCTCGTTCTGGGCCTCAAGGCACGTGAATGTCAGCCGTCTGGTGTGAGAGATGTGGAAGCTGAGGGGGAGAAGCAAAGAAACTCCCCCAAATCACCCAGGGAGATGCTGACAGGTTCTAAAGAGAAAGGGAGACCCCTGCACTCCTGCCCCTGCTCCTGTTCACTGGCCCACCCACACTAGGAGTGACCAAGCTTGGGAAATGCCAGTACAGGTTGTCCCCAATTTACAATGGGGTTCTCTTTCCATGACTCTGTTGATAGTTGATTCTAAGGTAAGTCAAGTACCTCCCCAACCCCCAGTATTTTTACTGCCTTTGGTTATCGATGATTATAAATCCCGTATTTACTTATCTTTGAGGGTTGGCGGTGATCCCAAACACCAAATTCGCTGCCATAAAAGTTGATTGCAACTCACAGTGTCCCTGTGGCATGGAACAGAACTGTCCTGCATACATTGCTAGGAAAATAACTCTCTTTTCTTTAAAGACCCGCTGGTCCATCTCATTTAATAACAGTATCAAATGCCAAAAGGAACAAAAGCAAATGTGTGCACAATTGTGCACTTTTCTGAAAGGTCTATTTCAGCATAGATCTATGATGAGATAGGTAGTTAAATACATTTAAACAATGTGTAAGTGACTGCACCAGTGCAGTGTTTAAAGGAGCTGAAAGCCTCTTCTTTTTCCCATCATGTGGCAAGTGGGTTTGAACTACTGACCTTGTCATTAGCAGCGCAGTTTGTAACCCACAATACCACAAAGGCTCCTCTTTAAGAATGATCTCACTCACTCACTCACTCCCATCAAGTTGATGCTGACTCATAGCCACCCTGAACAACAGGGTAGGACTGCCCCTGTGAGTTTCTGAGACTATAACTCTTCATGGGAATAGAAAACTCCATCTTTCTCCCATGGAGCAGATGGTGGTCTCAAACTGCGGACCTTGCAGGTATCACCCCAATGCATCACCACTAATCCACTAGGGCTCATTTTTGAGAGATGTCATCAGCAAATTAAGCAACACTGTAAATAGTGGCGGAGGCCTGCTAGCCTAGTGGGTGGTGAAATGCATTACACATTGAGCTGCAAACCACCAGCCACTCGTCTGGAGAAAGATGAGGCTTCCTACTGCCATAAGGAGTTACAGTCTCATTCATAGAAGCCTACATACAGGCATGTACATATGTAAATACATATACAATGACAGGGGAATAGAACTATGGACTCATAGCTATACGTTAAGAATTAAGGTAGCAGACAGACATTGGGCCTTGACTCGAGTACTCCCTCAATGCAAGAACACTTTGTTCTAATAACCTGGCATTCTGTGATGCTCACCTTCCCAACATGATCGCTGAAGACAAAATGGGTGCATAAGCAAATGTGGTGAAGAAAGCTGATGGTGCCTGGCTATCAAAAGACATAGCATCTGGGA
>NW_022103914.1:8046634-8052674 GCF_000313985.2 Echinops telfairi
TGCCAAAATAAAATATTGATGATTTTTACTGTGGTTCATTGTGACTTAGATACACTACCTCAAGAACAGAAATGTGGGTGAGTGGAGACAATGGACGGTGTGACACATGAAATCACAACAATGATATATAATTGATCAGGGATTCAAGAGGGTGGGAGGGTGGAGGAGGGAGAGGGGGGGAAAAGAGCCAATCCCAAGGGCTCAAGTAGAAAGAAACTTTTGGAAATGTTGATGGCAACATATGTACAAGTGTGCTTAATACAATTGAATGATGGATTGATGTAAGATTTGTAAGAGTCCCCCAATAAAGTGATTCATTTAAAAATTTTAAAAAATGAACTATCTGTGTTCAAGACACTTTCTTAGGATTGGTCTCTGGGTCAGGTAAATCCATCTGATGCAGATTTAACTCTAATGGTCCTGTATGTGTGTTTATCCAAATACTGTGTTTTTTACAAGAACATTGGCAGAAAGTAAAGCTGTGGAGTTGCTGGTCTGCCTGTCCCCAAAGGGCGGGACTGGGAGTTAGGGCCCCTGTTGGCTTCTCCCTCCTGCAGGACTGGCCAGGTTTCCAAGCCCTCCCTCCTTCGGGACAATGCCCCTGGGTGTGGTCCCCGTGCCAACAGGAAATGCCTGGGCGGCTGTCAGTGAGGTCCTCCGGTTAGTTCTTATCAGCAAGCTCTGAACCCAGGCCAAAAATGCAATCTTTAACCCTTAGGCAGCTGTCAGGCCCCTGAAGCTAGAACCACGTGAGGGACTGGGGCCTGCTTTGTAAAGCGTCCTCTGGCCACTACCGGAAGAATTCGAGATGGGTCCTAATGGCAGGGAGGGTGTTGGCTAACTTAGGATGCATTGGTACAATCTGAAGTGTTCCCCACGAGAGGAAGTCCTGATGCCCGCCTTTGCTGCCCAGGCCGCTGGCTGCTTCTCCCCATCTCTCACCCTCTCCACAGTGCCTCTGCCATCTGCCTTTCTCTGCCTGTCTGTCAGGAGGGAGGGAGGGCCTTCGCAGGGCTGGCTGTGGCCTCTGCTCCAAACAAGCTTGCTCTCCAAAGCCCAGCTCAGGCATGATTTCTGAAAGTCTTACCCGACACCCCCACAGGCAAGTGAGATGTCTCCAAAGCACTTTAACCTTCCTCGACTCTAGTACACATCCCATTTTTATGGCCCCCGAAAATCCATTTATTGTACTCAGTAAATAACTTACTATGTGGCAGGCACTGAGCAAGGGGCTGAGGGCACAGGGGTGAGGGGCAACACCGGCTGGCACAGCCCGTCCAGAGACGGGTGAAAACGACAGTATTCTGCACCTGCGCTCGCTCACTCGAGGGCGAGAAGGGAGGCTGTCTGGTCTCAAGAAGATTTACAGCCTCAACAAACAGACCTTTTTACAGGTTTTTCTCTTTTTAAAACTTTTATCTATTTCTTTATTTTTTGTCATTGGTTTTTGTTGTTGTCGTTTTGTTTTCTTTTTGTCACTTTGTTTTACTATGTCTTGTTTTTTTGTACATATGATTATCTCTGCAGGTCTATCTAGATAAGACAGGCCGGGTGAACAGTCTGGAGGAGAAAACTACCGGACCGATGGTTCCGGAGGGACATGGGAGAGGGGGAGGGGGGGGAAAGGAGATGGTGTTGACCAACCCAGAGACAAGGAAACAACAAGTGATCCAAAATCAGTGGCAAGGAGGGTGTGAGAGGCCTGGCAGGGATTGATCAAGGGCAATGTAACCGAGAGGAATTACTGAAACCCAAACGAGGCTGAGCATGATAGTGGGACAAGAGGAAAGTAAAAGGAAATAGGGGAAAGAACCAGGAGGCAAAGGGCATTTATAGAGGTCTAAATACAGGCATGTACATATGTAAATATATTTATATATGACGATGGGGAAATAGATCTATGTACATATATTTATTTGCTAAGTATCCAGGTAGCCAACAAACATTGGGCCTCTACTCAAGTACTCCTTCAACATAAGAACACTTTGTTCTAATAACCTGGCATTCCATGATGCTTACCTTCTCCGACACAGTCGCTGAAGACAAAATGGGTACATATGCAAATGTGGTGAAGAAAGTTGATGGTGCCCGGCTATCAGAAGACATAGTGTCTGGGGTCTTAAAGGCCTAAAGGTAAATACTCAGCCATCTAGCTCAGAAGCAACAAAGCCCACATGGAAGCACACCAGCCTGTGTGATCATGAGGTGTTGATGGGATCAGCTATCAGCCATTAAAGAACAAAAACTCATATCATTGTGAATGAGGGGGAGTGTGGAGTGGAGACCCAAAGTCCATTTGTAGGCAACTGGACATTCCCTTACAGAAGGGTCAGAGGGAGGAGATGAGCCAGTCAGGGTGCAGTATAGCAACAATGAAACATAAAACCTTCCTCTAGTTCTTAAATGCTTCCTCCCCCACCACTATAGTGATCCCAATTCTACCTTACAAATCTGGCTGGACCAAAGGATGTACACTGGTACAAATAGGAACTGGAAACACAGGGAATCTAGGACAGATAAACCCCTCAGGACTATGAATGAGAGTAGAGATACAAGGAGGGGAAGGGGAAGGTGGGGTAGAAAGGAGGAACTGATCACAATGATCTACATATGGACAACAGAAAAATGGGTGAAGGGAGACGTCGGACAGTGTAAGACATGAAGAAATAATAATAATTTATAAATTATCAAGGGTTTGGGAGAGAGGGAGGGGGAAAATGAGGAGCTGATACCAAAGGCTCAAGTAGAAAGAAAATTTGAGAATGCTGATGGCAACAAGTGGACAAATGTGCTTGACACCATGGATGGATGGATGGATTGTGCTAAGAATTGTATGAGCCCCCAATAAAATGATTTATTGAAGAAGAAAAAAGAATTTTATGGTTGGGGGTCACCACAATATGAGGAACTGTGTTAAAGGGTTGCGGCATTAGGAAGGTTCAGAACCACTGCTCTAAGGGTTCTTGTGGAGTGCTATAGACTAGGGGTTGGGCTGCTAATGGCAAGGTTGGCAGTTCAAACCCACCAGCTGCTCCGAGGGAGAAAGATGAGGCTTTCGGCTCCCATAAAGATTTACAGCCTTGGAAACTCGACACAGGGTTGCTATGACTTACAGTTGACTTGATGGCAGTGGGTTTGGCTTGGGGTGGGTTTGTAGGGCTTCTTAGCTTGGGGTCCATTCTTCCATGGAACCCATAGCTGAATTTCAGGGGGTTCATAAATTCTTTAAGATCAATTGAGAATGCATGGGTGGGTGTGCATGCACATTTATATTAGTTAGAGGTAAGGTTTTCTACATATTCCCAAAGGGTCAAAGGAAAAGTTAAGAACAAATTACTTAAAAAAAAGAAAAGGTTGATGTATCTAAACTGGGTCGAAGGTGGGTGGAGAGGAAGGCAGCAACTGTTAAAAGTGGCCCAGCTTCGGAAGGCAGATGCTGAGCCCGAGGGTGGGAGAAGCCACAATGAAGACGAAATCAAGAAAACTGTGACTCTACAAGACAGATTGTGTCCAAAGATCCTGCCTTGGGGCCTGGTGGGGATGTGACACTCTATGGAGTGGGGCATCTCTTCGCGGCAGAGAGATTGTTTGGAGAGTAAATTATTTGGGAGAAACAGTGACGAAACACATCATCAGAGGAGTGAAGGAGCTAGGGAACTCCACGCCCATGTCCTTGGGAGTCAAGGGCAGAGATGACCACTTACAAACACATAGGTCACCCACCAGGACCCTCACAGGCCAGAAGGCAGGGATCCTGGATAGGAGTTCCCCCAATGCTGTAGACAGGAACTGAACTGGCAGGGCACCGTGGGCACTTATTGCTAAACTATGTGGCCTGGTGACATAAGGTTAGGTGTTGGGCTGTGATCCAATCACCAGCCAGCTCTGAGGGAGCAAAACAAGGCTTTCTACTCCCATAAAGAGTTCCAACCCGAGACACTCACAGGGGCAGTTCGACACTGTGCACTACAAGGTCGCTTTGAGTGTGAATCGACTCAAAGCCAGTATGTGGCCGGGAGTACATTTCCCCATGTGAAATCGATTTTTTCCTTTTCATTTGACCCTTGAATCTTGTCTTAATTGCTTTTCATTTTCTAGGACTTCATTTTACCCACTTTATTCTTTTTTATTTCGTTTGGCAACATATTTATTTTTGTGATGGTTTATTGAATATTTGTTCTGTCTCCTATTGGACTGTCATCTTTACATGGGCAGGCTCCATGTCTGTTTTTCCCATGTGTCTGAACCCTAGCACAACACCTAAGAAATGTTTCATTCCTTCTGTGAGCGGTGACAACTTACGAAAGAAGACTGGACCAGTAAAATGGTGCAGCCACTGGAAAACAGCCTGGCAGTTCTTCAAAAGGTTAAACACAAGAGGCACATAGGTCCCACTCTTCCCATGTATAGAAGAGAATTGAAAGCCTATGTCTGTATAAATACATGTATGTGAACATTATTCACAATAGCCCTAAGCAAACAAACCCCAAATTCGTGGCCATCAAGTCCACACCGACTCAGAGCGACCCTATAGAACAGGAGAAATGCGGCTGTGTGTTTCTGAGACTGTAACTCTTTACAGGAGGAGAAAACCTCATCTTTCTCCTGAGGAGTGGCTAGTAATTTTGAACTGCTGACCTGGCAGTTAGTAGCCCAACACATAAATGGAATCCAAATGTCCATAGCTGTTTTTTGTTTTTTTAACATTTTATTGTGGTTAGGGTGAAGGTTTACAGAGCAAATTAGTTCCCCATTCAATTTATACATATTTTATTTCATGATATTATTTGCGACCCCCCTCAATGCTTATTCCTCCTAAAGATTTTTAATTTCATTTGTAATGACTTCCAACTTTCCTAGATTCATACTTGGTGCATTCCAAGTTCCGATGATTACGTGATGTTTGCAGCTGTCTCTGCTCGTGTTGAGTGGTGTCCCACCAGCAAATGAAGGTCCTGACTGCTCCATCCACGTGCGCATGCTCGACTCCACTTTGAGAAGGTAACTAACTCTTCCTCATATGTTGACGGCCTTCCCACCTGAGGGGCTTATCTTCCGGCTCTGGCTCTGGCTGTGGCAGAGTTGTAGCTATTCATGTGGCGTAACTGACAATGTTTGATGTTACCCATAGGGTTTTCAGTGGGTAATTCCTCTGAAGGGAGCAGCCTTCAGAGTCTGTTCATAGTCTGGAAGCTCTGTCAACACCTGCGCACTTTGGGTGACCTGCTGGCATTTGAAAGACCGGTGCCATAGCTTCCAGCATCACAGCAACACACAAGCCACCACAGTACGACAAACTGACAGACAAGGGATGGATGTCCTGAATAGTCACGGAATGATACAATTTTAAAAGGTGAATTGTGTGGTACATGAATGATATAGCCATATCCATAAAAGCTCGTATTTTAAGGAGTAGAACTCAAAGGAAATTATACAGCTGGGTCCGGCTTTAAGCAGACTTAAAAACTGACAGGAGCCCTGGTGGCATCTAACTCAAAGATTGGTCTTTAGGACCCATGGGGGAAAGACTTCGCGATCTGCTTCCTATAAAGACAGCCAAGAAAACCGTGCAGGGCAGTTCTATTCCGTTCGCCACATGGTGTCCTTGTGAATGGAAAACGACTGGAGGGCACCCCACAACATTAAAATCGATCCGAAAATTCAAATATGATGATTAATGTCTTCAAAACAAACTTGTGTCGCCAGAAGACACGTAGCTGGATGGGGAGGGAAGGATTCTCAAGACAAGCAGGCTTCTTGGTGGCGGACTGTGGGTTAGGGTGACATCTGGACCCCTTTCGGAGGGAGACTGAGTGGGGCACAGAGAAGAGAGCGGAAGATTCGTGGGGTGTGTTCGCCAGCACGTGTCTTCCTTCCTTCGCATTCTTGAAAGGAGTTGGGGCCGGCCCCCCCCGCATCTCGACACCCACCCCCCGAGCCCACGCACAGCACCGGGCGCCAAGATGTGTAGTCTTGGGCTCAGGCAAGATGAGTTACTGCAGCACAAAGTGCCGGACGGAGCCCCGGCCGCCGCTCCGCC
>NW_022103914.1:8053156-8056666 GCF_000313985.2 Echinops telfairi
CCCGCCACCGCGTCTGCATCTCCTTCGGCCTCTGGATCTGCGCCTCCTGCTGCTGGATCGCCGCGCACGCACTGTAATGGGGACGGGCCGGGCAGCGCGAGGGGCGGGGGGCCCTGGGTCTGGCGTAGGGGATACTGGGGCGCCACCGCCGCACCGCAACTCCCTCCGGGAAAGCTAGAGGGAAGGGGGATGCCGAAGCCAGCCTGGTTCCAGGACCGAAACCAGCAGCGGGCTGTCGGCTGAAGTCGGCTAGTTCTTTCCGGATTCCGCACCCAGGGAAGCCAGCCGGAGGAGGCTGGGTGGTCCTGGATGGGGCCCTGGGCTGCAAGCCACGAGCTCCGAATTGGCCTTCCCCTCTCCCTGCGCCCCGGGACAAGTTCAGGAGCACTAACTGTGCCCCATGGGAAACTAACCGTTCCGCAAGGAAGCGTGCTGACTGGGTACTCGGTCCCTGCCAGGGATGTCAATCTAGAGAGCGGCTTTGATTCCGCAGGAAGGTGCTCAGGGGGTTCGGAGAGAGCCCGGTGCCAGCCGTAGTTAGAAGCAGAAATGTTTGTGATGCGGTGACAAACAAAGGGAAGTTGTTCATTACAGATTAGTAAACATGAATAGGCCTGTGCTTACTGTGTTTATTGAGTAATCCAACCCCAGTTTGGACAATTAACTTTTCTCTGCGGTTGACTGCAGTGATGCGTTTCTTTTATAACCCCCCCCCCCCCTTTCCATTAAAAATCTACCACCTGGCAGCAGGTTTTTTGATCATGGTGGTGGCTGTGGGTCTGCCTGGTTTGTGGGCTCAAGGTAATTCCTCTTGTGGAGAGGGGAGGGCTCGGGGGCCACTGACAGACACGCCACGTGCTTTCACCCTCTCTTGTCCGTGTGTAACCCAAGTTCAGAAATCAGGTGCACTGATGCCGAACTGCTTGGGAAAGGTGCAGAGTCAGCCTGGCCTGTTCTGACCACACCCCTCTCTGCCACTCAGACTTCTCTACCTGAGATGTTCAAAGAAGTCGGGACAGGACCAGTCAGCACTGTGTGCCGCATGCTGCCTCCTTACGAGCCTATGTGACACTGGAGGAGCTGTGCTGGCCAGACAGCTCACCATCCAGGTATGTTAGGCCCCCGGGCAACAGTGGCTTTGTGGGGGCTCAGGCCTGGCGCACCATTCTCTGCTGCAGCCACAATGACTTCTGTCTTGTGTCTTCAGCATAGAAGGCCCAGGCTGGCCACAGTGCGAGCATCCTGGATGCTCTTTCTGCCCTGCAGATCAGCTCTCGGCCCGAAATCCACATGGGTCACTGCTCACCTCCTCTTTGGCTGAACAGATGCCACTTGGCAGGCCTCCCTGGACCACACCTTAAAACTGTGACCACCCCTGCCACTTGCACACCAGGCCCGTCTGTTGTCTAGGTTTTTGCACTACCCTCAGCCCCTCATCTACTTTACTTCTTGATGGTGTTCATTGCTTGTTGCATGTTGACACGCCACCCCAACCCCAATCCAGCCCCCCAAAATACAAGTTCCACAAAGACAAGGATTTTTAGACTTTGGGTCACTGTTGTCTCCTAATCACCTAAATCAGTACTTGGCACCTAGTAAAACTGAGATGAAAAAGCTAAACCCACTGCCCTCAAGTTGGTTCCAATTCACAGTGGCCCTACAAGACAGAGAAGAACTCTTCCTTTAGGGCTCCCGAGACTGTAAATCTTGACAGGAGCAGTCAACCTCGTCTTTCTCCCCCAGAGCAGCTGGGAGGTTTGAAACGCAGCTCTTCTCGTTAGTCGCCCCACTCACAGCCCACTACGCTACCACAGCGCCTTGGCACATAAGTAGTTGTTGCTATGACAGGCTGTGTCAGGCCCCACCTCCGGCAGGGGTGGCTGACTAATGTGGGCTCAGGAGTGAGGAGAAGTTTTGAAGTTTTTCCAAAGTCTAAATCCTCAAGCAAACCTGTGCAGAGGATCCCTGACCCCAAACAGGTCTTCGGAAACGTGGCTGGGCCACAGGCTCAGGGGCCCACACTGCAGGGGCGCCACCCAGAGAAGCCTAGTCGTGGGAACACAGATTTAGACCGTTCTGATCCTAGTCTTGGATCCCTAGTGGCACCGTCAGGGGGAGTATTGGACCGCAAACTGAAAAGTTGGTGGTTCAAACCCACCAGCTGCTCCAGAGTAGAAAGATGAGGCTGCCTGCTTCCGTAAAGATGACAGCTTTGGAAATGCCATGGGGCTGGTCTGCGCTGTTCTAGGGACAGAGTTGGAACCCACTCCAGGGCAGTGGGTTCGGTTTGAGGGGTATTTTCCTTCTGGCCGTTCCAAGCACTCTCCATGTGTTGGGGTATGCCATCCGCCCAACAGTCTCTGTGGTGGCTGCACATTTTCCTCATCCCTGTGGTACAGATAAAGAAAGGGAGGCTCAGAAAAGTACAAGACTGGGCCCAAGAGCCACAGCAGAGGACACCATGGCATAGACACAGGGTAGAGCAGGAGACACAGGGTAGAGACCCAGCCCCTCTGTGCTGACGGGTGACTGCGCAACTTCTGTTTTCTTATCCGCCGTGTGTCCAGAGATGGGGGGCAGGGGGCAAAGGAGGGTGGCCCACACCACCCGTGGGTCGACTGGGTCACCTGTTAGCCCCGCAGAAGGCGGCTGGGTGGGGTTGCTGAGCCTGACTGGGACAGCGGCCCAGAGAGCAACTGGTGAAGGCCCAGATTGGACGAGCGAAAAGCTAACAGGTTCAGATCCCGCCCCCGATGTGTAACCCGGAGTCAGCCCCACACTCAACCCTCAGCTCAGCTAGAAGCTCCCTCCCGCTTTGTAAATAAGGCCTGACACCCAGCCACCCCTCAAGAGGCCTCCATCGTGCTCGGGCCTGGGCCAGGGGAACGTGTTCTGCCCGTTTTCCTCAACACTACTTGTCTGCCGGGAGGGCAGCACTTGGACGTGGGAAATCCTGGAAGTGCTCAGGATTTCCTGGTCTGATGCACCTCCTTACAGGGACGCCCTCCACCCATGGGGTTGGGCTGCCTGTGTGGCCAGGAATATCCAGAAGTCCTGCCAATCAGAGTCTCTGGTTCTGCCCAGTTGGGCAATTCATGATGAAATTGGATCCTTTTCCTCCTCAAATAAACGTACTGTGGTGATTTGGAAAATCAGTCACTCATCATGAGGAGCAACAGCTAGCCTTTCTGGAGTTGGTGGGGGGCTTCCCTGGGCCAGCAGAGGGGCAAGTGCGACGTCATAAATGGGGTGGGAGCAGAGATGCTGAGGCTAGAGATGCTGCAGATGCTGAAGAAGGCTGTTTGAGCACCAGCACTATCTCCGCCTGCCTCCAGGTCTTCACCGGTGCCTACCTGGCAGCTGTCGACCTAGTGAACTTCCTGCTCATTCTCTTCCCAGTCTGCGGCTCTAAAATCAAGTCACATTCCCGTGAGTATGTGGCCATCTGTGCCTTTGTCAGTCATCAGTCATTAGAGGACTCCTTATCCCCACCCATGCTGGGCCCCTGCC
>NW_022103914.1:8057556-8059851 GCF_000313985.2 Echinops telfairi
CGATGAGTCAGAATCGACTGCAGGGAGTTTGAGTTTTTAGTTTAATCTGGATGGGAGCTGACTGACCAATCTTATCTCGACCTTTTGGGTAGAGCTCCTGTATCCAGAGGTGTCACTCACTCACTGCCACCACGGTGATGCCGATGCATAGCAACCCTATAGGACAGGGTAGAACTGCCCCTGTGAGTTTCCAAGATTGTTAGTCTTTATGGGAATAGAAAGTCTCATCTTCCTCTGGTGGAGCAGCTGGTAGCTTCAAACTGCTGACCTTCTGGTTAGCAGTCCAGTGCATAAGCACTCAGCCACCAGGAGGGGTTAGGATGTACAACAGAGATTATTTGGAAATGCAGTTCAGTCCAAAGCAGGTGTGGCCTCCCGCAGAGCTGTGCTGAGTGACAGATGGATTGAGTTTCCAGGGTGGAGGCTGGGAAGGGGCCCCTGAGAAGGTATAGCAATGTTCCTGGACCCTCATCTCAAAGGAGGGAAGTTGCCCACAGCTGCTCAGAGGAGAAAGGTTATTATTAGAGGGGTTCAGAAGTGTGTCTGTCTTAAATTTCAAAGATGTTTTTAGAAATAGCACCTCCTTGGATTACGTTCTGAAGTCCTGGTGGTCTAGTAGGTTACAAGTTGAGCTGCTAGCCACAAGGCCAACAGTTCAAAACCTCCAGCTGCTCTGTGGAAGAAAGATGAGGCTTTCCATTCCCATAAAGCATTATAGCCTCAGAAACCCACTGGGGTAGTTCTGTCCTGCTCTACAAGGTTGCTATGAGTCAGCATCAACTTGATGGCAGTCAGTTTGGTTAGGTTATATATATATATATATCATATTTATATATGATATATCATATTTATATGTGATATAGATATCATATAGAAAAAGAGCCTTGAGGACATAAAGCATTACTCTCAGGGCTGCTAACTGTGAAGTTCACGATTCAAAACTTCCAGCTACTCTGTGGAAGAAAGATGAGGTTTCTACTCCCACAAAGAGTTACAGTCTTGGAAACCCAGAAGCAGTTCCACCTTATTCTGCTGGGTCTCTATGAGTCAGAATCAACCGGTTTTTGGAGTGAGATCTAGTGAGAACGGGGGCGCAGCAGAATCGCCTCAGAGCTCACGAGTGTTGCTCTTGGACAGGGTTTTGGGTTGCGTGAGTCTTCTGTCTTGGACTGGTGCTGTGCACCTACTTACACTCACTCACTTCAGTGGAAAATATTTGAGTTTTCCGTCTTGGCCAGGTTTGTGGCTTACGTAAATTCTGACTTTCCCAGGTTTTGCTGCATAGTCCCATGTTTTAAACTGCACTGTGATGAAATGGATATCATTCAGATAGTTCATTTAAACCCTTCAAGCGTATGGATTGTGATAAGGGTTGTACGAGCCCCTAATAAAATGAATTTTAAAAACCAATAAAAATAAATAAAAAAATAAAACCTTCAAACATATTAAATCAGGAAATGCCAAGACGGCCTCGGAGATTCTGCTGCTCTGGGCTGGATGCGGCTGGGCCGTGTGGTTGCTCCTGCTGGCCTCCAGGTGCGGCTCAGTGGAGGCCCCGGGTTTGTGGGAGAGAAAGAGGACGGACATGGAAAGAGATGGTGGGGGCGCCCTGCAGGGGCCAGAGCAGTGTGGTGAGGAAGGGAGAAGCCTCCACCGGTGCCTGATGTCTCACCAAGCAAAACCATAAGCTTTGTGCCAGCATGCCCCCACCCCCAGGCCCAGGGTGCCCCATCAATATCTGCTGACGGGTTCTGCTCATTGTCTGGCTCTCGGCTGAAGTGCCTTGGTTCAAACATGCTCACTGGTGGCCATTGTGCCGGTGCCGAGAGAGGTGTTGCTTTGTGCAAAGAGAAGGACCAGCCTTGTCCTAAGCTAGCGGATGCTATGGGAGACCTGGGCAGGCAAGCAGCGCTTGATACCAGGGGTGAATGTGAGGTGGGGTGGGATCTGGCCTGAAGAGCAGTGTAGGACTCAATCTGGCATTGGGGGCTGACACAGGTTCCAGGAGCCATGTGGGATTTTGCTCTCTTGCAGGTCGGGGTCCCCGGGAGAAGAAGAGAAGACAGCGGCTCCGGGCCACCATGTTCACCTTGACCCTCCCACTGAGTCTGGGCCCAGGCTGGGCTCTCTGGGCCTCTGTCCCGAAGGCTTCAGGCCCAGTACAGGGGACCCAGCGGAGGCTTCTGGGACACCTGCTGCAGGTGAGGCAGGTGCGATGGGGTGGGGTGGCACCACCTTCCTTGTGGTCTCAGACCCTCACCTGGGAGGGCATTCTGGCCTTTGACATCGCTGGGT
>NW_022103914.1:8060195-8061247 GCF_000313985.2 Echinops telfairi
AGTCTTGAGGACGGTAGAGTCTCTCGAAGGGAACCCAAACCCACCGCTGCCCTTTCCATTTCTTATAATAAATGAGAAGCAAGCCCCCAGGGGCGGGTGGTGGGGTGGGGGTCTGGGGAGCCCCTGTGCCTGATCCATAAGCCTCCTCCCAGGGGCTGAACGACACTGCAGTATTGTAGCGACTGCCTGTGCAATGTTACCTGGGCAGTCATTCCATGCCTGGGGTTCTGGGGAGTTCAGGGGTCTTTCGGTTGAATTTGACAGATGCTTTCCAGGCGCCAGGAGTGAAGGCAGCCCTGGGGGGTGCAGACAGGAGTTGGGACGTCACGCTGGCCCTTGGGGAGCCCAAGGTCTCAGGGAAGACAGAAGGGAAGTCGGCGAGTTGAGCGTGCAGAGGCTGGTCTGGTTCTGTGGTGGAGCTCTCGCTGTGTTTTCAGGGGGCTGGTGTGGTTCAGGACCAGTGCACTGGGTGAACAGCCACCTGTCACTGAAGGCCTGCATGGTGCTGTGAGGCTGAACAGATTTCAGCAGAGCCTCCTGAAGACAGACTAGGAAGAAAGGTTTGGTGATCTGTTTCCAAATAGCCGCCAATGAAAAGCTCAGGGATCCTAAACGTTCAACCACAGGCAGCCATGGCACAGGAGGGGGCAGAGGCCAACAAAGAAGGCGGGGCGAAGGCTTGGAGCCTTAGGAGAGGGAGAGGAAGCTCCCACGCTTCTCAGATGAGCGAGGAGATGCTGGTTACACTGCCATTATGGGAGGTGAGGGGTGCGGGGGGGCTTTCAAGGAAACCTGGGCGAGGAGAAGGCTCTGTGGGCAGAAGCTAGCGCAAGAGAGAAGCCAACAAACATGGCAGGCGAGTACCCGAGAAACTGAGGTATTGCAGTAAACGTCTGCACTCGACTGGATGTGGCGTCATGTGGAGTATAACAAAGTAGTCATTTAGTCAAGAATTTAAAAAAAAAATCACACCCTCAAGGGATCACATGAGGAGAGGATTCAAGTGAAGCTGCTAATACCAGGGCTCTCAGGAGGCCTGGCACCTCACCAGC
>NW_022103914.1:8062777-8063901 GCF_000313985.2 Echinops telfairi
TTACACATACAGTACGTTAGATGCGTTATCTAGTCCATGCGTGTCTATCACACATACACATGGATGTACATGTGGCATTTGCATATATTTGTTAAGCTGCCATCAAGTCAATTCCAACTCACTGTGACCCCATGTGTCGCATGTTATGGGGTAAAACTGCTCCGTAGAGTTTTCTTGGCTGGAAGCTTTCCAGAAGGAGATCACCGATTGGCTCAAAGTGCCAACCTTTACAGTCAGTAGCTAGACAAGGGGAACTTGTCTGCATCACCTGGGAGTCTGCTATTGTGACTGGGTGTCATCAAGCCGAGCCGGTTCCAATCCCTAGTGATCCTACACAATGAGACTCCACCAGCCCCGGGCCATCCTCACAGTTGTTATGTTGGAGCCCATTGCTGCAGCCACCATGTCAGTCCATCTCTCTTGAGGTCTCCCTACAGGTTCTAGAATGATATAGGATTAGAATGCATGGTATTTATGCATACCTATATAAGGGTAAGAAAGCCTCAGAATCGGCATGGAGGGTGCATGGGTGGCATGTTCTTTGCGTAAGTGCTCTCTGCTCTGTGCCCAGTGCCAGGGGAAGACGTTGCCCGCTCTCCACCTGTGGATGCGGCTCCTGTCCGCCCTGGCCGGCCTCCTCTACGCCTCAGCCATTGTGGCTCATGACCGGCGGCCCGAGTACCTGCTGCGGGCCACACCCTGGTTCCTGACCTCCCTTGGCCGTGCTGCGCTGGACCTGGCTGTATCCCCTGGCTAGGGGGCTCACCTGTCTCTGCCTCCTTCCCCTCCTGCCCAGCAGGGCCTCACCCCTTCCTGCTGCAACCCTGAAGCCTAGAGTAGGGAGACCCCATGCAGTTACAGGCACCTTATGTTTCATCCTTTTAAAAAAATGATAGACAAGAGACATGATCTCCGGGCAGATGGTCTCTGGGCTAGCGAAGATGCATGGAAGGGTTCCTAGCCCAGGGCCTCAGTTCTGCTGGCCTGGGAGGCTCCTCCTTGGCGGGCCCAGCGGTCTGGTGACCCTTGTCTCCTCCTCTCTGTTCCCCCTTCTCTCAGGCTGGGGAAGGGCCTTGTGGGCTGCCCTGCCCTGCTCGTGGGGGTAGGGATTCCCTCTGTCCTCT
>NW_022103914.1:8064372-8068396 GCF_000313985.2 Echinops telfairi
TATAAGGTGGGCTGACAGGGCCAGATGCTGGCCGGCTGCTGGCTGGACTGCAGGCTTCCTTGAAGGGGTGGGCTGGGCGTGGAGAGTAAGGGTGGGGCTGGGTGGCTAACTCTGCTCTGTTCCCTTGGACCTTAACGCCCACCCTCGCAGATCATTTTTCTCTCCTGTGTGATGAAGAGCCGGATGAGGCGGGTCCTGGGACTTGCCACGGAAGCCAGCGAGAGCGGCGACATGCAAGCCCTTTTGCCCTGTGCAGAGAGGGATGACGAAAGGACCCAGGAGGTGCCGAGGGAGGAGGGCTCGCGGGGCGGAGCAAGGGGGCGGGGAGTGGGGGGGGTGGGTTCCGGGAATCCAGAGAAGCCCTCCCCACTTGAAAAACACAACTGCTTATGCCCAAAGCCCAGATGGTGCTAAATATACCAATATACAATGAGATCCTCCATTTTCCCAATAACCAGATTAAAAAAAAACACCCTTTCTCATCACTTCATAAGGTGCCTCTGGAGAAAGCCAGAAAGGTGTTTCTGGAAAAGCCACCCTTGGACACTCTCTGAGGCACAGTTCTCGTCCGAGACCCACGGGGTTGTCAGGACACGGGTGTTGTGTAGCGATTTCAATTACCTCGTCCACAGCCGCTTACTGCTAGTCCATAATTCACTTGTATAAGACATAAATTAATCATCTAATTCAGGGATCATGCACCCTTTCTAACCTTGTGATTCATTAAAAACCACAATTATAATGATATACTATATAATTAGGCTTGCCTATAATTATATAGTATATAATTGTAGACTACGCAAATTATGAATACAAATGACAAAGTATTAGACTCATTTAGGAATCACGTGGGGGTTTTTTTCCTTCAACCTTGTGCTTCACACAAAAAAGGACTCCTGTGAGAACCCTTGCCACCCCCTAGCACTGTCCTCCAGGTAGCCTACTGTGGTGAGCTCTTTGGGGTAGCGCCCTATGACGCCCTGTGTGCTGCTCTAGGGAAAGCCCCCTCACCTCCCCGAGTGTCATGGCTTCGCTGTGGCTCCGTTAGTTGTTTCCTCCGGCTTTAGTTTCGGCATTGCTCTACACCTCTGTGACTAAAAGCGCCAACCCCAACAATGTGGGGCCACCAGTAAGGTCAGGCCCCAGGTATCAGGCCCATCTCCTTTTATTGACTCAACCCATGGCTGCGACACATCGCTGGGACATAACCGAGAAAGTCCCTCACAGCATGCAGCCTGACTCCTGTGACCCGGGAGGTGGCGGGTGCCTGGAAAGTACCAGAGACTTGATCAGCCGGTACTTGCAAGGACGCCAGCAGAGGGGCCTCTCTTTCTCTAAGATGTTTGTTGGTGTGATGTGCACCTGTTCCCCAGGCTCCTGTGGCCCATAGAGCGTCCCCAGTGCAGAGGGGAGAGGAGGCCCCCGGCCCAAGAGGCAGGCCCGCTACTGAGGAGGAGACTTTGGGACATCACAAGGAAATGACTCATCCGAATGTTCTAGGCTTACCAGAGTAATCCGACTGTGGAGTCCGGTAGCGAAGTGGAGGGTAGTTGTGGTAAGCGCCTTCCTAGAACAAAGGCAAAGGCGATTTGCGTAGCAGTTCCCATGAAGACTGAGGTGAGGTGCCACGTTTCATGAAATTGTATCCACTACCACCACCCCTCCCAAAGGAGCTGAAAGATCTCAAGAGAGCCAGTAGCAGCCTTCGGATTCCTTCAGTTAGGCTGTCTGGAAGTGGTTCCCACCATGTGGTCCCTAAGCCACATCAACAGGGGGCTTCTTAGGAATGCAGATGACAGGGCCCCACCAGAGACTGACCGTGGACGCCAGCGCTCTGTGTTCACAGGCCTACTGGGGCGTGAGTGGGCACCCACTGCAGTCAGAACTACTGCTTCAGGGCAGCCTTCACTTGGCACCTGGAATCGCCTGGCACTCTTAAAACCTTCAGCGCCCAGGTCACATCCCTTCCCGATTGGGCCACAATGTCAGAGGGCAGGAGCGAGACACCAGTGTTTTCTTTTTTTTTTTTTTGCGTTGTAAGCGAAGTTTATTGAAGCTGCCTCCTACTCCGAGGTCAGCTGCCGAAGACCACCAGTGTTTTCTTAAGCTTCCCAGGTGGTCCCCCTGTGCAGCAAAGTTTGGGCACTACTGGCCTTTCACGACCTCCCTGAGGTCTCCTCGCCACAGCCAAAGAGAGAGAGAAGACGGGCTGTATGCAAAGCAGAAAGTGCAGCGCCCCCCAATGAGAGCGGACAGAAGGCCTTGGGGTTCTGTTGCAGACGGTGCTACCTGGTCGTTTGAAACTGCTTGCTGGCTTTACAAATGCCCCCTTGTGTCCCCCATGTAAAAGAATTCAGACTGGATGCCTCTCACCACGCTCCCAAACTGCAAGCCCCTCCGGACAATGGGAGCCATCAGCCGCTACATGGAGCTGACCATTGAGCCTGTGCAGCAGGTGAGCAGCCCTGAGCCATGGCCTGGTGGCCGGAAGGCTGGGAAGTAATCCTGACAAACTCCCTGGAGGAGGGGCACGTCAGCTGAGGGGTGGGGCAGGGTGAGGCCGGAAGCAGCTGTCCACGGTGATCAGAGGGACAGACAGGGAAGATGGGGCCAGCAAGGAGGGACAGGACAGCACGCAGCCTGACTCCTATGATCCGGGAGGTGACGGGTGCCCGGAAAGTACCAGAGACTTGATCAGCCGTGCAAGGTGCGCATTGGATTGGGCTCCTGAGGAGACAAGGAAGTGGGACGGAGAGGTCGAGACAGGCAAGAAGCAGGCGGGTCGACCAGGGTCTGCCCTGGTGGGAGGCCTGAACCCAGCTGCAGCCGGTGGGCACGCAGAGAAGGCTGAGAGGAAGTTGGGAGGGAGAGGCCTCGGAGGGAGTGAGGCTGGGCAGTGCTTCGGGGAGAGCCCCGGGCGTCTGGCCTGTGCCCCTGGGTCAGCAGGAGAAGGCGTTGGAGAGAACAGGAGAGGAGGTGTCATCCTCACCCGTCACCAAGCGGATCAAAATCACCCATGACCTTTGGTTCTGACTGGGATTTAGGTCAGCCGGTCACTCGTGTCTTGGGGTGTCTGTGACGGCCCCCCACTCTCCTGGTCTCTGCCACCCTCACAATTCTGCTGCCTTTGCTTCTTCAGCTTGACTTTAACGCTGGAGTGCCTCCAGCCTGGCCCCAGGAGGTCTCGCCAGGGGACCGCAGCCCAACCCAGAGCTTTAAATACCAACTCTGGACTGATTTCCCAGGGCTGCGACTCCCTCTCGCCTCTTGTCTCCTCTCCCTCTCTCACTTCCATGGCCACACCGACTCCCCGCTGTGCGCCTCAGGGCAGCGAGAGACACACTGCTGCCACGCAGTGGTGCAGACCAAAGCTCCGCTGGTCGACTCTGACCCCTGGTGACCCTTTGGGTCCGAGTGGAGCGGTGCACCAGGTTTGGTTTGATTTGGTTTGACCTTGCACGGTCAAGCAGGTGGAGGTTTACTGGGCAAGTCCATTTTCCACGCAACACCCCATATCCACCCGCGTTTGGTTTCATGTGACGATTATAATCCCCACAAGGTAACCACCAACCCCACTTCCTGCCTGTGTCTCCCATTTCCATGCCTCCTTCTTTACTGATCCCCTGCTTCCTGACCTTGTCCCTGGGCCAATGCTACCCTCCTGATGTCACAGGGCTAGGCATCCCAGGCGTGCTAGCTGCCTGATCTCATTGCTTACTTAGAGCCCTCCCTGCCTTCGCGGTGGCTGAAGCAGATCACCCAGCCTTTCTTCCTGTGGGTGGCCTTGATCTCCAGCCTTCTGGGTTGTAGCCAAGCACTGCTCTGTGTGTGCCTCCCAGGGACTCCCCTCACCAATGCCCCTCCCTGTGCATGTGTGGGAAGTACTACCTGTGTAATACACTTGTCTCCACCCCACCAGCTTCCTAATGCATCTTGCTCTCCACGGCGACACCTGCCTACCCCATCTGTGTCCGGCCGGGTTGTCTAGAACAGGGGTGTCAAATTGGTAGTCTGTGGGCCACCT
>NW_022103914.1:8069810-8071783 GCF_000313985.2 Echinops telfairi
GTTAATTCTAACTCATGGCCACCCCGTGTGTGCCAGGGCAAAACTGTGTGTCATAGTTTTAAATGGCTGATTGGTTTGGTTTTAGAAGTAGATTGCCAGGCCTTTCCTCCAAGGCACTTCAGGGTAAACTCGACCCCCAACCTTTGGTCAGGGCCTTGAGCTATTTGTATCAGTCAGAGATTGTGGTTGTGAGGTGCTATCAAGTTGGTTCCAACTCACAGCACCCCTTTGTATAACGGAATGAAACACTGCCTGGTCCTGCCCCATCCTCACAATTATTCTCATGTTTGAACCCATTGTTGCAGCCACTGTGTCCATCCTTTGTTTTTGCTGTGTCCTCCTTGTTGCTGCTGCCCCTCTACTTTACCAAGTACGATGTCCTTCTCCAGGGACTGGTCTCTCCTGACATCAGGTCCAAAATACATGAGGTGCAGTCTCACCATTCATGCTTCTAAGGAGCTTCCTGGTTGTACTTCCTTCAAGACAGATCTGTGGGTTCTTTTGGCAGTCGTGGTACTTTTGGCAGTCGTGGTACTTTTGGCAGTCCGTGGTACTGCCAGTATGCTTCTCCATCACCACATCGTTCAAATGCATCGACTCCTTTTTGACCTTCCTGAGTCAGTGTCTAACTATCACGTGCATATGAGGCAATTGAAAATACCATCGCTTGGGTCAGGCTCCCCTCGGCCCTCACAGTCACATCCCCTTGGTCCTCACAGTAACGTCCCCTCGGTCCTCATAGTCACGTCCCCTCGGTCTGGTCCTCACAGTCACGTCCCCTCGGTCCTCACAGTCATGTCCCTGCTTCTCAACACATTAGAGAAGTTTCGTGCAGCAGATTTACCCGATACGACGGCTTGCTTGATCTCTTGACTACTGTTTCCTGGTGCTTCCTTCGTGGATCTGAGTAAGATGACATTTTTGACAACTTCCATCTTTTCTTCAATTAGCATATCACCTATCGGTGCAGTTGTAGGGTTTGGGTCTCCTTGACAATGAGTTGGCATCCACACTGAAGGCTGCACTCCTTGATCTTCAGCAGCAAGTGCTTCAGGTGTCCCCACTTTAAGCAAGCGAAGTTGCATCTTCTGCACACTACTAAGGTTTCTAGTAAGTCTTTCCAGTCCCAGCGGCTCACTCTGCATCATGTAAGCCAGTTTCTTCGATGATTTGCTCAGCGTACAGATGGAACGAGTATAAAGAGAGGATACCACCCCGACACACACCTTCCTGACTAAACCATGCAGTACTCTCTTGTTCTATTCACACAACTGCCTCTTGATCCATGGACAAGTTCCAGAGGAGCACCATGAAATGTTCTGGAATTTCCATTCTCAGAGCACTGATCTTTTCCTTTTGCTTGTTTTCCGTCTCCTCTTTGGATCCAAACCAAAAAACCACTCACTTCCATCAAGTCACAAGCCTGGCGCATAGTGACCCTATGGGACAGAGGAGAGATGCCGAGGTAGAGTCCCCAGAGGATAACTATTAATGGGAGTGAAAACCCCCCCCTCCCCCCCCTGCAGCCCAATGTGGAACCAGTATGCCAAAGGGCTTCGTCTCCTCCCATGTTTACTCTTCGGGCTTTGAAGCTGCGGCGGTCCAGGCTCTCAGTGAGAATGTGCTTTGAACACAGAGTGGGCAGCCGAAGCCGCCCCTACTGAGCTGCCCAGAGGACCCAGGGGTGCTCAGAGGACTTGGGCTGGAGAAAGAGGTTTTATTGTTTGTTGGTCCCTGGAGATTAAGTGCAAATGCCTGTGCGCGCCCGTGCTAGCTATAAGTGGAGCTCAAAGACGCAGAGCTTGTCTTTCAAATTAAAAGCTCCCTCAGCCAGTAAAGAGTCCTAGGGGATATAAATGGTTAAGAGCTTACGACCAGCTGACAGGTTGGTGGTTCAAACTCACTCGAAAGTGTCATGGGAGGAAAATGTCATGGGAGGTCGCCTGGCGTGAAGAACCCTCTGCGCACACTTG
>NW_022103914.1:8072515-8077359 GCF_000313985.2 Echinops telfairi
GTAGAAAACCCTATGGAGCACTGTTCTGTTCTGACACACTTGGGATCACCATGCATGAAAGTCAGTTCATTGGCAACTGGGTGTTGTTGCTGTGTGTGTGTGTGTGTGTGTGTGTGTGTGTGTGTGTGTGTGCACGTGTGTTCTAGAGTAAGTTAACCAAGGGTAAATAGAATAATCCTGCTACCGGGCTGCAGTCCTTACATGCATAGGTTTATTCCAAACAAGTGTGTTCACCATGTCTCAGCTCAGGAGGCAGCTGCAGGCAGTTCTCTCCATCATGCCCTGTCTTAGTCTCATCAGGGTGTGTCTTCCAGAAAGAACGGTCCAGACAACTCTGGCTTCAGAAGGCATCTGCTGGGCCAGTTTAACTCACACCCAGGTCAGCTCCGCAGGTTATGGAGACTGTATTTTGGGAGCCCAAAGAGGTCACCGTGGTAGATTTTCTCAGAGTATACCGGATGATCGCACACAAGGAAGAAATGTTAAGGCAATGGAGACATGCACCAGTGGGGAAAGGACAGCAAAGATTACACGGGGAAGGTTTTTTCCCCCTTCACTAATGTGCCTGCTCGTTCCTTGCGCGCAGCCAGGCTGTCCTAGGAGAATTTCATTGAGAAACCTAACCCATCCACCCTCCAGCCTGATCCTGCCTCCTCAGACTGGTTCTTTCCCTCAAACTCAAAGAACACCTGGAAAGAGCACAATATGGGTCCCTGGAGGATGCCCAAAACGCCGGTTTGATGTGGTGCGATGGAAGGGCTTAGAGAAGGGTTAGAGAAATGGAAACATGGCCATGTTGACCAACGACGGCTTCACAGGGTGACGGTTTTGTAGAACACGTTTCTGGGAGGCGGTGGCAGTCCTCGGTGGAGGTGTGGACTGTCCACAAGGCTGCACAGTAGACTAGGAGCGCGGCTGCCCCTGCGAGGTGGACAGGGAGTGTGGCCAGAGCGATGAGGGTGGAGGCAGACTTTGTAAATATGTGACCCTTCCGAAACAGGGAGGAGTTCCACTGTCCCTCTCTGCCCTTTCCGCGCGCCTTGCAGGCAGGCTGCAGTGCCACCAGGCTGCCTGGCGATGGACAGACGATCGCCAGCGAGGTCTCCCTGCAGGAGCCCCCGTCCTACCCGCCCGTTCAGGTCATCCGGGCCCGAGTGTCCTCCAGCAGCTCCTCCGAGGTCTCCTCCATCAACTCGGACCTCGAGGTAGGTGGCCGCTGTCGGGCGGGCGCGTGCATGGTGTCCTCGCTTGCCCCCTGTGCTTGCTCGGCCCGCGGTGCTGTGCCGGCCCCGGGCGGCGGCCCTGCAGGAGGGAGGCTGTATCTGCCCGCAGGTCTGCGCTAGCTCGGGACCACAGTATTCCACGGTCATTTCCGGCCGGGAGACACCTCGCTGTGGCGCCTGGGCTTGAAGATAACCATGCACATTCCAGCCCTGCCGAAAGAAATGAGGGAACAAAACAAAACACATCTCAATGCCTCCCGCATCGATTTGACGATGGAAACTGCTCTCCCTGTTAGTTCCCAAAGGCTGCTGTAAGAAGGTGCCATCTTTCAACTCCGTGGCTTTAAACCACAGGATTTGTTATCTCCCAGTTCTGGAGGTTCAGCATCCTAAACCAAGGTCATGGGCAGCTCGGAGGGGAGAGCCCGTGGGAGCCGTGCTGTGCCTCTCCTGGTTCCTGGAGGTTCCCTGCAAGCCTTGGCTTGTGGTCGCAGCCTTCCAGTCTCTGACTCTATTGCCAAGTGGGGTTCTCCCAGTGTCCTCTTAGAAGGACACCACTCATATTGGATTAGTCCTCCCCCTCCCCATTAAACTTAACTAATTGACATCTACAAAGACCCTCTTTCCAATTAAGAGTACATCCCAGGTACTGGGGGCTAGCGCTTTGACTTGTCTATTGGAGGGATACAATTCCTTCCATGTGCCCCGCCCACCCTGATGCGTGTGAGCTCTACCTCGTTGCACCAGAGGGCTTGTACCTGAGAGGTAAATTGAGGCACAGGATCAGTGAAAGGTAAACTGAGGCACAGGGAGACGGACAAAGATAACTGAAAGGACAAAGAGAAACGGAAATAGCTTTATTAGAGGGGAGCTCCGGGGCGAAGCCCATGGTCTCACAAGTAGCCAGGGGAATCTCGGCTTTGTCTGGGGCCGGAGTTTTTAAAGGAAAGCGGGGAGAGAGGGTCCGTGCTGCAGCAGCAAGGTTTATGGCCCAGGATGTAGTTGATCAGCTCTGGCAGGCAGGTTCTCGGAGTCAGGCATTCCAGGCCTTGTTCCAGGGGCAGCTGCTGACCTCTGGGGACGTGCAGGGAAGCAGGGGCCCTGACCTGCTTCAGCTCAGTCCAGTCAGTACATTGGTGGGCTTTGAGTGGACACCAGGATGCCTCCTGCATTAACCTCACCTCCCTTTGTAGTTTCGAACCTGTGAACAAAACAGTCTGCCTTTCAGGTGCCACAGATGGGCCTGAGCTAGCCTGTCTCTCTTGGTTCCCCGCTGGGGCACCCAGTTGTATTCTCTGTTCCGTGAAGAAGTGTCCTTTGGCTGTGGCGAGGAGGGGTGAACACTGGTATGTCAGCAGCAGGAGGTAGCTGCCCTTTGGGAAGAGGAAGAACTGCCCTGCCTTCGGGCTGTGTCTCTCCCAGTTGTTTGGTGTGAAATGATGGTTGTGTGAGATTTCTCAGTGGGTCACACACCTCGGTTCTTGGCTTCGCATGCGAAAGAATTCTCTCCAAAGCCTGGTTTGTGATCCCAGTGAGTGTTTATGAAGGACAGGAGAAGTTTCAGGTTTTACCCTCTCAAAAGAGCACACGCTATTTCAGGGAAGTGTTTCAAACTGTGTGGTAGTGGCGCGGAAGTTCACAACTGGACACGAGCCACCTCGTAGAACAGCGCACCACACGTGCGGAACTGAGGCAGGAGATCGCGCGGCACAGCGTGAGGGGCCGCAGGAGCCGGGTAAAAAGAGTGAGAAGAGAGGGTCCCCTTCAATCTTCCGCTGACTAAGGGCAAGGTAAAAAGAGGCCGGCCTTCCCAAAGCCAGGGTATTTCAAACCTCTGGCTGGAGAGGCTGAAGGTATTGATTGACCCCATTGGCTGTATTAAGCCTACCTAGGTAGGGTCATGAGCCTGGGCCTGGTTTAGGCTGCGCAGGTGTACCGCCCACCTGGCTTGAGGCCTGAATTTGAGCATGCCCAGTTCAGGGGTGGGTGGGTGTCTAATGCTCACCTGATTCCCTTCTAACCTCCTCTAGGGACCTGTACCTGTACAGGCATGGGAGGGACCCCCCCCCCTAGTCTCCAGCTCCCTAACAGTAGTAGCAAATGATGGTGGGTATTGAGTTTAGGGGGTTGTCTTAATGGCATTATTTGGCAAAAATAAACAATTGGATCCTTAGCAAGCCTCCCAGCTTCACCGAACTCTTCTACTGCACTCTGAAATCCGAAGGCCCAAAGGCCACCGATGTGTGTGTGTGTGTGTGTGTGTGTGTGTGTGTGTGTGTGTGTGTGTGTGTGTGTAGGGCGGGGGGCATCTAGATTCATCCCTGTGGGGTCCTGCCTTCACCTTGTGCACTTGCCCTACCCTGGCCTACACTGTTACCCCTCCCCAGGCCCGGGGTGCTCACCTCCAGGGGCTTCGCCGGGCCAGGCTCTGCATGAGTGCTTTAGGAATACATCTTCATCTGACTCTGCCGACGCCACCGTGGTTCCCTCGAACTCTCTTTTGAGCCAGACCGAGACCCGAGTGGGAGGGGTCAGCCTTGTATCGTGGAGCCTTTGACCCAGTTTCAGAATTTGTAGGACAGACAGGGAGCCAGGCATCTTGGCAGAGATCCAGCCGAGGAGGGGGTGGGGTGAGCGTGCCAGCAGAGAGCGGGGACAGTGACGTCTGGGGGCGGGATTGCTGCACAGGCAGGCAGAGAATCCACTGGGGCAGCAGGGCTGCTTCTGCCCTCACGCTTCTCAGCGGTAAGGATCGGCCGGTGAACCTGAAGCATTCATTTGAAACGTGTCTCCACCTGCTACCGGCCGTGTCTCCACTTTGTGGTCTTTCTCCTTCCCCTTTCCGGCCCTTTCCTGCCTTCTTTTTGATTCTCGGGACGCGCTGTGCTTCTGGTCTCAGACGACTGGCTGTCCAGAGAAGTGTGGTCCTTCCAGGTGTAAATTGTTCACTTCTGAGCTCTGTGGAGGAGGTTGTGGCCCATTCAGTCATTCTAAATGCCCACTCTCTGCACCAAAGGAGCGGGAGCAGGCAGGCAGTCCCTCCACCCAGCACTGCCTCTCACTCTCCTCACCTGGCGGGGCAATGGGCCAGGGCTGTGCGTGTAAGGAGAGACTTTGAGAACCGGCAAAGGACCCAAGACTTGTTTCATAGAAGGCCTAAAGATTGCTGCGCCTGTTAAAGTTTCATTTTTCTTTGCGTTTCTGGAACTCAAGAAAATATTGAGTCTCACTATGTGATGAGCAGGTGCTTAGTCCTTTGTTCCTTCCCAGTCCTTTGAGCTTCCCAGCAGTGTTGTCTGTAGTCCTGGTGACAAATCGGCACGGTGCAGGGCGGCCCTGACTGTGGCTGGTGCAGGGGGCCCTGTGCATGAGGGGGTGGGGGATGGGGGAAATGTGAGGTGGAGAGACACAAGAACAAAGGCAAAGCCCAGACCACTCTGTATGAAGAGGGTCCAGCCCCAGGCCCACATGTCCCTGCTCCTTTTGTGCCTTCCAAAAAACCAAACTCACTGTGTGAGTCTGGGTGGACTAGAGAAACAAATTCATAGACACTCATGTGTGTAAGAAAGAGCTTTACATACAAGAGTAGTTGAGTATTGAGAAAACATCCCAGCCCAGTCC
>NW_022103914.1:8078531-8079541 GCF_000313985.2 Echinops telfairi
TCAGCCCTGTCCTTCCAGTATCGCAAAGGGACTCTGAGGCTCCAAGGGCGGTGCTGTGGGTGCTTTGCACGCCCTGCAGACACAGACAAGGCTGTGCCTTAGAACACTGGCTGCAGGTGAGCCCCTGAATGCCAGTGCTGGCTCCGTGGAGCCTGTTACTGGGTGGCACCCCTTCACGTCCCTGGACCTGTCTGCAGGTGGAGGGAGGTGTGGACCCACGAGGATCTGCGTGTGAAGGATCTTAGAGCTCTGGTCGAGTCAGGGCTTATTAGGAAACTCCAGCTTGGGGCTGGGCCTTCCTTAAAGTTCCATTGAGCAATGTGGCTCTTGCGTTGTCAATTGCATTGCGTTAAGTCTTAGAAATAAGACGACTTTCACCCGAAATACAGAAAGGGCAAGCCACCAGCTAAACCTATCGGTTACCTTGAGGGTGCAGCAGCCCAGGCCCTGTGGACAGGGTCTGTTCTCAGCCTGCCCTCCAGCCTCCTCGGTCCCTCAGAAGTTTCCAGTGTTGCCACTTGGGTCTGTGTGGGAGCTCTTGACTCAGCTCTCGGCCTCGGCCTCTCCTTCTTTCAATCGATCCCGAGCACCCCTGTCCTGTGCGACACAGAATACCGTACAGGACATCCCAAGGCGTGACGCCAGCCCTGCGCTCTCCTGCTTGAAGGCCCACTGGGACTTTGTGCCGCTTTCAAAGCCCAGCCTCCTCAGCCTGAGCCCCAAGCCACTGGACCCTCTGCTCCTGGGCCAGCTCTTCCGTCTCTTGTCTGGGAGTCAAGCTGTCCTCTCCCGTTCTGAGTTCCATCTTCTCCACCTGTCCTTCAAGGTCCTGGCCAGATCAGCTCTCCTCCAGGCAGCCTTCTCTGACCATCTGGAGAGGGCTGCCCGATTTAACAGCATAAGAAATACAAGACAGCCATGACACTTGAATGACTGGACCGCCAATCATTTTTCCAGTGTGGATTCATCTGGAGCGTTGAGCTATGTTTTATTTGGTCCCTTGGCCCTGA
>NW_022103914.1:8080495-8081907 GCF_000313985.2 Echinops telfairi
TGCGCACCCAGCACTTCACAGCCTAGCAAGCATTTCCTCCTCTCGCCCATCTGCTCCCTACCCTGCCGCAGCCCAGGAAAACAGGCAGTGCAGGGAGCACAGGGCAGTTAGCACAAAGAAGGGAGCCCTCCTGGCACAGTTGCTAACCAAAACATCAGTGGTTCAAACCCACCAGCTGCTCCTTGGGAGAAAGATGGGGCACTTGGCTTGTCTAAAGATTACAGCCTTGGAAACCCTGTGGGGCAGAGGAGAGAGCCCTAGAGGTCCCCAGAAGTCAGGCGTGTCTGGGTGGCGGTGGGCTTTAGAGACAAGAAAGAAAGCCAGGTGGGGCGAGGCCATTCCTGACCCCAGAGTAAGTGCTGTGGAATTGTTATGTAGCTAAACCTGTGGAGTAGGCTTAAAAAAGAAATTGAAGGGACAAGGTTTTAAGTGCATATGACGCCATGCTTAAAAGTCTGCCAGGCACCAAGTCAAAAGGAAATTGCTTTGCAAAGTCTAGGCAAGAGCTGAAGCTAATGTGTAGTAGCCAATCTGAAAGCTATCATCAGCCCTGGGTCCAACAGGCTCAGCTCCCCATGCCTGGGAAAATCACTTCTCCCCAGAGTGTTAGAGGAAGTTTAAACTAAAAAGTAACCATACTCCTCAATGACTAAAGCATACCCCAAATCTTCAGGAACAAAGGCAGTAACCACGTGCCCTGAATTACAGTGTTGCCGAAGAATATTAAAAATTCTGTGAACTGCGAAGAACAGATACATTTGTCTGGGGAGAAGTACAGTTAGAATGCTCCTTAGAGGTGAGGATGGCGAGATTTTGTTGCAAGTACGTGGACACTTCATCAGGAGTGACCAATCAACAACAACAACTCTGCCGCTGAGTCGATTCCAAGACATAGGACAGAGTAGAACTGCCTCTGTGGATTCTGAGACTGTAACTCTTTCTGGGAGTAGAAAGCGTTCACCTGAGGAAATTCAAACTGCTGAGCTCCCACGTGACACACTTAGCCACCAGCACTTCCCATCAGGAGCGAGCAGTCCCTGGAAAAGGGCAGCGTTGCTTGGTCAGGATGGGTGGCCACCCTAATTGTGAGGCTGACACAGGACTGGGCAGTGTTTCGTTCTGTCCTGTCTAAGGTCGTTACCAATCAGAATCAACAAGGGCACGTATCAACAGCAACCACAGTCGTTTGGGGGTACACCGTGGTCTCAGAAGCACGAATACGTATGCTGTTATAAACAAGGCAGATTCCAGTAGTACATGCTGTGGCTCGCAGAGGTGATGACCATGACCCTGAGGATCATTGAAGGATATGAGGAACTCGCATGGTGTGTTAAGAGAGGAAAGCCATTTGCACGATTTGGTTATAGACATATAGAGCTATAGAGTATTCAGTAAATGTTGTATGTTTATCA
>NW_022103914.1:8082028-8085120 GCF_000313985.2 Echinops telfairi
GGATCACCCGGCTTCCTTGCCCAGCCTCTCCAATAGTAGTCAGGTGCTAAACACTGGTGTCTCACCAAACCAACCGAGCTCACCGCCGTGGAGTCAGTGCTGCCTCATAGCGACCGCCGTGGAGTCAGTGCTGCCTCATAGCGACCCCCTGTGGGTTTCCGAGACTGTAACTGGTTATGGAGGTCGAAAGCCCAGTCTTTCTCCTAAGGAGCTGCTGGTGCCTCTGAACTACAGACCGCGCGGATCTCAGCCCTCAGTGAGATGGCCTCTAAGGACAATGAGGAACCCCTGTGTGACACCAAAGAGGAGCCCTGGTGGCATCACCAGTTGGAAAGCCCCAGCAGCCCCTCACAATTGCTGTTTCAAACCCCTTGTTGCAGCGCTGTGTCCGTCCATCCCTCCCTGACCCTCCACTCTACCAAACAGGATCTAGAAGCTTTTTTCTGTAAGGAACAAACATGTTTTCTTCTCCGAATGGAGCAAAAACTTTACATGTTATTTCTTTTAAGTTTTAGGGGTAACTGAGGCAACAGACACCTCAGTTACAAAGATGTAGGTTAACCAGACTTCTTAAGCGCGTTGCTTTAAAAGTAACTTAGAAAAAAGGAAATGCTGACTACTCACCACTAGAGGGCGCTTTCATAAAAATTTTAACCTTTTCTGAAGCTGAGGAGTCAGGATGTTCCCTAATTTTATTTCTTCTGTTCTTCTTCTTTTTTAAAATTATTTTATTGGAGGCTCTTACAGCTCTTATCACAATCTATACATCCATCCATTGTGTCAAGCACATTTATACATATGTTGCCATCATTTTCAAAACATTTTCTTTCTACTTGAGCCCTTGATATCAGCTCCTCATTCCCCCCCTTTCCCTCCCTCATGAACCCTTGAAGATTTATAAATTATTTTTTCATGTCTTACACTGATCAGTGTCTCGCTTCTGTCATCCAGTCCCCAGGGAGGGGGTTATATGTCAATCACTGTGATTGGTTTCCCCTTCCTCCCCCTACCTTTCCCTTTCCCTCCTGGTATCTCTATTCTCATTATTGGCCCTGAGGGCTTTATCTGTCCTGGATTCCCTGTGTTGTGAGCTCTTACCTATTTGTAACCAGGGTTGTGTAAGACGCTGACATCAGAGGGAACTGCCAAGGGCTTACAGGAATGCATTGTACTATATTTGCCACTTTTATGTAAATCCAAAATTATTCCAAAGTAAAGTTTATATAAAGCTAGAGAGCAGGTAAGTAAATAGGCTCAAAGTCCCTCAACAGGATTGAAATGAAACAAGGGGGTCGGGAGGGGCGGGGGACTCTTACTTATACAACCAGGGCTGCCTTTGTCAAGACCAAGGAACTCATTTTGACCCGTCTCTGTGCACTAGACTATAGGCTGTATTGGGTCTCACAAGTGTTTCCACTATGTTTTTTTATGTTCCAGGATCCAAAATGCATTTTGTGAAATATTTTAACAAACAAAGCAACCACCTACTCACACACTGTGGTAACTACAAATTACCATTTGGGTTTTGAAAGAGTATAGGTATGTACAGTTGTGACGGTTAGCTTTAAGGTCAACTAGACATAAGAAGACCCAAATCCTCACAACAGGACCAATAGACGGCATCATGATGCATGGAGAAAAGATGCAGTTGTCAAGGATTTTGTCCTGCATGGCTCCACAATCAACTCTCATGGAGGCAACAGTCAAGAGATCAAAGGGCATGTTTCCTTAGGTAAATCTGCTGCACAAGACCTCTTTAGAGCATCAAAACGCAAGGATGCTACTTGGAGGAGTAAGCCACGCCATGGCATTTTCACGTGCCCTGTATGCATGTGAAAGTTGGACATTGATTGAATAAGGAATAAAGAAGAAGAATCCGTGCATTGAAATTATGGTCCCGGTGAAGAATCCTGACAGGACCATGGAGTGCTAAAAAAGACAAACCAATCTGGCTGGAAGAAGTACAGCTTTGGACCTGTTGTCAGGAGCGACGAGTCCCTGGAGAAGGACATCATACTTGGGAAAGTAGAAGTGCGGCAAAGAAAGGAAGGGCCTCAAGGAGATGGATGAGCCCATGGCTGCAGCAGGGAGATCAAGCACCGGGCGGTGTTTCATTCTGTTGTGCACAGGGTTGCCGTGGGTCAGAGCCAACTGGATGGCGCCTAACAATAGACATGCCTGGGTGCCTGGGTAAAGGGAGGGGTGGAGACCTTTCTGTCCATCAGATTTCAGCCTGATGACACCTCCTTGGGGCGTGGCCTTTTCTAGAAGGGAGACCCTAAGCTCAGCTGACCTCTCTTGGCCCTTTGCATTCTGCTGGAGCTGATTCTTGCATCTGATTGGTCAATCTCCTGTTGTGTCACCTGCCAAGCAGACTGCTGACCTTGGATTCGCTCAGCTGACCTCTAATTCATTCAACTCCGCATCCACCAGCCTATGGCCCTCCTGCTTTGTCTTCCGGGTCACTGTTTGTCAGCTTCCACAGCTACATGAGTCAGAAGAGGCCCTGGCTTACATCTGACCTATGGTCTTGAACCAACTGCACTTACATACTTCTACAACTGTGTAAACCATTCCTTGACATAAAGTTCTTTTCTCTGTACATACAGACACAAGCATCACTTTTTTGCTTCTCTAGAGAACCCAGCCTAATAAATTTGTTACCAGGAGTAGTTCTAGAGAAACAAAATTGTAAATATGAGTTCACTAAATTGGTTCTCAAGTCTCAGGAGGCCTAAAGGCACTGAGAAATCAGCTTCTGTTGGTGTAAGTACAGACAGGTCTGTCACAATTAGTAAAAGGGTCCTGTTAATCCAGGATATGAGGTGGCAAAGCTGATACCCCACATAGCACCACCAACAGATGAAGTGTGGGTGAGAACTGAGGCCCTGGGTAATCACGTTGGATATCTTTCCACTATTTTGTCAGGATGAAAAGCACAGGGAAGCTGGTTGGTTGGTGCTTCTCACAGTAAACTGGAGGGAAAGAGAAATACTCAGAGCATCAGAAGCCCAGCTCAAAAGTCCAATAAAAGACCCCTGTGGGGTTAAGGGTAAGAGGGAACCCCACAAAACATCACAGGTTTGGTAGGC
>NW_022103914.1:8086848-8104071 GCF_000313985.2 Echinops telfairi
GAATGATGATGGCAACAAATGTACAAATGTGCTTGACACAATGGATGTGTGGATGGATTGTGATGAGTTGTACGAGCCCCCAATAAAATGATTAAAAAGAACCTGAGTCAGATATATTTGAGATTTAGGGTGGGACCAACTGTGCAGTAAGATGCTGTTTCAACATGCATCTTGACTGATAGCAAATTCCCCATATTAGCAAGGTGAGAAGTTTATTTGTATCTTATTTTATAGTTTGAGTTGAATCATGTCAGCCACGTGGTTACTAAATAAGAGAGCTGATATTATGCTTTCTCTTAGTTGTCAATTGCTGCTGTAACAGAACTACCACAAGTGGGTAGCTTTAACCAACAGAAATATATTATCACACAGTATAGGAACTGGACGTGCAATTTCAGAGTACCGACTCTAGGAGAAGACGTTCTGTCCCTGTTGGCTCTGAGGTCCTTGTCTCTGAGCTTTTGCTCCTGGGCAATCTTCATGTGGCTTGCCATCTCTCTTCCCCAATTCTTTGGCTTGCTTGTTGGCATAATAGTTACATGTTGGGCTGCTAACTGCAAGGTCAGCAGTTCGAAACCACCAGCCACTCTATGGGAGAAAGAGGAGGCTTTCTACTCCCGTAAAGAGTTACAGTCTTGGAAACCCACAGGCCGTTCTACCCTGTCCTGCAGGCTCATGATGAGTTGCTACTGACTTGCCGGAGTGAGTTTCGTTTGTTTGTTTGATCTTAAAAGGTATTGACTCAAGACATATCCTACACTAATCCTGCCTCACCCACATAACATAGACAATCCACTTCCAAATGGGATGAGGACCACAGGCAGAGAACTACATATTTACAACACACACTTTGGGAGATGTCATTTCATTAATAATACTTCTCATAATAATTTCTATTAATTACTTTTAAATCTCTGTAGATTGTCATTTTCCCAAGGAAGGACCTACAACCCTTCCTCATCATTATAATTATCTCCTTGATCATCTGCTGACATTGAGACCTATAGCAGCTGCTGCCTGCCTGCCTGCCTGCTTGCTTGCTTGCTGAAGCCAGCTGTTGCTTAGCTCCCTGGCACCATTGGGGGCCTGTCCCCTGGCTTCCTGGCTGGCACTGAGCTCTGTTCTGTTGTGTGATGGTGGCAAAACATAGCCAACACGTTTTCCATCTCTTTTTATTCTGCAGCAAAAGTATTGGGAGGCCCTAAACTCAGAGCAGGTATGGACAATCATACTCTGTTTCGGGAGAGATTTCCTGTGGCTTGATTTCACCTCCTGTTTGTTTGTTTCCAATCTTTTGCCAAGCCTTCAAGACCTGGAGAAGCAATAGAGATCTTTGGAGATGACTGGACTGTTTTACCTTTTGGAACATTGGTTTCAGGTTGCATTTGTCCTTTCCCTTTTTGAAGCATTTAATGTTTTGTTGTTGTTGAGAGTATACACACCAGAACGTTTACCTGCTTCAACAGTTTCTACATGTACAATTCATCGACACTGATCACATCAGGCGAGTTGTACGGCCACCCTCCCATTCCTTTTCTCCATTGTGCCACTCCATTTACATAAATCCACTACTCCCAGGAGGGAGCTTCTTTGATCCCATATTGACCTTGAGAGATCACCATGCTTAAGGCAGACATTCTTTCCAAGTTAAGCTAAACTCCTGTTTGATTTTAAGAGGACTTGGTATTTAAAGACTATTTTAGGGCAATAATGGGGGTGGGGAGAGGTCATCCAGTCTCATTGCTCCAGAAAGTCTAGATTCCATGAGAATTTAAAATTCTGTTCTGAATTCCCCCACCCCCACCTCTGATCAGGACTCTCCTATAGAACCTTTGATCGAAATGTTCAGTGATGGAAGCCGGGCACCCTTCAGTTCATCTGGTCTCACATCAAAGGGGACAGTGGTCCTTAGAGGCAGCCAGTTAGTCACACATTCGGTTTCCCCCTCTTACTCTCATTGACCATGCTGCTGGTGAAGGTAAGGTAATCTTGCACAGCTGATGAATGGAATTGCTGCCAATAAGCTGTACACTGGAGAAAGTTGTGGTAGGTATTTTAACAACAATGATTTAAAAAAAAAAAAAAAAAAAGACGCTGAGGCTGCTTATCCAGAAGCAGCTACCTCATGGGGCTTAATTCTTTGGTTTGGAGGTTTTGGGTCCGGGTTTCACGAGACCTCCCAGCTAACGGGCACAGTAACATGTTTATTGCTTCTGTCCGACCTCCCGTTTGCTGTCTAGTACCTGCGGTCAAGAGACCATCTCTATTTGCCTGGAGCAACAGAGGAAGAGGGAGACTCAGTTTGGGTTTATAAGACACCCCCCTGGATGGCCGGGAGCGGGTGGGCAGCGGGGTGGAGAATGTAAACATGAGAGGCACGTCAGAAGATAGCAGATTTTCAGGGCCCTGCAGTCACAGTGCTTTCGCTTTGAGGGCATTACAATAAGCCACATCATAAAAGGAGGCTCAGAGAAGACTCAATGAAGAAACCGGATTTGGAACAAATGAAATAACTGCCTGTTAGTGAATCGATGGTCGTGGTGCTGAGAGTAGCCGCAGGGGTTGTTGAAATCAACATGCCCAGACAATGTCATTCTGAGACCTTGGTCAGCCACTGCTGCCATACCATGCCACCATTGCCTCCTGGTGACAGATGAATGTGTGTTAGGACAGCCACCTGTGTCTGGGGGTCTCTCAGCACTGTTTCTGACCAAAGAGTGGATCATCTTTCTTGGATTCCAGCAATGTGCTTCCAGGGTCATTGCAAGTTTTAAGACGTTCTGAACAAAAGGCATGAAAATGTCGTGTGAGGATTCCACCACGTCAAATGGTCCTCTTGGTTTGGGCAGCAGGTTGGCTGGAGTTAGACTGAACACCCCGAGACAGCCCTCTGGGGAGGTGAGAGCGGGGTCCCAACGTCAGGGCTCAAAGAATTGCCGGATCTGGAGCACAGCGCACTGGCAGCAGCGTTTCATTTTGTGACGTCTGTGGTCCCACGAAGCGGAGCCGGCTCCCCAGCAGAGAACAACAACAAAGAATCCCCAGGCAGCCTGTGAAGACGCCAACCAAGCCGTGGGTCTCCACCCCAGGAGGACCTCAGTGGGCCCCAGGGGGCAGCCTTTCCACAGAGCAGCTGAGTGCTCCCTGGGGTCGGGGTGGGGAGTTGCTCAGCATCATCGCAGAACGTGACCTAGAACCCGGGCCTCCGCTTGTGCCCTAGAAATGTAGGTCTGGCCAACCCAGCCTGACCTGTTTGTCCCTGCGTCTGGGGATTGTAAGAGATGGGAAGGGCTGACTCCGGGAGGGTACCGCCTGTGTTTTTTCTCCACAGTGGGACCCTGAAGATGTGAACCTGGAAGGAGCAGAGACCACGTGGAGATGCTCAGATCCCAGGCCCACAGCGGCTCCACAAGCCAGTGGACTTGACCTCTGAGGCTTGGCACCTTCTAGAGCCATCAGCACAGAGCCCAAGGGCAGGCCTTTGTCGGGCGGGGAGCGGCAGTCATTGCCGTAGCAGGCGCGAGCACTGCGGAAAGGCTGCTCCGGGAAAGTGAAGAACCCGGAACTGGGCTGGTCCGCGGCGGGGCTCAAAGCAGAGCTCAGGCTTCGGATCTTGTGGTCAGGCCTGGACGTGCCGAGTTTGTTCTGAAGATTAGAAGTTCCAGACCACTCTTGCATTGTAGAAATAAAGCTCTACCAAAAGGACATTGGACCTCTTGTCCTTTTTTGTCCCTTTAGACTCATGTATACCCTGAAGACCTGCTTGTGCCAGGCCTGAGTTCGCCTAACCGATGGCTAGTGTGTCTCCACAGAGCCCCATCCCACCGGGCCTGTTCGTTTTAGGAGCGGCTTGGCCTCATTCACAGAGAATCTGTGTATGAGCTACACTCTGGACTCTGGAGGCTTTGTGAAGAGTCAGACCAAAATGCCTGCCTCCTCCTAGGTGTTTCCTTGCCCCGAGCCTCTGTTGTAGCCTGATAATCAGGCTGTGGGGAGAGGGAGCAACTGGAATGACAGGGCCTGGAAGACCCACTGAGCGGTGCAGGGGATTCCCTATACTGGGGAGCACTCATCTTGAGATAAGATGAGATAATATGGTCTCGGTTGTGCTTCCTGTTATCTGCACTTCGAAGGCCTATCTAGAAAGTGTACAGTGAAAACGATATGAGCTATATGAAAGTGCAAAACACAATACTTGACTCGAAGTAGACTTTACAGATAAGTCTCCTTCTCTATACTTGGCGGTTTTGACCACATATACACAAGAAAGACAGTGACCAGTTCAAAGGAACCAGACTCACAACCGGGATGCTGGAGGTTTGCATCCTTGGTAACTCCAGTATGTGAATATCTAGCCCCTGCTTAAGCTTTTGCAAAGAAAGGGATTTCCCTGTCTCCCAAATTCGGTTGGTATCGTTGAGGGAAGGTTTGATCCCTAAGACAAGATGAGGAGGAGTCTGATGGTGTAGTGGGCTATGCATTCGACCCCACAGGAAAACACTGGTGGTCTACTCGTGTCAAGGTTTTAAAGTCTCAGAAACTCAAAGGGGCAGCTCTACTCTGTCCTACAGGGTCACTGTGAGTCAGAATGGAGTCAGTGGCGGTAAGCTTAGTTTTTTTGGATCACTAAGATTTTCTTCAAAGCCTCCCAGGGCAGTTCAGAATGGTGACGAGATGGATGAACATCATCCGATGGCATGCTCACATCATGGTTTCCCAGGGGGCATGGTTTCCCGTATCTCCCAGCGGCCAAGGTTCCCTTTCAAGTTTCTCCACTGGACTCTGCATCTTTGTTGAGCTGTTTTCCTTTGGGGGTAAGTCTCCTCAACAAAGGGGGAAAAACAAAAGGCCAGATTTCTTTTCTCCCGTTTAGGAATATGCCAGTGAATTTTCACTTACCACACAAGACTGACCTGTATATAAACTCAAGAGACAGAGCAATTGCATTCAGCCAAGTTTCAGATAAACCTTGAATCTAAGTTTCATGATCATAGTTCGATGTTTGGAGTTTGCTATGCTTTCAAGACACTTTAGAATTCACCTTTTACCAAGAACCCACTTTTTATTTGCTGTGACACAAAGAGATCACAGCATGGACATTTTAAAGATTTGCAGAATCCTTCCAGTTTGGAAAAGCAAAAATTCTTTACATCTCATTTCCAAAGTTGAGGTCTCCGGCATTTTATTTTGGCAGTTTACTTTGATCAAGCCTCATTCTTGCTAAACCATCTCTTACAATGAAGGCCATAAGAAAATTATTTTCTCCAGTGAGAAAGGAAAAGAACACACCGGTATTGGAAATGTCTCAAAATAATTTTGTAACATTTCTAATATTCTTCTTTTCTTTTCTGCCCTTCTTGGTACTGCTGGTCATTCTTCCACTTGACATCGTTCGTGTTTGGTTTATGCTTTGGCAGAAGAGCCTCTCTGGAAAGAAAGAACGCAGGACAGAGGACACAGTTTAGGAGGCTCTGTGCCAAACAAACGCACTGCCAAAGAGTCATTTCCAATTCATAGTGGCCCTACAGGACAGTGTAGAAATGGGTTTCCAAGACTATAAATCTTTACAGGTGTGGAAAGTCTCATCTTTCTCCCCCAGGGCAATCAGTGGCTGCGAACTGCAGCCCAAGTGGAAACTCATGCGCTACCAGAGAGCATGCCCAAACCCAAACCCATTTCTGACTCATAGCGGCTTATAATTGTAGAAGTCCAAGTGGGTTCGAGCCACTGACCTTTGATAGTAGCCCAATGCTTAACCCACTGCATCACCAGGGCGCCTTTATGCACACCTGTCTGGTAGAATTCCCAAGGTCATCACGTGAGAGGGGTAGTCTTAGACAAGCAATTCAGGAATGGTGCTAGACCAAACGATTTAGAGTACAATTCATTCATTAACCCTGAATGCTTGACGAGGCACCGCGCATCCCAGAAATTTAATTCACTGAGCGTGCCCGTGGATCTGCCGATGGGCAAGCTCAACATCATTCCGTGGGAAACTGTCCACGGTCTGCAGCGGGTTTGGTCCCTCTCCGGGGTCACGGGCACGCGCCCCGTCTTCAATATCTATTGGCTCATCCACGGTCCTCCCGGCGGGATAGTTAGCAGGGTCCCCACTGTCGGCACTGCTCAGAATTAAATGCTGGTTCCTCCCTACAGGAGCGGCAGGACTCGGAGAGCGCAGTGTCCACTCGCGCGGCTGCCAGAGTCCTTCCGGGAGAAGGGCGGTGTGGGCTCGGCGCATGCGCACTCGCCCCTGGTCGGCTCCGCCCACCAGAGCGGCCGCTTGGCCTGCTGAGCTGCAGGGTCCGGTTGGTTGCTTTTGAAAGGAAATGGTGCAAGATGATTTCACAGTTGCTAGCGCAACACCCTTTACGGTGCACTATAGACAGTTTTCTTCCAGGCTATTAAATATATTAAATACGCTTTTCGAAATAAAAGTAGGGCAGGTATAGGGGCTTAGAAAAGGGAATTAAATTGTACCAAAGACTCATGAGGAAAAATAGCACCCTTCGCCTCCTTTCCGCCCCCAACAGGCCTGACTTTTAGAAGCAACTACTTAATTTTTTTTAAATCATTTTACTGGGGGCTCATACAACTTTTATCACAATCCATACATCCATCCATTGTGTCAAGTACATTTGTACGTTTGTGGCCCTCATCATTCTCAAAACATTTGCTTTCTAAAGGCAGCAAGTTTTAACCACATGAGACTTTTTACTTCTGTAAAGAGTTTAACAGTCTCAAAAACCTACAGGAGCAGTGTTACCCTGGCCTACGGGCTCACTAGGAGGAAGCTTTCTACTCTCCGAAACACACAAGGGCACTTCTACCCTGTCCCCTAGGGTGGCCATTGGTCAAAATCGACTCAATGGCAGTGTTTGCAAGCGGTTTTTAAATTTTTTAAATTTAGTTGTTTTCTTTATTAGATTTTACATCAAAATTGTTTTCCAGCTATACAGTTAAAAGATTACACTTTAAAAAATGCTAAATGTTCACCAGCTACCTTAATAAATGCACTAAGCCCATATTTAGGAGGCACACGTAGCTAGCCAGGGCCACCCTGGTGCACTGGGAGTAGTGTGGAGAACTCTCTTCACATCCTGCAGGTCTCTGGTTATCCCTCCACCAAAATCCTGCCTCTGAGCACAACCCACTCCATGCCACATCCCACACAGCAGTCTGGCAAGTTACACCCGTCTGCTCTGGACACTCGGCCCTTCATCCTTCTACCCTCCTCGCAGCACATGGAGGTCCTCAGTGCGGGTCTGTGAGATTTCCTAACCCACACAGGAGCAAGGATGCTCAAAGCTGCCGCTGCCCACAGTCTTTCCCAAGAACAACCTGGGCATGTGTGAAAAGATTTTTATCTTCAATAGAGTTTTCTCTCTGGCAGGCCAATCATATACTCAGAATATGAATATTATGAAGCTTCAACATTTGGGCTACCTGGTCATATAGGGGCTCCTGGGTGATTCCCCTGGCAGTTTCCAAGATCGGGGCAGGGGCCAGGGGTCTTAAACAAACCCCTCAAGAGATTCTGTTACAAACGATCTAGGAGCATTCTCTGAGGAACACTGCCCTAAGGAAATGAATCTTTAAACAGATTTAATTGCCTGTGATTCTCATAAACCTGTTAAGAGTCAACTACCCCAAATGATGATGCCCCAAAGTTCCACTGTAGGGAAAAAGTTAAATATTATTATATTTCAATTAGAAGAAATGTGCTGCCATTAAACCTTTCCCCAAAAGTCACTGAACCAGACTGACCTTGAGATGGTCTGACTTCGTGCTGGAGCGGCCTGCCCATTCTCACACCATGAAGGGGTCAGCAAAGGGGCACTGTACAAGGTCAACATACAAAAATCAGCGTGATTCTTCTCTGCACTAACGAAGAGATCTCCAAACAATGCCATTGATAATAGCCACCAGAAGGATAAAATACTTAGGAATAAATCACAACTAGGCCAATAAGCAGCAACATGACAAATGGAGAAAAGATGGAAGTTGTCAAGGATTTTATTTTATTTGACTCCACAATCAATAACCCTGGAAGCAGCATTCAAGAAATCAAGCAACGTATTGCATTGGGCAAATCTGCTGCCAATGATTTCTCTAAAGTGTTAAAAGGTAAAGTTGTCTTTGAAGACTAAGATGTGCCTGACCCAAGTCATGGTATTTTCAGGTGCCTCAGATGTGTACAAAATCTGCATAATGGATAAGGAAAGCCAACAAATTGATGTCTTTAACTTACAGCATTGGTAAAAATATATATATATCAAATATACCATTGACAGCCAAGAGAGTGGACACATCTGTCCAACTAAAATACTACTTAGAAATGAGGATGGCGAGATTTTATCTCACATCCTTTGGACAAGCTATCGGGAAGAAGGACCCATCCCTGGAACCCTTGGTAAGGCAGAGGGCCAGTGAAAAGAAGAGATCTCTTCCGGAGAAGGATCGACACAGTGACTGCAACAATAGGTTCAGACAGCGTGTGTGAGGCTATCACAGGACCAGGCGGTGTTTTGTATTGTTGCACATCGGGTGGCTATCAGCCTGAACTGACCTGATCCACCCTAACGATGAACATATCAATAGAGAAGTACAAGACATTGTGTTAGGCTGGGTTGTCTAGGAAAACAAAACCAGTGACATACATGTGTAAGAAAGAACTTTACATCGAGAAATAATCTTATAGCAACAAGACATACTAGCCCAACCCAACTGACATCGCTGGGCACAATGCTAGCCCGAGGTCTTCTCAGACTTACATAGCTGCAGGCTGGTGCCACAGAAAGGTGAGCAAGATGCAGGAAGGTCACAGACCAGCAGGTGCACAGTCATGTGGCTCCAAAGTTCTTGGAAACACGGCGGGGCAGTGACAGCTCTCAGGGTTTGGTGACCCCATGAGGGGCTGCTCCTCGAGGCAGGCACAGGTTCCCAGCAAGCAGGAAGTGAAGGAGCGGAGAGAGGGGGGTCTCCAGGGTCTCTCCTAAAAAGGCCACACCTTCCAGGAACCATCATCAGGCTGTGACCTGAATGGCAGTTTGGACTCCACCCCTCTATAAAAGCAAGTTGACATAACATTGAATGGCATAGATGCATACAAAGAAGACTACCAAACAAACCCTACTGCAAGAAACTGATGGCTCCCTACATAGGGGGAAAACATTCTCTGCTCATGTATAGGCCGACTTAACATTGTGAAAATGCCAATACCACGCAAAGCCATCCTGATCCAAATTCCAGCAGCACCCTGTGAGGAGATGGGAGATGAGTCCTCCACTTAGATGGACAGAAAAGAGGCCCCAGAGCGGCCAGGCATTATTGAAGACATTCAAGGTGGGACACCTCACATTTCCCAATCTGAGCCTACTAGACATCTGTGTTGGTCAAAACAGCCGGTACTGACATGTGGCAGTTAGATTTTATGTCAACTTGAACTTGCATTAAAGTGTAGTGGTAGAATCCAGTCTGTCAATCAGGTTGCAGCCTGATGATGCCTCCTTTGGGTGTGGCTTCTTTATAAGGGAGAAACGGTCTCTTTCTCTCTCTCTCTCTCTCTTTCCTTTCACCTTCCTGCTTGTGATGAGACTGTATCTACCTCCAGGGGCAGCACCATGTGGGGCCACCTGACTCTCAGAGGTGTCAGCACCCTGCCATGTTACCACTGACCTTGGATACATTCAACTCTGCACCCATTGACCTTGGTCTCCCTGCTTCTTGCTTCACCTCCTGGGTGCATGGGCCTGCAGCTATGTGAGTGTGATAACATTGGACAGATGAACTTGAGTTGGACTGGGGTGGAATGCCTTCTCGATATAAAGCCCTTTCTTATACCCATATGGGTATCATTGGTATTGTGTCTCTAGACAGCCCATCCTAACACATGGTACAACAGCAGACACATGGACCAATGGAATAAAATTGAAAGTCCATCCAAATTTGGGCAGCTGATCTTTGAAAAACGGCTGAAGTCATTACATGGAGAAGAGATCATCTCCTTAGCAAATGGTGCTGGCAAAACTGGATAACCATCTGCAGAAAATGAAACAAGATTCATACCTCACACCAAACACAAAACTAACTCAAAATGGATCAGGGAATACATGTTAAACCTGAAACTACTAAGCTATTGGGAGAACACACAGAGACAAATCCAGGGGTCGCAATTTATGACATAAATAGACATTTCACAGACTCCATCCCGGAGTACCAAGCCTTAAAGGCAACACACTGGCATGGAGCAGTGAACTAACAGAAAGGACGAGGGGGGTGGGCACAAGCTGAGCTATGCTGACCCCTCCCCTGAAGAATGCAATACAGAGGACAGCACTGAAGATAGAGCCCGGGGAGAGTGGCAGGTCTGTCCAGACCACACGGGTGCAAACTAAGAGGGAAAGAGAAAAGGAAAGAGCGTAGACCTCACTATGGCCCAGCAAACCCATGGACAACATCCCTGCTAGAAGCATCCAATGCACAGAGAGGACCCCATCACGAGACACGACACCCCCTCACTGAGCCATAGTGCTATGAGGGAAGGCACTGGAGACTGTGGAAAGTGTGCCTGGTCCACCACACACACAGTGGGGTGAAACACGAAGGGAGGGCAGGCAACAGGGCAGCAAGGGGAGCAAAGTAACAAACTCCCCCAGGAATCCTGAAAACAGACTTCAGACTCAGGGGACAGGGCTGTCACTCATCAGACCCGATTGGAAAACATTCATAAGGGTCAGCAGACAGACCTGGAATTCTGGGAGTCTTTTTGTTTTGTTTTTTCTTTTTGTGGTTCACTCTTTGTCTATCTATATAAGATAGGCAGGACAAACAATCCCAAGGAGAAAACCATGGGACCAGTGGTCCTGGGGGGCATGGAAAAGTAGAGGGCAGGAAGAGGGAGTGGGGAGCCAACAAACTCAGGGATAAGGGAACAACAAGAGATTTAAACCTGATAGTGAAGAGGACATATTGTGCCTGGTGTGGTTTGCTCAAGCGCAATGTATCTGAGAGAAATTACTGAGAGCTGATTGGAGCATGAACCTACCGGTGATAGTGGAATCGGAGGAAGGTGAAAGGAAATAGAGAAAAGAACTAGGAGGCAAACGCTATGTATGGAGGTATAGCTCTAGTTCTGTATATATGTAAATATGTTAATTTGTAATGATAGGATAGAGGTCAATGTACAGATGGATTTTGGGCTTCTACTCAAGGCCTCCATAAACACAAGAACACTTGGTTCTAAGAACCCGGCCCTCTTTGATACTCACCTTCCATCCGTATTTGGAAGTGCTACCATATCCATACAGAGAGAGAAGGCTGCACCTAAGTAATGGTGATGGGGGCATCTTCTGTCTTCCTGCCAGCAGAACCAGGTGAAGGGGACCAGGGAGCCCGGGGTGGAAATATGGCATATCGACAACCTGCAGCCATCAGAACCAGTGGCACGGAACCATTTTTGTGTGAATTGTGAATAGAAAATGAACTTGCTATGTAAACTTTCATCTAAAGCACAATCAAATGTTTGCTTTGTGTTTCAAGTGAATGAGATTTCTTTCTAAAGTTGCAATTCAAAGGGGGGAACACACTGGTACCAGCTAGCCATGCACGAACGTTGGGATGATAACGCTAAGTGGAAAAGACCACATAGCCTATACTCTTGTTCATAAGAAATGGACAGAAGGGGGGCTCTGTCGTGACAGAAAGGACATAGCTGGTTGCCTAGGGCCAGGGGTGGAGGGTGGGAGCGAGGAGCTGACAGCTAAAGGCCTGAGGCTTTTTTGAGATGATGAATGTGTTTTACCATTCACCGAGCCTGTGGAGGTATAAAGGAGCTCTTGTGGCACAGTGGTTGCACACTGGGCTCTTAGCAGCAAGGTCTGCAGTTCAGGAGCCACCAGCTCTCTTCTGCAGGAGAAAGAGGGGATTTTCTATTCCCCTGAAGAGTTAGGCTCAGAAACCCACAGGGGCGCTTCGACCCTGCCCCATAGGAACACCGACAAAAGGCAGTGAGTTTGCCTTTTGGTGAAACAGAGACTAACAGCAGGGTGACCTGGTGGCCGCAGGGAACATTCTTTCCAGACAAGAGAAGCAGTAGCAAGTGGGGAGCTGGTGTAGAAGACCACGCCCAGACCAAACCCACTGCACTGCCCTACAGTCCGTGCCCATTCCTGGGCACCCTTTCGGACTAGAAGAGCCGAACGGCTGCTTTTTCTTCTTTTCAAAACCACTTTATTGTGAATGATAACAGATATCATACCATTCCATACCTCCGTCAGAGCAAGCAGTATTGTACAATTGCTACCGCAATCAGTTTCAAAACATTTCCTTCCTTCTTGACCTCCTTGCGACCAGCTCCCCTTGACTTCTCCCTCCTCCACGGTCCCCCCAGGAGCCCTTGTTCTATTGGTTGTTGCTTTAGGGTCTTCAGGCCTGGGTTTCACATACTGAAAAACAGAGATACATATCCCCAAATGAACTGCTGCTTAAGTACTGGGGTACGTCCGTGTAGTACATACTAGAGTAGGCCGCCGCAGTACTAGCGTATGTTTGTAAGGACAGTAAGTAACAGAGCAGACAGCCTCATTCTCTGGTGAGTTTGAACAGCTGACTTGTGGTTAATGCTTATCTAACAGCCCAAACAGAGCCTCTTAGTAGTTTGAAAAGTAGGGTACTTAAAAGTTAGTTGGTTAGTAAGTGGAATTACCTGGATTAAAGAATTCAGAATTTATAACTTCTCTGTTACATTATAGATTAAAAACTATAACTTAGAAAAAAGAAAAAGAACAAGGCGCTTAGCCTTGGTGAAGGCGCCTCCAAGGATATGAGTAATGGTCAGGCCAAGGGATGAACTCAGAGCTAAGAAAGTCGGACAATGGAAAGGCTGGCGCACCGTGACAAGGAAATTCTTCTCCTGAATTGCCTTTTCCTATTGAGATAAGATAACACACAACGACTCGCAGGGCTGCCACAAGCCCAGCCCAGGGCAGTCTGCACGCAGGCCTGCGCTGAAGCACAGTGCCTGCTTGTCACCCCTGGGTTCTCAGAGGGCTCTCTCCGGCTGCCACACACAGGGCAACCTCATTGACCTGAGCCCCTGAAGGCTTGGGGCCTGACTCATACCGCTCACGACTCTAAGGCTCCAGTGCCCTTGACTCTTGTTCACACACACAGTACTGACTCCCCTCCTGGCTGCTCGACTGCCCGGGCTGATGAAGCCATCGGTTGTGATGGGCTATGCAAACCCACCCGCCGGTGCCAAAGAAGAAAGGCCTGCTTCTAGAAAGGCCACAGCCAAGAAAGCTGTGTGGGGCAGGTGCACTCTGTTACGTCACCTTGAAGGCAGCACATCTGTCTGTGAGTGTGTGGTTATTTTTCTTCCTGGGTGGAAGTCCTGCCAGAGGCCTGGGTAGAGAACTCAGTTACGGCTTTCCTTCCAAGGGCATGCATATGCTCCCCCTGGTGAAGGTCCCGTCCCAGACCTCCTTACGATGGACAGGCATGCCTTTCAGGGCCAGAGGACATGGGTGTGATGCAATTGCCTTCAGTCAGGCCCTTTGAATGGCTGAGATGTTCCACTTTCTCCCCAGAGTAACTAACACAGGAAGCGGTCACCTGAGCCTGGAGGTGACACTCCCCAGGCAAGCAGTGGTCCAGGCACACGCTGTCCTGGCAGAGTCAGTGCCCTGGAGGGACAGCCAGCTGCAGGAAGGCTGCAAGGGGCGCTGTGACCAGGGCCTACACACAGTCGAGACGTCAATAGAGCGGAGCACAGAGAGCAAGAGGGAATGGGCACCTGTCTTTACATCGTCTTTGGGAGAAAAGGATGGAGCTACCGGGTGTGGGATGGAGAGAGATTTTTAAACTTCCCTAGTTTGGTGCAGTGGTATTGAATCTTAAAGAAAAGCTTTGGGAAAAAAGCTATAAAGCTATGATGTTTAGTTGGGTTTTCGGTCGTTAACTCAATGGCTCTAAAAATATTTGAGACAGACTAGAAGTTGACAAATGAAGAAAATGTAACCTAAAAAAAAACCCTTCCTGGTGGCCTGAGCCCAGTGGCAATGATTGCTCCCCGTTGCACCCATCACGGCTGCCCGGGTGTTCCGGAGAAAATGTGTCCTTGGCCAGAGACTGGGACTGGATGATGTCTCAACCCGTGTCGAGCAATGAATGCGTTCACTTTGATCCAGCTCTGCGAACTAACCACGTGGCTTGGGACACAAACCTTAGTCTCTTCTGCTGTAAAACAGGATTATTCGTACTCATATCGCCCCTATCTCATTGTGCTGTTATGAAGATTACTGTACTGAGTGCTGACAACCACAAGCATCTCCCCTCTGCACTCAGTTCTAGAGCAGCAGAAGAGCACCTGACCTGGCCGCCTGCTGAGTCCATTTTTGCAAGGAGTCGGCATTAAATCAGACCTCACTAGCCATCCTGCATCAAGGGTTATTTTTCCACCCCTTTCGTTTTCCCTCACCCTGCTCTCCCCTCCTTCATACTTTCTCCCTGCGGTCCTGGTCCCTAGGGAACACAGTTTGTGTGCACCCTAAAGGCAGGTGGCTTAGACGCAGGGTCACAGGAGAAAAGCCGAGCAGTCTGCTCTCAGAAAGATGAGCTGCCCTTTGTCCCCTTGCTCCCTCAGGAGCAATAGCCTCAAATGCCAACCCCACTGCCACGGAGCCCATGTTGACCCCTGGGGACCCTACAGGGCAGAGTGTGACTACTGCCCGGTGCTTCAGAGACTGTAACTCTTTTTTTTTTTAATTTAATTTTTTTAAATCGCTTTATTAGGGGCTCATACAACTCTTATCACAATGCATACACACATCAATTGTGTAAAGTGCATTTGTACATTCATTGCCTGAGACTGTAACTCTTGACGAGAGTAGAAAGCCTTGTCTTTCTCCTGTGTAGTAGCTGGCGGGTTTGAACTGCTGCCTTCTGGTTCGCAGCCCAACACGTAACCACTACGTCTTCCGGGCTCCTATCAGGAGCAATACAACTGTTGGAATCAAGTCAGTGGCAAGGGTGTTGGTTCTAGCCCTCTATTCCCCTGTGTATTCTTTCACTTATGTTCATTTGACAAACACTTTCTGAGGAATTACTAGGTCCCAAGTACCCTGCTGTGCTTCTGTGTGTGGCAGGGGCCAGCATGCTGTATGAATTCCAGCCAGTCCTTGCCTGCAAGTGCATCTCAGCCTGGTGTGGGGAGGGCTGGCTAGAGGTGGGTAAGGTGAGAAGTGCTCTAACCGTTTTGTAGGAGTGCAAGAGGTGGCTGCCCAGAAGGGCGGTCCTGAGATTGAGGAAGGGTGGTGTGTTAGGCAAGGTTCTCTAGAGAAACAAAACCAGGACACTTATGATAATATAGATGGGTAGATAGATAGATCGGTTTATATAACAAGAAGGAATATAACAGTTAATTAGTCCACATAACAGTACAGAGGGCTCAGTTCAACTCACTTCCATGGAACAGTTAATGTAGCGAAAGTCCTTCAACTCACGTGGGCTGCTGGGTCCAGGAAGCAGAAAGCGGAGTCTTCCCTCAGGCAAGGAAGACATAGTTTGTCCACAGGGTGGGTCAGCAACCATCAGCAACAGTCAATGGCATGGGAGCTTAGAGAAGCAAGCCAGCATGGGTTGTCAAACTCAAGCAATGCAAGGTGACAGTAGCCACCAGCCTCTAGCTCAAGTGATGTATGCACCAGCAATGCGACAAAGCAGGTCTCAAAGGAGCCTCAAGCTCTTGGAACACCATACACGTGATGGCTTGCCCCACAGGTAGGGTAGCTCACAGGTTGAGGCAGAGAACTAGTTATAGCAGCAGCACACTGAGCCAATCACCAGAGAGCAAGAGAGATGGGAGAAGACCCTGCAGAGCCATTTATCTCTTTGCCCTCCAATCAAACTGCCACCTGATTCATCTCCGCCTACATGTTCCTATTGGCCAGGTTGGCACAATAAACTTAACTATCATAGGTGCAAAGGTAGAGGAGGATAAATGGGGGAAGCACTCACCCCAAATAAGATATTTGGGCGTGGCTTAGAAGAACGTTCTTGTTAGGTTGCTGCGGGGCCCATTTTCAGCTCATAGTGGCCCCAGGTGACCGAGCAGAACTGCTCCATAGGGTTTCCTAGGGAGTAAATGGCAGAATGGTCACATCTGACTGCCTTTGGCTACACAGGGACGAGAATCTAATGGCTGACCAGACCAAGGCCGATTGCCACAAGCTAGGGTTGAGCCATGCCTCCACCCTCCAGCCTTCTTTACCTTATTCTGACACCAACTATTTCTACTGGGTTCCACAATTCGTTGCAATGATCACACGGAACTCACACAGAGAATTCGCCGTTATGATTTTGTTAGAGAAGGTCACAACGTAGGATCGGCAAACCATAAGGATATAGCCATTGGTCCACAGCAACACCTCTCCTCAGTCAACAGTCAAGCCCAGTGGTCCCTTGGCTTCTACCTCTAAGGAACAGGAAACTTGCCTGGCACCTTATGTCACCACCTTAAGTCTCAGTTGTACAGCCTCTCTGCTCTGTCTCAGCATGGCTCATCTGCTCAGTCCTGTGGCTTCCAATGCAGCGGCCACTTCCAGCGGGGATCTGGGACATGCCCCAATGTGGCTCTTCTCTGATGGTCCTGGCACGCTCTCACTCTGTGCCTGCTTTTGAGATGCCCTCTCACATGGAGGCGTGCCTTTGTCTTTCAACTGACCATACCCTCAAGGAAACAAAAAGTGGTGACTTGGTTCACACCTTTAGAAAAGTGGAGACTCAGGTGACGTCCCATCTTAATCTTATCCATTGTTATTTCTGCTGTGACTTCTCACTGCCTACGGGTGTCACTGTTGGACCCTGGTCTACCTTGTTCTGAGCTGGAGGGCAGGAGCCTCGGAGTCCACAGAGCCTCTCAGAGCTCCCTATGGCCCTTCGAGAAGCAACGACCCCTCCCTGCTTGCTAACCGGGGTCACAGTTACCCACCTAGGATAACATGCAGCACAGAACACACACAGCCTCCTCCCAAGATGCCAGCTGGCCCCTGAATCCTAAATGCTTTGTCAGAATTTATTCCAATTCTGGTTCTCCAGAGCTGGACTCACCAGTCTCACCATACACACATACACACACCCCTTCTCCCCAGAGATCCACACAGGGGGCCCCAACTTTTCTTTTACTGCCTTGGAACCTAAAGGGTCTGAGTCCTGCCCTGCAGT
>NW_022103914.1:8105106-8106333 GCF_000313985.2 Echinops telfairi
CTTGTGTGGCTCAGCAAGCCCAGCTCCCCAAATCAAGCGCCCAAAGTCACCCCATTCTGCAAGCCAGCCTCCTGAACAAAAGCACTCAGCTTTACTTGCTGCGTGAGTTAGGTAGGCCATCGCTTTGTTCCAGATTCTGAGTCCTGGGTCTGCTGTTGCACTCTGTCTTCTGGATCCAGTGGGTTCACTGAGCAGGGATCTTGGGTCCAGAGGGTGCTCCACACTCCTGCTGGTATTTCCTCCTGCTTCTCAGAGGCTCATTTTATACACAGCAGGACACCACTCCAGGGAATCCTCATCTTAGTTACCCACAGGTGAACCCTATCAGTATATTCCCCCACCTTCTTACCAGACCTAGGCAGAGGAAGGTCATTTGGCGGGAATTAGAGAACTTGGCCAGAAGAGCTACATCAAATAATTCACTGTCCCTAAAGGCCCCGGCATCCACTTTGTTAAGACAGCCTTCTGTGATGCCAAGTGATTTTGATTTAATCTCATCAGGGAGATCGGCCACAAAATCGACTCCCCTTCTGTGGACCCACTACCAGGGACCCCAAAGCTTTTTTTGTTGTTGTTGTTGCCTTTTTACTACGAGAACATGAGGGTGGGGAACAGAGGTTTATTACACACACACACACACACACACACACACACACACACGCCTAATCCCTGCTTGGAAACCATAGCTCTGGTAGTTTTGTAAAGCCCCAAGCATGATTCTAATGTGCAGCCAAGGTACCCAATCACGGTGGGGAGAAGGCCAGGATGTTCATGGCCATTGAAACTCAACTGTATGGTGAGGAGCAGGGCTGTTCTTCTGAGGCTGCCATCCCTCGGAACATTTATAGATCGTAGAATAAATTAAACCAGTCCTTAGCGATCAGCTGGCTCGATGATTCCCAAACCTCAGTGGACAGCAGGATCACTGGCGGGGCCTGTGCACCACACAGATTCCTAGGCATCGGCTCTAGTGATACAGATTCACTGGAATCAGTGGGGATGGAGGAGTGGAGAGAAATGCCAATTCACTCACTCACTTACTCACTCACTCACTCAGTTCATTCACTCACTCGCTCACTCACTCACTCAGTTCACTCACTCACTCACTCAGTTCATTCACTCACTCACTCACTCACTCGGTTCATTCACTCACTCACTCACTCAGTTCATTCACTCACTCACTCACTCACTCACTCAGTTCATTCACTCACTCACTCACTCAGTTCA
>NW_022103914.1:8107338-8111016 GCF_000313985.2 Echinops telfairi
CGCACAGGGACCCTATAGGACAGGGTAAAACTGCCCCGTGAGTTTCTGAGACGGTAAAGATTCCCCGGAGTTGAAAGCCCCATCTTTCTACTGCACTCCTGGTGGTTTCCAAAGGCTGACCTTTCTGACTGCAGCCCGTGCGCGCGCGCATAACCAGGATAACAAGGAGCCACCAGGGCTCCTTGACAAATTCCTCAGCTCTGGAATGTTAGTAACGACCCCTGGTCACACCATGGTGAAGTGCTCAGTGGCTGGAACCCCCCAACAGCTCACCAATAGAAAGAGCCGGCAATCTGTTCCCGGTTGGCTCTGACTTACAGTGGCCCTCCAGGACACGAGAACTGCCGCGTGGGGCTTTCACGCTGTCATCTCTGCTAGGGACGCCGAGCAGCTGGTAGATTCAAACCGCTGACTTCAGGTGAGCAGTCCGGCACTGTCCCACCGGCACTGTCCCACCGGGGAAGCAATACCTCGGCCCGCGGGGCCCCTGCCGCCCCTAACACCAGCAATAGCCGCATCCTATGGCCTGGGCTTGGCAAGGGAGCGTGGCAAAGGGGGCTCCTGGGCTGGGAGGCCTGCTGGGCAAGGGTGAATTGTGTGGGTCGGCTTGTGTGGGAGGGGACCAGCCATCAGAAGCGGGAAGCAAATTGCAGTTCTCCGAGTTAAATCTCAAAGCTCTTTCCAAATCATATGTCCCCTATTTGCCCCTCAGAGCACATTTTCAGGTGGAAGAAAACGCCCGTCCAAAGCCAGCATTCTAACGCAAGAGCCTCCTGGGAGAGGGGAGAGCTCCCGGGAATAAAGCTGGGAAGACAATCGCTGCCAATGGCCATGGAGGGAAGCCTTGGGCTCCGATGACCTCATGGTTCTTTTTTGTTGCTGGTGACTGGACACTCCCTTCCCCTCTGCCCACCTCCACCCACAGGCATATCAGACAGATGACCACATGAGTGCAGGGGAAAAATGTTCCCCACCGATAACACACACTCTCACGCGCCCCTGCTTCATCTCCATCCCCCACCCCGCCTCCAAGTCCTGTGATTGCCAGGTTCTCCCTGGAAACACAGGGACTTTCGAGAAGTTTCGTGAGGACAGCCGCCTGGCTGTGCATTGGATGCTTTTATGTGACATCTTAAGCTCTGACAGCTCCCGTCCCGTTTGTCCTCTGGCCCCCTGGGTGTCATGTGGTGCTCCTGAGCAGTGTCCACCGGGAAGGGCCATGGAGATTTCCCTATCTCCCAGCAAGGTGGCCGGCCTCATCACGAAGTCATTGCCAGCGGAGTCAGGCGCAGCTCCAAAGTGGCCACTCCAGAGCCCATCCCTCCAAAGGCTTATCTCTCACCAGCTGCATTCCAGCAGGGACCCCAAGGGACCTCCTTTCCCCCAAATGGGGCTCTCAGGCTTTGAAAGTCAGTGATAGAAACCACCGCTCCCAGAGCCAGTCCCTGCTGGGTAGCTGGCTTCTGCTCCCACCAGAATGGCAACGAGGATCATCAAAGAAGTCCTGCCCCGAATTGTTGCGCTCTCAGACCTGGGCCCACGCCTCAGCCTTCACAGGCCTCCTACTTGGCTGAATAGCTGGGAGCTGAAACAATAGCCTGACTGTCCCTGAGGGGGCTCACGGCCGCAAAGTCATGTGATTGTCCGAATTGAAACCAAACCAATTTGTCAACGACCATTTGCCGTCCACCCCTCCCGTCCTCCACCCCCCGTGATAAGATAGGGTCCCCAGAGCACAATAATCCTTTCCTGAGATACAATGTAGAGGCTCCTGAGAAAAAGAAACAAAAGTGAGGCTAATTTGGGCTTTTCTACGACTAAAGAAAAGCGTGCAGGCATGCAGGCCCTGTCCTGCTCAAGGAAGCCAGGGTGGGCCTGTTTTGTCAATCTGGGATCACCGGGGATTTAGAGAACAATGAGAGGGGCGCAGGGGAGAGGGAGCACTAAGTCTTGGCCCTGGTGGTGGGGACAAAGGCACTTAGGAGGTCTCTAAAGTGACAGCCCATGACTTCAGACTTTCAGTTGTGTGTGTGTGTGTGTGTGTGTGTGTGTGTGTTTAACTGCAAATCTCCTTATTCTCCTCTTAAGCATCACCATTGGGAACCCCTTACAGCCCTGAGGGCTGTGCGGCTCTCCTGAAGGCAGTTAATGCAACTTCCATGTCCGGCCCTTATGTGAGGGACTGTCCAATTATCTTACAGGTGGGTTGTGGGTCTCCACTTTGTCTATGCTCCTTCGTGTCAATTTGATTGCTTGTTTTTGAACTTCTGATACCTATTCCCATCGACACTTCATGATCACACAGGCTGGTGTGCAGGAGGAAGATATGTCTAGGGTGCGGTATAGCACTGATGAAACACATAACTATCCTCTAGTTCTTTAGTCTCTCCTCCCCTCAGTATTATGGTCCCAGTTTTACCTCATTAAGCCTGTTAGACCTGCAAATATTCATTTCTATAATAACTATCATTCAATGCATGAAACCCAAGATAGACAGACCCATCAGAAATAGTAATGGGAGTAATGATGCACTGGGGGTACGGGAAGAGAAGGAGAAATGGAACTGATAGCAAAGATGACTGTATAACCTCACTCGAGGGGAACTAAGAACAGAATTGTAGGGGAACGGATACAGCGGACAGTGTAATATATGAAAAATAATAATAACTATAAGTATAAGGGTTCCTGGGGTAGGGGGAGAGACAGGGCGGGGCAAAGGAAAGCTGATATCAAAGCGTTCAGGAAGAAAGAAAATGTTGATGGCAGTAATTGTACAATCATGCTTAATCTAATTGAATTATGGATTGTTACAATATCTGTAAGAGCTCCCAATAAAATCATTAAAAAAACAAATAAAAAAGAGTTTTGCCATGAAAAACAACTGCAAAGTTCTGGTATTGAGTTCCTAAGCATTCCCATTGATTACTGTGCCTGCTGATAGGTGCCTGGTGGTTCGAAGCCACCCAGAGGTGCCGCCGTGGAAAAACAAACTCACTGCCCTGGAGTCGATGCTGGCTCATCGTGACCCTGTAGGACGTGGGGTGGGTGCCCCTGCAACTTTCCAAGACCATACCTCTCACAGACGTAGAAATGCCCTCTTTCCCTCAGAGTCACCATCCATTGCCCCTGGCAGTCTACTTCCCCAAATCAGCCACTGGAAACCCAATGGCAGTGCAGTTCCCCAGCCCACACACACAGTCAATGGCAGTGCAGTTCTCGTCTGGCCCACACACAGAGTCATCCTTGAGTTGGAGTTACTTATGGCAATTGGCAGATTGGTAACAACACCTACTCCTTAGCTGCAGTGACAACATTGAAGGGACCAATCGAGTTGGAGGAGCCCTGGTGGTGCAAGTGTTAAGCACTCACATGCTTACTGAAAGGTCGAAAGAGGTACAGTTAGAACCCAGCAACTGCTCCACAGAAGACAACTGTAGCAGCCTGGTTCCGAAAAGACTGTGGCGAGGTGTCTAGGAGTTGTATTCTACTTCTAGCAACCCTATGCCCAACACAACCACACACTGCTTGGTCCTACCGCATCCTTCCACTTGCTAGGTTTGAGGCCCTTGTTGCAGCCACTGTGTCGATCCATCTCCTTGAGGGTGTTCTTTTTCTTCAATGTCCCTCTATTCACCAAGCGCGAGAAGCAAATTGCAGTTCTCCGAGTTAAATCTCAAA
>NW_022103914.1:8112529-8114969 GCF_000313985.2 Echinops telfairi
GCTTTCTTCACCACATTTGCTTGTGCATCCATTTTGTCTTCAATGATTGTGCCAGGAGAGTGAGCATCACAGCATGCCAGGTTGTTAGAACAAAGTGTTCTTGCATTGAGGGAGGGCTTGAGCAGAGGCCCAAAGTCTGTCCACTTCCTCAATGTATTGCCATATAAATATATGTATCTATGCCAATACTTCTATTTTTATGAATTAATATATTCACATAAGTGTACACCTATGTGTTTGTACCTCTATACATAGTTTTGCTTCCTAGATCTTCCCCCTATTTCCTTTTACCTTCCTCCTTTCCCACCACACTTGCCCTTCTTCTGCCTCTTAGTACTTCCTCTCAGCGAGAATGCTTTTGCTCCAACAACCCCAGGATCTCTATGTCCTCCTTGGTGTTGATTTTAATTCTCTAGTTTCTCTGTCTATGGTGTTGTTTGCTCAGAGCTCCCTTCCTCCGACTCCTCCTCCCCCAAGTCCCTCCAGAACCTTTGGTCCTCTTGCTTTCTCCTTGGACTTGCTTCCCATGCCCAGACACAACTCATTTTAAACGTGATTTAATCATGAAAAAGAAAAAAAGACAATGTTCTAAAATTGATTGGGGTAATGATTGTATAATTCCTTTTGATATGATTGAACTATTGAATTGTATGAGATGTGGATTATATGCCAATAAAACTGTTTAAAAAATCTGTCTTGGAATTCTCATCTTTGCAAAGTTATCCCTAATGTGTTATGATCCACACAGTCAAATGCCTGTGTATAGTCAATAAAACATAAGCAAACATCTTTCTGATATTCTCTGCTTCCAGTCAAGATCCATCAGAGGGCAGCAGTCATAGCCCAAGTCCATGTCCTCTTCAGAATCTAGCTTGACTTTCTGGCAGTGCTTTGTTGATTTACTATGGAAATCATTTTCGAATTATCTTCAGCAAAAATATGATTTACATATGACATTAATAATATTGTTCAATAATTTTGGCATTCTCTTGGGTCACTTTTCTTTGGAATTGACACAAATAAGGACCTCTTCCGGTCAGTTATGCAGGTCGTGGTCTTCCAAACTTCTTTGCATGGACTCGTGAGTGCTGGACCAGTGAATCTGTATATCCCTCCTATCTTCATTTGATGCTTTCCATATCATTCAATATATTGCCCATAACCAAACCAAAAAACCAAACTCACTGCCATCAAGTTAATGCTGGCTCATGGCAACCCTATAGGACAGGGTAGAACTGGCCCTATGATTTTCCAAAACCGTAACCCCCTTGGAGTGGGGGGTGGCTTTATACTGTCGACCTTGCAGATCACAGTCAAACATGTAGCCACTACGCTACCAGGCTCCTCTATATTGCCCATAGAATCCTTAGGTATTGCAACCTGAGGCTTAAAATTTTTCTTCAATTCTTTCAGCTTGAGATATATTGAGCGTGGCCTTCTCTTTTGGCTTGAGGTCTTTGTGCATTTCATTACAATGCTTTACTTTGTCTTTTTGAGCTACCCTTTGAATTTTCTGTTCTGTTCTTTTACTTCATTATTTCTTCCATTTGCTTTAGCTACTGTGTATTCAAGCATGTATTAGGCAGGATTCCCTAGAGAAATGAGACCAGAACACTTATGATTTTATATATATAGAAGAGGATAGGTTTATACAGCAAGAAGGAATATAACAGCTAATTAGTCCACACAGCAGTACAGAGGGTTCAATTCAACTCACTTCCATGGAACAGTTAAAATACTGGAAGTCAAAAAAAAAATACTGGAAGTCCTTCAACTCATGTGAGCTGCCAGGTCCAAGGTCAAGGGAGAAGACAGCAGAGTCCCCCCCTGGGGCAAGGCAAGCAGAGTATGCCCATAGGCAGCAAGCAGCAGGGTGGGTCACCAACAGTCAGTAGCTTAGAGCTTAGCAAAACAGGCCCGGATGGAATATCAAACTCAAGTAATGTAAGGTGACAGGATCCACCAGCCTCAAGCTCAAATGATGTATGCGCCAGCAGCGTGGGAGAGCAGATCTTGAAGGAGACTGTGATGTAATTCATGGGTTGGCTTGGCCCACAGGTAGTGTAGCTCACAGGTGGAGGCAGAGAACTAGCTATAGCATCAGCGCGAACACTCCTGCACGCTCCAATCACCAGAAAGCAAGAGAAATGGGCCAGGCCTTGTAAAGCCATTTATCTCTTTGCCCTCCAATCAAACTGCCACCTGGTCGATCTCTGCCAACATGTTCCTATTGGCCAGGTTGGCACAATAAATCTACATATCACAAAGAGCAAGTTATAATCTCTTCTGTCATCCAATTTGGTCTTTTCTTTCATGTTAATGAGCTTTTGCTCTCGTCATGTATGACGCACGTTCTTGATATCATTCCAGCCAATCTGTTCTTGAGGTACTCTGTAAATTCAGTTGGAATATGCTCAAGGTCCTATTTTGGCTCTTGTGG
>NW_022103914.1:8116689-8132235 GCF_000313985.2 Echinops telfairi
CGGATCTTGCAGTTAGTAGCCCAATGTGTAACCCACAGCATCACAGCAATCTTTTTGGAAACCCTAGGGGGTAATTCTACTCTGTCCTATTTGGTTGCTATGAGTCAGAACCGATGCAGTGGCAACAGATTTTACTGAGCTTTGGTTCCATGTGCCAGGCACACTCACCGAGCATCAGGAAGTTTGGCATACTGACTTTGTCAAAGCACAGGTCACCTCTGTTATCAATGGGCTGTCTCTCCAGGGGAAGCCACTGCCATCAACCCAGGATTTGTTGGGAATGAGGGTGGTAGGTCTGTGATGAGCGACTCTCCAAGGAGAAGGTGACTTTGGAGAAACAAGAGTCAGAGTGGTCCAGCTGCCCCTTCCCATATGGAGAACTCCCTTCATCATTAACTTTCACATCACACATGCATTGTACTGAGAAAGCCCATGAATTCCCATCGAGCAGAAGAGCAGGATTAGGATTTCAAGAAATCAGTCCTATGTATTTTTCAGGGATTTCAAGTCAAGAACTTATAGGTTCAGTCCCGGATCTGGTGTCCACAAGCAGCTTTTTCATGCAGTACCAGGGCCTCTGTCTCCCTCTGCTGAGACCTGTGAATCAGGCTGGGTTACATGACTCCCGGCCCTGTCTGCAGGCAGGAATCACCTGGAGAACTTTGGGTGGGGGTCGGGGGTACTGGGATGGAGAATGCTCAAGCAGGGACCCCACCCTGAGATTCATATCCAGTTGGTCTGGGCGAGGCGAGGGAGCGGTATTTGGTATAAGCTCCCAGCTGCTCTCTCAATACCAACATGCGTAGCAGGAAGGAAAACAAAATTAGCACAGCACATTTACAAAAACACCTGGGATTGGGTGGCGGTGAGGGTGCAGGTGGCAAACAAAAGGAAAAGCAAACAGGCATTTTATTTGAAAGTGAGGAGGACTTGAAGCATTTGCTGATGAAGATCCAAGATTGCAGCCTTCACTATGGATTGCCCCTCATGATAAATGGAGGGACGAAATGAATTTATCAAGAATTTCCTTTTGCTTGGCTCCACAATCCATGCTCACGGAAGCCGCTGTCAAGAGAGTAAATGAGTCATTACATTGGGTACCTCTGCTGCAGAAGACCTCTTTAAAGTGTTGAAAAGCAAAGATGTTACTTTGAGGACTAAGGTACACCTGACCCAAGCCGTGGTATTTTCAACCGCCTCATAGGCATGCGGAAGTTGGATGCTGAATAGGGAAAACTGAAGAAGAATCGATGTATTTGAATTGTGGTGCTGGTGAAGAATACGGCACGTACCATGGACGGTCCAAAGAACAAAAAGATCTATCTTGGAAGAAATATAGCCAAACTGCTCCTGAGAAGCAAGGATGAGGCGTCTTGGTCTCGCATACTCGGGCCATGTTACCAGAAAAGACCGGTCCCTGGAAAAGGCCACCATGCTTGGTAAAGCAGAGGGGCAGCAAAAAAAGAGGAAGGCCTTCAGGGAGATGGATGGACACAGGGACACACCACTGTGAGGCAGGCACAGGGCAGGGCGGCGTTTTGTTGTTCACAGGGTTGCTATGAGCTGGACCCACTGTGATAGCACCTGACATGCACCCTGGTGCGCTTGTGTATACCAACATGCCTAACAACCAGCAAAACAGAATGAGCACAGCACAATCCCGGAAATACCGGGAGTGGGTGGAGGTGGGGGTGCAGGTGGCCAAAGAAGAAAAAAAAATAAACAGGCACGTTCTTTGCATAGGGTGGCCAGCTGCAGGGTGGAACCATCGCTGAGCACTCCTGAAGAGCCAGGTGGTGGCTGGTCCGTTGTGTAACACACTCAGCAACCTGTGCAGCCGTGACACTGTAGGCCGCCAGAGAGTGGAGCGGACAGCACTAGACAGCGGGGGCACTGGTCAAGTGACTTCTTAGCAACAAGGGGCAGGCTCCCTGGGGAGTGGCGTGTCCCAGGTCACAGAGCAAGGCAGAGTCAGCAGGTGTCCATCTCTGCCAGCCCCCAAGGCAGTGGCCCTGCTGGGAGGTCACACTGTGCTGGCGCAGGGTCGGCCAGCTGCGGCTGAAGAGCGCTATGTGGCTCTGTCAGTTCATGCATGTGGCTCTGAAGTAAAGTGGAAAATGAAAATAAGACCATTGTAGTTTCATGTAAAGGATCGTGATCAGATCGTGGTGAGTTCATTTGTTTGTAAAAATATAGCTAGGGTTCCCCAATACTTTGTAAATTGATGTGAGGGACGGGATTGGTGCTTCTGTCTCAAGAGTCTGCCCACCCGTGTGCAAGAGGAAAGTCAGAGAACAGAAAAAAGAACACTTGGCTCTTTTGCTAAGGGGGGGCCAGAGGTCCCCTCCAAAGCCTTCCATCGCAGGGTGTTTTGGAACTTGGTGAACATTTACTCAGCCCTCCCCCGAAGCCCCGCAGAGGAGGTTGTCACCCCCATCTGCCGATGGAGAAGCGGAGGGGGGCAAGGCTGGGCCTTGCTGGCTGACTCAGCTCCCCCACAGCAGAGGCCGCTGAAACGGAGCCTGGAGCCGGCGCGCGCAAGATTACAGCCTTGGAAACCCTTTCCTGGGTCACTAGGAGTCGCAATGGCTGTGGACTGGGGTTTCTTGGGGTTGTGGAAGCAGAAGCCCGTGTTTGCCTGGAGGCAAAACCTTCCTGTGGCGCTGACGTGGCTGTCCAGAGGCTGACCTTGGGTTCTTCTGCCTGCTCTGTCCCAGGGCTGCTGGCAAGGGTTTCTCCCCAGTAGGGCAGCTCTGTGCCCGCGCTTTCGCACTGGACTATCTGCCACCGGTTTGCCTTTCCCATCGTGTCCAAAGGCTTCGCCTCCCCAGCCCACCCTCGAGATCCGGCAGTTGCTAGATCCGGGCCCAGCTTCTTGTGCCATCCGGATCTGCCTGCCCCCAGCGGGCGGAGGCGGTTGGCCAGGCTTCCAGTTTGCTGCGCGTGGACAGCTGCAGAGGCTCTGCCAGGCGGCCAAGGGCTGCCGAAGGGGAAGCTCCCGCATTGCCCAGCCCCACACATGCCTGTGTGCGGCTTCCTGTTTGCACCCAGCTGCGCCAGCCCATGCAGATTTCCCCCGTGAAGGAACCGTTATTTTTGAAGCCCCCCTGTGGTTTCGCTATCACTTCCCTGCCAGCCTTTAAATCCTCAGCCGCCACCGCAGGCCGTGCGCATATGGAAACTGGGCAGCAGATGGGTGTGCGGCCAGCAAAGAGACCGTGCAACCCACAAGGGGGTCTCTGTGTGGCTTTGTTTGGAAGGTGCCAGCGGATGCTGCCCTTTGGGGAGACTATAAACTCCCGACTCTGTAGAAGGGGATGAAACATCATCTAGACCCAAGACCACCAATCGGCAAGCCCCTTCGCTGGAGCGGTCAGGACAGCGAGCCACCTCAGGGAGGCCTGGGCCATTGCCAACTGTCTGTCTATAGCACCGGCCTCTGCCCAGTCTAGCTTTAACTGACCCCCGTCATGTCAAGTGTGGCAGCCAGCCTTCAAGGTGGCCCCATGACACACACCCCCCCATATTTATGCCCACGTATACTTTCTCCTGAGGAGCCATGGTGTCCTAAGCTTTTCATGTTGGGTCTCTAACCACAAGGTCAGTAGTTCAAAAGACTTTGTACTGCCATAGAGCGTTAGCACCTCAGAAGCCCTCAGGGGCAGTGCTACTCTGCCTGTAGGGCCCTGATGAGTCTGAATGGGCACACTGAGTGGTTTTGAGTAGCCTCTTCCTGAGAGAAGATGGTTGATCCCTGTGACACGTCAGATTTTGCAATAAGTCCTGAGGCGCATCTTTAATTTTGCCTGGGATTCTTGAGTCGCTAGCTCTGGGAGAAGCCAGCTGCTATGCGATGAGGGCCTGTAAGAGGACTATGGAGAGACGCACTCCATGGGAACCAACCTGCCAGAAATATGGGTGAACCACTGCCTGGAAGCTCACCCTCCAGTTTCAGGTAAGCCTTTAGGATTCTACCCTGTCAGCCTTTGAGCCCGAAGGCACAGGCTTCCAGTGCTCTGTTCGTCTTGCTGATCCACAAAAACCACGGGAGCTTAGAAAGCAGTACTGCTGTTTCCAGCCAGTAAGTTTTGGGGTGATTTCTTATGCAACAATAAATAGTATCGCCATAGTTACGTATAGATATGAGCAACCACACATACGTGTGCACAAAGGAGATCCTCCCAGAATTCATTGTCTCTGTAAAGCACACACTGCTTCACAAAGCAACCAGGCAAAGCTGGGTCTCCTAGACTTGCCTTTTAACCGTATTCATTTAATCTTGAGTATTCATAAGAAAGGTGGTACCTAAGGTGGTACAAGTGCATGCGTGGTTCAAATGGACCTGCTTACACAGGGAGCCTGACAACATCAACAAAGGAGTCCTTTCTTGAAGAAGCAGCCAATGCTCGCCCCCATACATGTCTTTCCCCCTCGCCCCCATACATGTCTTGCTGTACTGCCATCAAGTTGACCCCCAACTCATGACTTCACCCCAGGCACAACAGGATTGCACTGATGTAATTTTTTTAATTGGGTTGCCAAGCATTTCTTCCTACTCTTAATCAGAAAGTTCCGTATAAACCCGTTAAGCACATGCAACACACAGATGACTGCCCTTGAGGTGCATTGATAGGAAATGAACCCAGGTCCCTAGCATGGAAAATGAGAATTCTACCATGAATTACCACTGCTAGTGTACATGTCTTAGTCCCTAGGAATCTGACTTTGATCTCTACCACTCCTTTGAAATCATCCCCTCCTCCTTCCTAACTCAGGGAGTTCAAGTTCTAATTCTCTTGGCTCTTCTGGACCCGCCCTTTCTTTCACTGCCTGAAACTGACCTGCTCTGCTGCCTTTGGCCTTCCCACCGCTTCCTCTGCTTAGCCTCCATCTTCCTCCCCAAGTCTTTCTCTTTCTGGGCTTCCGTCAAGAATCTGCTCTTTGACCTTTCTGACTGCAGAGAAATGGCTGCCCTTGAGGGGCGTGATCCGAAGTGGGGGTCGGGGTGGGAGTTCAAGCAGTGACCTCAGAGACACTATTCCAGAACATCATTCCATGGAAAGATGTAGATGCCACTGGGATAGCTGTTTGGAGTCCTGGTGGCCTAGTGGTTCTGCACTGGGTCAGCTGTGCACAAGGTCAGCTGCTCGAAACCATCAGCTGCTCTGCAAGAGAAAGGTGCCATTTTCCACTCCCTTAAAGAGTCGCTGGCTCAGAGACTCACAGGAGCAGTTCTACCCTGTCTTGTAGAGTCGGTATCGACTGCATGGCCGTGAGAGTGAGAGATAACTGTGAGACTACCTGGAACCAGGTCTGTGAGATGCTTTCAGAACTAATATTCATCACAGAAGTAGAATAAGCAGGATCTTTGAACTCATCTTGTTGAATCCTACCCCATAATCCTTCCCCATTATACACCTATACTGAGAAAAGTAAGGCCCAGCAAGAAGTCACCAGCTCTAGACTACACAGCTCAAAATGTGGAGGATTCAAAGCTAGAAAGTGCAACTCCGGGGTATGTCCCGTCTCTCCAGATCTTCCTTGCGGGTCTCTTTGTCACATTGGCTCAGCAACATCTGGAAGCTTCCCAGGGGGAAAAATCATGGAAACAATTAAACCTCGACCATGACAGCTTCTTCAGAATGGTTTAAACTTCCAGTCAGATCAGGAACTCAACTGCTGAAGCTTGCTGATAACATCAGGGAAAAGGAGTCATTTCACATAAATCTCAGAGATGAGGTCATCTAAACACACGAGTGGATGGTGGACGTTCCAACTCATTATGAAGGAAATGGTTCTTATAAATAGTTTTGATTCAGAGATATTGTTGGCGTCTTAAAATCATCAACTCTTGAAAGAGGAAGACCTGTGAGAGGGGTCATCTGTGCCGGGCCCGCCGAGCCAGCAAGCATCACTGCTGGGCTTTGGCTGAATCGTTTCTCCTGCATTTGCACCTTTGCGTGCACCAAATTGAATGCCTCTGTCTTCTTAACAATTGGAATATAATTTTATGTTGCCTTTTTACCTTCTGATTATGAACTAAACAGGCTCATGGTAAAAGTTCAAAAAATTCCAACTCACCGCCATCGGAGTTAAGGTCAACTCATAGTGACCCTAGGACAGGGTAGAACTGTCCGTGTGAGTTTCGCAGACTGTCATTGTTTACTGGAGTGGAAATCACATAACCCAGACAAGACACTCACTGCCATCCAGTCGGTGCTGACTCAGTGACCCCACTGGGGGTCTCTGAGACTGTAACTGTTTGTGGGAGCACAGATCCCCGTCTTTCTCCTGAAGAGCTGCTGGTGGTTTCGAACAGCCGACCGTGCAGATCGCAGCCTAACAAGTAACCACGACACCACCAAGGCTCCTATCAAACAATACAGAGAAGCATATAAAAAAGAAAAAGACTTCCCTGAAATCTTACCACTCATAGATAACTATTGATTATTGTTAACATTTAGATGCATATTGTTCAATTATTTTTTATGTTGATACTCGATCGTCTTTTTCCAAAAGCAGGACTGTGCTATCAGTGCCATGTGGCCACATTGTTCTTGTCACATAACCAACTATGTGTCCAAGTCAGCATTTTCATATTAAGGGTTGCAGAGCAGCTCCCTGTATGCATACACTTTAATTTTCTGAGCCTGACCCTGATTCTTGGATTAAGTTGTTTCTAGGTTTGAACTACCTAGGTTTATTTGTGTCATCTCATGTACTTTGGACATGTGGTTCAGGAGAGGCCAGTCCCTAGAGAAGGACACCATTCTGGTAAAATAGTGGGGCAGAGGAAGCCCTCAAAGAGATGGATTGACCCAGTGGCTGCAACAATGGGCTCAAGTACAGGAGCAAGGGTGAGAATGGCGCAGGATGGGCAGGGTTTCATCCTGCTGAGCACTGGGTCCCTATGAGTCAGAACTCACTGGACTGCCTATTGTCTCCCCTGGGAAAGGAGGAACACAAGGCTTGTTTGGCTGGAGAAGCTGTCATATCCCAGGAGAAGGCCTTAAGGATCCGGATGTGACTGGAGCCCATCCTTGGGAGAAAGTGGAGGCTTTTTATTTCTGGAAAGATTTCAAGTCTCAGAACCCCACAGAGGTATTTCTACTCTGACCCATAGGGTCGTTGGGCATCAGAATGGACTCAGTGACAGTGAGTTTGGAGCCCAGCCTGACCCCAGCTGATTTCCAAATCAGCTTGCAATCTTGCTCCCCAAATGTCACAGCAACAACTGGAACTAAGAACCAGACCGGTGCTGGTCCACGATCCCACTCTTCCTCAGGCTGACTGTTGCTTTGCCACCAAGACTCAACCCATTGTCCCAGCAAGATACGTGGTTGCCCAATAAACACGTTGGTTAGTCATTGAGGCCAAAGCTTCATTCGCTTCTGGGTGTGGGCTTGTTGCTGTTAGTTGTTGGTTTGTTGTTGTTAGTTGTTGTCGTGCACTGTGTGTATAACTGTTTGGAAGATTGCCTGCTCCCTCACCATCTTCATGATCATTGGTATGTTTGATTGAGTTCAATGTTGTGGCTAGGGCACTAAGCCATTTCATCGAGGGTTTCCCTAATTTTTGCCCACTTATTTTTACTGAACATCCCCTCTTTTTCTGGTGATTGGTCTTTCCTGATGATGTCTCCAAAGGAAGTGAGCCAAAGTCTTGCCATCTTTATTTCTCAGGAACATCCTGGTTGCATTTCTGCAGCTTGTTAAACTAACTGCTACCCTCACCAGCCTTTTTGCACAGCTCTAGTAAGCTGCCCTGCCCAACCCTTATCCCAGGGGATGCTCTCTGAGTTGGAGATGACAGGGTGCTAGCACCCAGACTCTGGGGACAGCCCGGGGTACAAAAGTGCTGTTACCATCACCTCCAGCTCAGCAAGAGTAGAGATGTCAGATGCCCTTCACACATATCTTTCCTTATTTAATCTAACAATCTCCTTAATACAAAAGGCTTCCAGTGGAATGTCTGGGTCTGTGGGGACATGCTAAACAAATCTTACACTAGTGCTCAGTAGTGCCTAGGAAACGCCAGCTGGCTGGCTTGCTGGTGGCCTTCATAAGGCAGCAACATATTGTTGAAGTAACTGCTGTCCAGGGTCTGGCCTTACATGTTTAGATGCGGGATCCCAACAGTGCCTCACAGCTGGTGGCACCCAGGAAGCTGAGTCACTGAGCACACGGAGGGAGCGAAGCAGAGTGCTAGTTGATTAATTCATAATGGATGTATCAATGTTCAGGAAATCAGACATCTGGGTCACCTTAACTAGCATTTTTCTCTCTGGCTATGGGAAATCAGTGTGGGAAGCCAATTCACAATGCGAAGGTGGCTTGAGGCTGGAGTAAAGAAAGGAATTTATGTGACCCAAACGATGGCCCGACACACCCATCCCCTCACCAGGGTGCCACACTCCTTTCAGGTCACAGCAGCTGCGAAAGAAAGTCAAGGGAGCTGTGGGCAAAGACACTGCTGCGTGGCGACGGTGACCCAGTCAGCCTCATTCCGCAGCTGCCTTCTAACTGGCAGCCTCTAGGGCAGTGGTTCTCAACCTTCCTCATGCTGCGCCCCTTTCATACAGCTCCTCATGTGGTGCTGACCCCCAACCATAACATTGCTTTCATTGCTACTTCATCACTGTCATTTTGCTACTGTTATGAATTGGGCGACCCCTGTGAAAGGGTCATTTGACCCCCCTCCAAAGGGGTCGCGGCCCACAGGTTGAGAACCACTGCTCTCGTAGCTTGAGGAATGACATCTTTTCTTGTGGGAGTGCAGAGGGGTCACCAGGAGGTCCTGGTTTTGTAAGGTCCATCCATGTCTGATGCTTCCTAATCATCTGTTCACTCATTCAACCAACCGGAGACACCCGGGCCGAGCACCGCTTAAGGTGATAGGAGACAGCAGTGAGAAACACAGGCAAAAGTGCAGCTCTCACAGAGCTCACATTCTAATGGGGAGAGTAAGACAAGAGACATAGAACCAAACAAATACACAAAATCAAAGCCACGTACAATGTCCAATAAATCTCTATTTCAGGTATAATCGTCCTTGCTACATGCTGTCAAATTGTTGGGTGCCGTCAGGTCGGTTCTGAGTCTTAGCAGAATGAAGCATTGCCTCGTCCTGCATGCCCGCCCCCACCGTCATTGCTGTGTTTGAGCCCTTTAATGCAGTCACTAGCCTGTCAGCTTGCCAGACACTGGGGGCTTGGGCATTGCTACCGCTATGTCTCTGGCATTTCCATGCTAGCCGGGTCACCCATAGCAGAAAGGTTTCAGCAGTGCTGAACTAGGAAGGACCTGGTAATCTATTTCTCAAACAGTGGACCGGTGAATAGCAGCAAAACATGCCAGAGGATGACACTTATTATGAATGAAAACTAAGCAAAGTAAGAGGTTAAAGAGTACATGTGGCTATTACTTGGAATGATCATAGGAATCCACCAGCGACAGATGCCACATCTTCTAAGCAAACTGATGGTAATGGGTCAAAAAATAGAGCCACTGAAGCTTGAGAAAGGGACCTTTGAGAACATCCAGACTTGTGCCTCTCCAGGTGTGGCCCATCGACCAGCTGAACTGGCATTTCATGGGAGCTTGTCCCTGGGTGGTGCTGTGGTCCATCAGTTGAACTCGTGAGTAGTAACAGAGAGGCAGGCCATTCAAACCCACAGAAGTGCCTCAGAAGAAAGGACTGGCAATCTTTTTTCTGATAGGTCCCAGCCTTGAACATCCCAAAGCACAGTTCAACTCTGCACACATGCCAAAATCCACTCGTTGGCAACTGGGTTGTTTTGGAGGCATGGATGAGATGGGCGCACCACAGCCTCCCAAATCGAAATTTGCGTTTAACAGCTTTCCCAGGTGCTACATTCGCACATTTGGGTGACAGCAGCTCTGACCTAGTCCCTCCCTTTGATTTGAAAAGTGTTGTGACACAGTGGGCTCATGACATGGCTGAGACCAGAACTCAGTTCTCATTGTCCCCTCCAGCCTTGCTTGAGTACGGGGCTAATAGACTCTAACAGTCATCGGTTGAGTGTATCACCACCAGGGCTCAACCCAAACAAAATTACTTGCCATCAAGTGCATCCAGACAGGGTAGACCTGGACTCCAAACAGTTTCCAAGTTTGCAAACCTTGGGAAGCAGATCACCAGGCCTTCCTTCTAAGGACCCTCTGTGTGGACTTGAACCTCCAACCTTCTGGTTAGTAGTCTACACTTCATCACTTGTACTACCCAGGAACTCCATCACCAAGATCCGACGATTCTCTACTCACTGCCATTGAGTCGATGCCAACTCTTGACGAGGTAGAACTGCCCCTGTGACTTTCGGAGATGATAACACGTTATGAGAGTACAGAGACTCACCTTTCTCCCTTGGAGCTGGCTGGTGATTTTGAACTGCTGACCTTGCCATTAGCAGCCCAATGCTTAACCACTATGCTACCAAGCTTCACACCATTCTCTATACACAATCATCTTCTTAAAGACTTTTAGTCTAAGAACCTAAATTATAAGTCAATTAAAACACTAATAAAAGACCCATCAGACTTAGCTGATCACCTAGACTGATAGCAAGTCTACTGCAGTGATCAGACTCAGCTGCAATATTGTCCCCCTGACCCATCTCACCTACTGCTGAGCTTTGCTGGAAACACCAGGGTGTTTAAGTCTGGTGCCCCCCTGAAATGTTTTTTTTTCCTCCAGGAGGGTGGGAAAGATCAAAATGTTCATTGCCTTCTCAACAGAAAAATCTCCTATGATCTGAAGCAATTAAAAAAAAAATCTCTGTGTGGTGTACCACCCCAGGAGACTGGCGATTAGACACAAACCCAGGTCATGTCCCAACAGGGAAGAGACAAGAGAGGAAGAACTCTATTTTAAGGGATTGATAGGGTGAATGGCTGGAAGTTTCTACAATGGGGAAAAGGTCTGGTTATCTTCCCTGTTGCTGCTATTATTGTTGTTGTTATCAAAACATGTAAATAGTGCTCTTAAGTGATTGTCCCTTTGAAACAATAAAGGTGATAGCGGAGACTTATGTGGGTATTTGCAAAGCCCAGGAAGACATTGTTATTCACCAGCAGATAGGCTTTCAGGAAAGGGGCCTAAACTTAGCATCCAGGCGACTCTGGCACCAGGGCTGTGGGCGCTGTTTGAGCCCCTGCAGACGCGGCCTGGGAGAAACTGAATGAGAAGGAAAAGCTCACGGGAACGATTTGGTGAGCTAGATGAAAGGTGGTTGAGGAGAGCCTGGCTGCGGCCAGGCGGTGCTTGTTCGCGTCCTCGGGATCCTTCTGCCTCATAGAGACCGACAGACAGCACAACGAAACACCGTCTGCTCCTGCGCCATCTGCCCAGTGGTGGTCAGGCTTGAGCCCACTGTCGCAGCCCCGGGGTCAGACCCTCTCATAGAGGGTCTTCCTCTTCTTCACCGTCCCCTACTTTACCAAGCACAATGGCCGGCTCCAGGGACTGGCCTCTCTGCGGTCCATGAGACAAAGTGTCACCACCCTTCGAGAAGTGTCACATTGCTGCGCGCGTTGATATGTTGACTGGCGGACAAGTACCTCTGGGAGGGAGCCCGATAGGGGATTGTTCCTCTCCATGTCCAGGGTCCCCTTACAGGAAGTTGGAAGCGTCTCAAGGTTAGAGGGCACGCTCCAAATTCAGGCTCTGAGCCAAGAAGGGGCGGCTCACCTGGATTGGCCCCCTCTAGGCCAGGTGGGCTTAATTCAGCCAATGGGGTCAACCAGTACTGTCGACCACGCCTCTCAAAGGCCCTGAAAAGTCAGAAACTTTGAGACCACTGCACTCTCTCCCCGCAGCTCTGACACAGTTCAGTGTGCCAGGCTTGTCCAGTGGCTGGTTTCTCTGGCCTCGGGTTTCCACGTGTGGGTGTGAAGTGCCCTGAGGGTGCCTGTGCAAAACCAGAAACTCCTTCTATCCTTTAAAAAACCCCACCTGGATCACAAACCAGGCTTCGGTCTTTTCAAGAAGCAAGGACCCAGGTAGTTCCACCGTAGAAACCTAATACCTTCGTTTTGTCTCTGGCTGCTTGCGCGTTCTCCGCCATCGTGAATGACAGAGTAACTATCCGGACCAGGAAGTTCATGGCCAACCAAGTACTTCTGCGGAAACAAATGGTCATTGATGTCCTTCACCCTGGGAAAGCGACAGAGCCTAAGACAGAAATCCATGAAACACTAGCCAAAATGTACAAGACCACACCGGGTGTCGTATTTGGATTTGGATTTAGAAACCATTGTGGCTTCGGCATGATTTAGGATTCTTTGGGTGATGCAAAGAAGAATGAACCTAAACACAGACTTGCAAGACACGGCCTGAACATGACTCAAGAAAGCAACACAAGGAACGCAAGACCAGAAGGAAGAGCAGGCTGCAAAGGCCAACGTTGTGCTGCAAAAAGAAAGAATGAATGTTCTACGGTGACTTGATCTGCATTGGGTAGGTGGATTTTTCACCAGAGAAGCAATAAACTACAAAATCTTAACAACAACAACAAAACCCACCCAGATTTCTTTGTTCTTCTGGCATAGTGTTTTCAATATTCCCTAAAGCCGTGGTACTTTCAATATTCTTCACCAACATCATAATTCAAGTGCATCCATTATTCTCTGGTCTTCCTTATTCATCATCCGGTTTTCACATGCACGTGAGGCGACTGACACCACCCTGGCACGGGGCAGGTGCACCTTAGTCCTCCAAGAGGCATCGTTGCTGTTCTTTAATGCTTGAAAGAGGTCTTTGCAGCAGATTTGCCGCACGCAATACGTCGTCTAATATGTTGACTGCTGCTTTCGTGAGCAGTTTGCAGAAACTAGTCAAATGAAATCCTTGACATCGTCAGTCTTTTCTCCATTTAGGGAGGGGACTCTAGGAGAGGGTTGATGGGAGACAGTGTGGAGTTGGCTGCCTGGGATGGGCCAGCCGACTGCATGGGAGGAGGGAGGAGAAAGAAGGGGGCCTTGAGAGATCAAGCTGAACAACAAAAGGGAAATGGGAGTAACTTGGAAAATCGTGAGATTTCGGTGTTCACTAGGGCAGTTAGCATGAGCGGCTGGCCCCCGAACTTAGTGGTTCGGTACAGCAAAGATTCTCCCTCATTTCACAGTGTGGTGGAGTGGGTGATGGTGTGGTCCGTCTTGCAACTTCACTTATCTTGGCTCCTTTGCTTCCAGGTGGATGGACAGAAACTCTTTCTTCACCACCTGGGGCTGACAGGACCCATAACTGCAGCCCTCTTCCACTGGGGAGAATCAGTCCAGGGACCGGGAACCCTTGTTTGTTCTTGCACCCAGGAAGTGAACTGGTTTGGGGAACAAAACCAAGTCTTTACCACAAGGGTTGAAGCAGGGAACCCCTACTGCCCAGGCCCTGTGTGGCCTCTTGGGAGGACGATGGGTTGTTAGAGAGCTTACAGTTGGTGGATGGTGTGTCCCTAGGACCTTCCTCACTCCAAATTACACCTACTTGGCTCCCTGTGGTCCTTTGTTTAGAGAAAACCAAGACTCCTGTGTCTTTCGTAAATGCCAAAACTCTGTACTGCAAGTTCCTGTGCTGTGGACTGTATCGCTGTCCACCTGTCCAGCCTCTGCTGTCCCTCCCAGCACCAAAATCAGATTATGAGTATTTCAGAGTTTTGGATTCTCGTCTTGGCTCTACCAATGCCCTACCTTCTGAGATCAAGGGAATGCTTTCTTCTCCGGCCTTAGTTTCCCTAACTGCACAGGAACAGGTTGGCCCCAAACCCATTGAGTTCACATCCATGCTGACTCACAAGGACCCTTCAATGTAGGTCACTTCCTCGGGCTGGCTAGATTACACAGCCTTACCAAAGCCAACTGCCGCAGCCTTCTGCCACAGAGCAGCTGGTGGGTTCACACCTTCAACCAGCTGGCTAGCAGCTGAAACCTCACTGGGATCCAGATGTCCAGTTCATCCCAGGTCTGAGGAGCTAGTTCCTTAGGGACAAGCTTGCACCACCCCATTTAAACCTCTCCTAAACTTTTGGAAGGGAATGTGCTTGGGAAATCTGCAGTTATTGCCCGAGCATTGGCCCTACCTGGTTCTGCCTCCAAAATGGCTTAAGCAAACTAAGAGAGTCCTCCTGCCAGCACTCAGTAGCCGGCAACTGTCCAAAGGAAGCAGGGCCTGCATGGAGAGTGGGAGAGCTCAGGGGTCAAGTTTCCAGGCAGCCAGGTGTCCTGCATGTCCAGGCCTCTGTGATGGCCCAGGGCATGAACAGACCAAGTTATATCAGCTGGAGTCCCAGCAGACAACAAATGACATACTCAAAACTATCTAGCCGGGATGAAAAAAGAAAGAAAGAAAAGCTTAATGAAGGAGCTAAGTGTGGAGACATAAGGATCCAATATGAGGAGGCATCTAAAGACCAGGTACAGGCCTGAGAGAACACAAGGTGAGGGCAGGTGTGACTGGGGTCTGTGAGAACAAGAGTCATGGGAGAGGGGTCTACCCATAGAGGCAGACTCAGACACTGCCTGTAAAACGGGGCAAGCCAGGCGGAACAGGGGTGAAATGGAGTGGGAATAAATACATCGGCCTCCACCCTCTTTCCAGAGTCTCAGAAAGGCCAATCAATGGGAAGCCAGAGGAACAGGAAACCTGTGAAGCTGTTTGTGGAGAAGGAACTGTGGGGGCCCAGAGTGAGGCAGGGAGTGGCTGCGGGAGACACAAGTCTCTCTCCCATCTCTTTGAGGCCAGCTTGAGTGGTTTAGACTGGGTGGCACAAGCCCACACAAATTCCTAATCAAGATGATGACGTCGCCAGAAGTAATGAAGATGGGGACACGACCTGGACTGTTTAGAACTGCACTTTCCTTTGAGGGTCCAGAGCGACACGCACCGTTTGCACTCAACTACTAATGGAAAGGACAGCAGTTCAGACCCTCGTGGTGCCGTGGAAGAAAGGCCTGGCCATCTACTTCTTTAAATCCCTAGGGAGACCACTTCTACTGTGCAACCCATGGGGTCGCCACAAGTCAGAACTGACTCATGGCAACGGGCTTGGTTTCTGGTTCTCCCATAGTATCAGGAGCATCTCTCCCTGCAAAGTCAACGAGCCAAGTCAAATTCTTTGCCTCTTTCATTTGCGATCTTGTTGAGATACCGGTTTGGACTCCATCCTGCCTTTTTCCTGAGTGGTAACACTAGCTGCTCTATCAGTCCTGTGAGAGTTGAAAGAGTGGGATAAATTTAGACGATGCATTATTGTGTCAGAGCCAATATTTCAAATGCTTGATTTATAACATGACCTTGACCTCCATGCCTTGCATAACCGAATATCCCTGCCCTCAATTTGACCAGCTTCTTGTTCTCTGTCTGCCCCCACACTCCTATGAACCTCCCCACCCCCAGAGCTATGAATAGTTGGTGTGTACAATGAGCCTGGGTGTTAGGCTGCCATCAGTTCCCACTCTGTCAGATACCATCCCTGTCAAAACAAAGTCAGCTATGTGAAAACCCTCGCCATTCCTTGGTCTCCTTTAGGAATGC
>NW_022103914.1:8133368-8140940 GCF_000313985.2 Echinops telfairi
ATAGGTTACATCATAGTAAACGGAGATTGAAGATGTCAAAGACTTTATTTTCCTTGGATCTGTCCTACAAACATTGCTCATGGAAGAAGCAGTCAAGGAATCAAACAACATATTGCATTGGGTAAATCTACCGCACAAGATGCCTTTAAAGTGCTGATGTCACTTGAGGCCTAAGGTGTTACTGACCTAAGCAAGGGTTATTTTCAATCAACTCATATGATTGTGAAAGTTGGACATTGAATATGGAACCAATGAGGAATCAGCTCATTTGAATTTGGGGGCTGGTGAAGAATATTGAAGGTACCATGGACTGCTAGAATGACAAACAAATCTGTCTTGGAAGAGGTATAGTCAGAATGCTCCTTAGAAGTAAGGATGACAAGACTTTGCCTCATGTCCTTTGGCCACCTTATCAAGAGAGACCAGTTTCTGAAAAAGGACATCATGCTTGGTGGAGTGGAAGAGTAGCAGAAAAGAGGACACCTCAAAGAGATAGATTGACACAGTGGCTGCAACAATGGCTCAAGTATAATAACAACTGAGGATGGTGCAGGACTGGGCAGTGTTTCTTTCTGTTGTACACAGGGTTGGTAGGAGTTGGAACTGACCCGGCAGCAGCTAACAGCAATAACAAGCCCCAAACATTAAATACATAGGAATAAATCTAACCCGAGAAACAAAATAACTGCACAAAGACTATAAAACACTACTACAAGAAACCAACAAAGAACTACATATATGCAAGAAAATAAGATGCCTCTGGATAGGAAGACTTAACATTATGAATATGTCAATACTACCCAAAGCAATCTACAGATATAATGAAATCCCAGTCCAGATTTCAGCATTCCTTAACGAGACAGAAAAATGAATCACCAACTGTATATGGAAAAGAAATAGACGCCCAGAGAAGCAAAGCACACCTAAAGAAGACACAGCAGGAAGCCTGGTGCTCCTCAATCTCAGCACTCGCTGCACTGTCACTGTGTCAAAACAGCCAGGTACGGGCACAACAGTAGACACGTCGAACCACGGAACAAAATTGATCACCCAGACGTAAATACATCTGCCCAGAGGCAGCTGATCGCTGACAACTCATATACATTTTGTTCCATCTCATTGATTGCATTCTGCTCAATACAGCATCACTTAACCCATTTCTTTTCTGTGTTTCCTGTTTCCGTTCTTTCCTGACCCTTCTGAACTTTATCTTTGGGTAAATGCTGCCCTTTTGATCTTAAATGGTTGATTGCCAAAAGGTGTGAATCCCTCCCTAATGTTACTGCTTCCCTCATAGGGCTGTCTTGTTTGGCTGAATAGTGAACCATGAAGGTTAGTTCAGTTTTAGACTGGACAGGGTGGCTAAGGCCCATAGTCTTCGGCCATACTCGGGCCAAACTCTTTATTTGACCAGTAAGCCTGGTATTTTTTTATAATCTTCAGTTTCATTTCACATTGTTCTGCCACTCTATCAGAATCTGCTATCACTGATCCCTTTCGGAGGGGTTGATAGTGGCAGCCAGGCACCATCTAGTTCTCTGGTCTCAGGGTCACGAAGACTGACGTGTGTTTCGTTTCATAACCCTTCATGCCTCTTGATAAAGAGAGACCAATAGTTGCAGCTGATGCCAACCCATATTTTGAAGGCACACAATCCAATGTATTCAAAAACCTGTACATGTCTAACAAGTTGCCACTTGAAAACATAACAGTCTAGGGTTGTGTGACACTGAGTCAATCCTCCCTCATCGCAACACTACAGGACAGAGTGGCACTCCTCTCACAGGGCTTCTGAGGCTAAAAAGCTTTCCAGCAATGATCACCAGATCTTTTCTCATAAGGAACCACTGGTTAACCACATGGTTCAAAGTGATTTAACCGTGCAAGTATCTGAAACGTGAATGCTATATCAAGAAAACTACTTTAAAAAAGCGAGAATGAAACCAAACTTTTACCACTGGTGACCAGGAGAGAGAGTTGTTGCTTAGGAGGCACTGAGCTTATGTTAATGGTTGTAGAATAATTCGGCAAAAGATATCAATAATAGTTTGTACAACACGAAGAGTATAATCAATGGCACTGAATTATGCATGTAGAAGTTGTGCAATTGGAGAATGTTTTGTTGTGCTTATTTTTGCCACAATTTGAAAAATAAAAGTACATGAATAACAATGAGTACAAGGAAGAAGAAAATGTTCTAGAATTGAGTGTGGCGATAATTGTACAACTCTTTTTGATATGCTTAAATTGTATGACATGTGGATGAAGTGCTAATAAAATTGCTTTAAAAAAAAAGAAAGGGGTTTTGAAGTATCCCAATTGAGCTTATATCCTCGTGGGGGGTGACGGGTGGGAGGAACAGGCAGTAAGCAAATAAACAAACAAAGAATAGGTGCCAGGATGAAGGGGCTGGAGAACAACAAAGGGCAGAGAGTACATTTCTGAGAGAGTGGCCAGGGATGACCACACTCAGCTCAGATGAGCTGAACTGAAGAAAGAGAGAGGGTCAAGTCGCACAGATACCCAAAGGAAGAACGGAATCTCTGAGGTGGGAGGCGACTTGACTTGTTCAAGGAACAGAAAGAGGAGAGGGAGGCTGGAGCAGAAAAGGGTGAAGACAGAAAAGAAGCTAAAATGAGCTGGAGACAGGGGCCGGTGATGCAACTCGTGTTGTAAAAGGATCCCTGGGGACCCTAGGGGAGGCCAGTTAGGAGACTCTTACAATACTCCAGAATGCGCTAAAAATGAGATAAAGACGTCTTGCTCTAGAACGGTTGTCTTAGTTTCTAAGCGCTACGGCAGCATTGTGGGTTTACAAGTAGGTTTCTAACCACAAATTCATTAGATCCAAACCACTGGCTGCTCTGTAGGAGGCAGACGGGATGTTGTAGACCCGTTAGGAGTCACTGTCTTAGAAACCCACAGGCACAGTTCTCCCCTGTTCTATAGGGTCCCTGTGGATCAGAATCAACTCAACGGCAGTGAGTGGGTTTTGTTTGTTTGGAGTCTCATTAAAATACAAAAATGTATTTTTCTTGCAATATAGAAAACTGTGAGTTTGAATTCAGGGCACAAGTTCTGAGGGAAGGCTCTCTGTCAGATCCTTGACTCAGTTTCTACAGCCCCAGCATTCCTTGGGGATCTTTCCACGTCCTTGCTTCTTTGTATCATCTGTTCCTTTTTTAACTCCGAAATGTTAGGGATAGGCATACCCTATGCTGATATGGCTCCATCAACATAATGGAAAAAGCCCTTCTCCCACATGGGATTATATCTCAGGCATAATCCCGTTGCCATCAAGTAGATTGTGACTCATAGTGATTCTATAGGACATCGTAGAGCTTTCCCTAAGATTTCCAAAACTGTCCTTTGAAAGGAAGCAGACTGCCACGTCTTTCTCCTGTGGAGTGGTTAGTGGGTTTGAGCTTACATCGCTCCTCAGGGCTCCTCCACAGGTATTAAGTATTAGCATCCCAACCTGGATTCTGGGGGACACAATTCAATCCTTAGCAGAGAGGACTTGAGAGAGAGAAGTAACAGCATTCTGAACATATTTGGATGCTAGAGCAAGTAGAATTCAGTGATATAAGATATACAGTAATTAGATATGAGGGAAAGAGCAATGTAAGATGATGCTATGGGTTGATTAGTATCCCCCGCCCCCCCAAAAAAAAGATAATGTTGAAGTTCTAACCCCTAGTACCTGTGAATATGACCTTATTTGGAAATAGGGTGGGTGTAATTAGTTAAGATACTATGTTAATCCAGGATAACTAGAGACACAAATCCAGAGACACTCATTTGTGTATAAGAAAGAGCTTTATATACAAGAGCAATTGAATATTGAGAAAACATCCCAGCCCAGACCAAATCAAGTCCATAAGTCCGATATTAGCTCATATGTCCTGTTCCAATCTATAAATTCCTATTCAGATTCACGAAACACATGCAATGATGCTAAATGCAGGAAGATCACAGGCCAGTGGGAAGAAAGTTTTGTGTATCCAGTGGTGGTAGAGGCATCTCAGTGCTGTCAGGGGTATCCACATGGCTCCTTCAATTCCAGGGCACTAGCGTAGCTCCATGTGTCTTGTCAGCTAGCATGTCTCGCAGGGAGTGAGCATATGTGTGTGTTCGGCTTCTAGCAAGCTATTTATCTCCTGAGTGCTTTCAAATGAAGTCCTCAAACTGACCTGATTAACAGGCTAAACTCCACCCCTTCATTCAAATTGACAACAGATGATGTAACTCCCACAGATACCATGAGGTGAGCCCTAGCCAATATGACTAGTATTCTTATAAGAAGAGGAGTCATGCACAGAGGAAGAGAGAAGACCACCAAGTGAAGATTGGCAGAGGTTGGTGGTTTGCTGACAGTGTTGCCAGGAACGAGGCTCTGGGATTGCCTGTCACTGTTTCAGCCTATGACAGAGACCAAGTTCATTGCAGAAACTCTTAAGTTTATTCTGCAAGCATGAGGTCAGGAAGAAGGTCACCGTGGGGTTTGCTACCTCCAAACTGCTTCAAAAATTCCATGAAAATCAATCAAGTTACATACTCCAAACTATGTGACAGAAGCAGGTTTGGCAATGATCACAGGAAACAACGATCATTCCATACATTTTCCAGGGGTTACTTTTACCAGACCCCCCAAAGCATTGTACGCTATGACTTATTTAAATGGTGGGGGAGTGCTTCGTGCCTGGCTACCTATCTTAATGGTCTTGCTTGACACCTTCCTAAGTTAGAAGACCATCCCTAAGGATTAATTTTTTTTAACTTATAAATTCTTTTTTTCCTCAAATCATTTGATTAGGAGATACTCCAGACATCCTATCATTCCATAGTTCATTCACATCAAGCAGTATTGTACAATTGCTACCCAAATCTATTTCAACACATTTTCTTCTTTCTTCAACTTCCTTGATATCAGCTCCTACCACACCTCCCCCACTGTAACCCCAAACAGCTCTTATTCTAGTTGCTGTCTCTACAGTTTCATCTATCCTGGGCTTCCTATACCAAAAAACATAGAAAAACACATTAAAAAGATTCGAGAAGGCTACCTACAGTGATGAAATACAACAGAGATACCTCCCAATAAAGCACACACACAAAACACAGAAAATACTAAAAACCAGATCAAGCCCAACGTGCCGCAGAGGGCAGATCAAGTGATGAGGTTTTCACCATTCAAATCAGGCTTAGTGTTTTAATCAACTACAGTCATCTCTCCAATACTCTCTGTCTGGTCACTGCTTCATTTCCATCCCTCCATTATGGTTAGAGAGAAATCACCGGGGAGGGTTAATCTTAAAAAGAATTTTTACTGCAAGTGAGATGGTTGTTACATTTGGATTTCCAACAAAGTAAATCTTATATTTCTAGTATTTTGACCAATAGCAGGCTAACTCACCCCCTCTATCCATGGGAACACCAAGGAACACAGGGGTCAGTAGAAGGTGGCAGAGACAAGCAAGCAAGCTAGCAAGCAAGCAAGCAAGCGTCTATCCCTAGAGTCTTTGGAGGGAGCATGGCCCTGCTGACACCTGAATTCTGATTTTTCTCCTCCAGAGCGGTGAAAGAATATGTTTGTTATGCTTGCCCAGGACACTGGAAATAGTTTCCTTTGACCAGATCATGAAGACTAGGAGGGAAGAGATTGTGGTTGGTTGCAGCCATTGAGCCAGTTTCTCCTGTGGGTCCTACCTCGGTTCTTAGCTTCCCACGATGAAAGAATCCATGTTGAAGCCAGTTTGTAATCCAAGTGGGGTTCTATGAAGGACGAGACAAGTGTCAGGTTCCACAGTCTCCACAGGGTTCACAACTGGGCACAAGCAACTTCGTGGAAAAGAGCACCTGTATGTGCAGAACTGAGGAGGGGGGTGGGGTGGGGATCCCAGGAGGCCAGAGGGTGAGAGGGCCAAAGTGCAGGGCAGGAGAGTGAAGGGGCGAGAGAGGCTATGGGCCCCAAGCAGACCGGAACCAGGCCCTGAGGGGGTGTACCAAGGCAGCACATGTGCGCACCCACCAGGAGCAGGGCAGAGAGAGAGGGTGGCCTTCCCACAGCCAGGATATTTCAAACCTCTGGCTGGGGAGGCGTGGTGGATGGTATGAGTTGACCCCATTGGCTGGGGTTAAGGTCACCTGGGTGAGGTCATGACCCTGGACCTAGTTTGGACTGCCCAGGCGTACCTCCTACCTGGCTGGGGGCTTGAGTATAAGCATGCTCAGTTTGGGGGGGCTTCTTCCCAACCTCCTTTTATGGGGCCTTTGCAGGCATGAGAGGGACAAACCCCTTTCCCTAAATCTAGTTACCTAACATTTCCAACTCATCGTGAGTGATCTTCTGTCGGCCGAACTGAAGGAAACCCTGCCCGGCCCCACACCAGCTCATCATCTTCCCATGGGCTGAGCCTGAGCCCACGGTTGCAGCCACAAGGTCAATCCATCTCCTGAAGGTCTTCCTCTTTTTCATGGATGCTCTACTTTATCAAACATGGGGCTCACTTTCAGGAATTAGTCTCGTTAGGGAGCTAAGGGCAGAAACTAGGGTTTGTCCCTCTACACCAGCAGTTCTCAACCTGTGGGTCATGACCCTTTCACAGGGGTCCCTAAGACCACCAGAAAACACACATTTCTGATAATCTTAGGAACCGAGACGCCGCTCCTCTATCGTCTCCAGGCGGTCCGTCCACATGGCGATATGCCCACATATGAGTACTGGGCGTGAAGACTGTTACCCATGCTACACCATGCTTCAAGAAAAAATTTCATTATTTGTCATTAGAAAGAAATATTTCACAATATATAATGACATATTGGTTTTGTGATGAATCACTATGCTTTAATGATGTTCAATTTGTAACAATGAAAATACATCCTGCAGATCAGATATTTGCATTACGATTCATAACAGTAGCAAGATTACAGTTACGGAGTAGCAACGACAATAATGTTATGGTTGGGGGGTCACCACACATGAGGAGCTGTGTGAAAGGGTGGAGGCACGAGGAAGGTTGAGCACCACTGGTCTATGCTAAGGCCTCCCTCCCTCCCCTCCTTTACAGGAAGTTGGATGCCGATCAAGGCTGGAGGGCATGCACGGATTCAGGCCCTTGAGGCAGGAAGCCAGTACACCTGGGAGGGCCCCAATCTAGGACTTAATTCAGCCAATGGGGTCAACCAGTACCTTCAACCACGCCTCCCAGCGGAGGGCCCTAAAGACCCAGACTCAGGAGCCCACCCGCCTCTTTTCCAGCTGCTTCTCGGCTGTGCTGCCTTTCTCTGGCCTCAGGTCTCCTCCTGTGGGCGTGAAGTGCCCCAAGGGTGTCTGTGTAAAACCGGAAACGTATTCTGGCCTTTATGAAAAAAACCCATTTGGATCACAAACCAGGCTTCAGCGTGAACTCTTTCTCGTGTGAAGCCAAGGACTGAGGTGTTTCTAACCTGAGAAACCGAACAGTCTCCTTTTGATAACACGTCCAAGGTATGTGAGGCGCAGTCTCCCGTCCTCTCAGACTTGTTTGTTGGGCACAGCGTGAGGACAGCGCAGGCGCAGACAGTGCCTTG
>NW_022103914.1:8142135-8145728 GCF_000313985.2 Echinops telfairi
TGCTTCTTCCATGTGGGCTTTGTTGCTTCTCAGCTAGATGACCGCTTGTTTATCTTCAAGCCTTTAAGACCCCAGACGCTCTATCTTTTGACAGCCGGGCACCATCAGCTTTCTTCACCACATTTGCTTATGTACCCGCTTTGTCTTCAGTGATTGTGCCGGAAGGTAAGCATGAGAGAATGCCAGGTTGTTAGAACAAAGTGTTCTTGCATTGAGGGAGGGCTTGAGTAGAGGTCCAATGTTTGCCTGCTACCTTAGTACTTTTTTTTAAATCTAAAAGCTTAACTACGATTTATTTGTGAGGATATCTTCAACCAAAATAAGGAGTTCTGGTGGTGCAGTGGGTTAGACACAAAGTACTCTGCATGAAAAAGGTGAAACTGTCTGCTCCTATAAAGATTTACAGTCTCCGAAATCCTAAGGGGCAATTCTACATGGTCCTAAAGGCTGCTCTGGGTCAGAATCAACTTGATAGCAGTGAGTTCAACCAAAAATAGGTGGAAGGCTCACTCTTTTACCCAGAGAAGGCAAGCAATGTCACTCTAGTTAATATCCATGAAATCCTCATTTGCTCCTGCGGCTGGATTTTCTTGGGTAGGTATGATGAAAAGCACTTGGGAAAGGAGTCTAAACTGTGATGTTCAGCAAACTGTGCGGAGTCACAGGGCGTGCCCTGCCATTGACTCCCAAGTCCTGCTGCAATTTATGGCAGCTCCTTGGCGGCAGCCGTTGTGTTGTTGGCAGGTAGCGGCAGCCACAGGGAGATGGGAGGGGACAGCAGCAGACTGCTATATTAGGAGACGCCACAAAAAGAACTAGCAATTTCTACACCCCACAAAAACTTCCCAAACTGTCCCCACCACCATTTTCCTTTCCTGGCTTAGCCCCTGGCTCCCGCTAACAACAGGTTTTCCTATGGTCATGGCTCTCTGGGCACCAAAACAGGACCCTGTGTATTCCAGGAATTGTACCCCGTGCCTTCGATATCGCCCAGACCACCCCCTGGGAGCAGTGAACTCCTGAAATAAGTACAGCTAGCCCGCAAAACTGGCACACCTGAATCTTCACCACCTGATGGATTCTGTATGGGACAGATATTGTCTGAACCCCCAAACAGACCCATTTAAATATTCTTCAGGCCCCTTGGGTGGCACACACAGTTTGTGCTCAACTATGAGCGCACAGGTCGGCAGTTTAAATCCACCGGTAGTGCCGCAGAAGGAAGCCCTGGCAATCGACGCACCGCCGTGGAAAGTCCAGGGGTTCCCTTGTGCTCTGAGAGGTGGGCTGTCCCTGAAGGTAGGATGGCCCTCAGCAGTAACATGGGGGTGGGGCAGGGCAGGGTGCTGACTGAGGTGACTAAGGCCCTTCGGTGCTCGGAGTAAAGGAATGGGTGGTCCCCTTTCCTTCTCCTCAGCTGTTTTCCTGGTCACCAGTGTGCGGCCAGGGGAGAGGAAAAGAACAAGACAAGGATCAGTCTACAGCCTAAAAGAAAGCCTGTGTGTTTCTGGCTGTACTACCCCGCACTATGTATTATTTTTAAAAGCCCTTCTGTAGTTTCCTGTTGCCAGTAGTGCAGGGACTAATCTTAGTGGCCTCTCATTCAAAATCTCACGCCATTTAGCCTTTCCAAAGAGCTAACCATATCCTCTTAAGCATCCCCCCATGCACACACACACACACACACACACACACACACACACACACTCTCTCTCTCTATTTACAGTAGCCACAAGGTCTCTACCCTCAAGCCCTCCCCCATCACTAAGTGTGGGATTTCTCTCCCCAAGTTGTCTCCCCCAAATATATCCCAAACCCAAGATGCTGCTTGCTACATATGGTAAATGACTATACACTAGGAGGTCAATGGATGTAGGTCAGAGGTTATTCTCCCTAAGGGTTATCAGTCATCTAGAGCAATCAGACTGTATAGTCTGTCCCACCCTAAGTAGGGCCCACTCCCTTCTGATTAGGATAGTAGATTGTTTCCCTGAAGGAGAGCCCAGGGAGGTCAAGCCCACTGAAGGGTATTTTTGTCTCACACTGTCCGCTGTCTCCCTTCACCCATCCTTCTGTTCTTATGTTCGCTCTCTCTGGAGCTAGATATACCTCGGTCCTTGGGTCCGCGCGAGAAAGAATTCACGCCGAAGCCTGGTTCGTGATCCAAGTGAGTTTTAGGAGAGTTAGAGGAAGTTTCAGGTTTACACGGCACCCGAGGGGCTCCTCCCCAGCATACAGCTTGTCTGGAAACTGCTCGGAGTCACGCAAAAGTGTCCCAAAGTTCCTCCAAAGTTCTCTCAAGGTTCTCCGGGCTCTGCCTTTTCAAGGTTTCCACGGGGAGGCACGGTGGACGACCCCTGATTGACCCCATTGGCTGAATTGAATTCACCTGGCCTAGGTGGGCCAATTCAGGTCCATGCCCACCCATGCCTACCAGAGGGAAACCTGAGCCTGTGGGCATGTGCAGTGCACCACTCCTTTGTTCCCCTAGCTTGGCCCTGTGAGCATGCATTAACGGACATTCCCCAGCCCTATGCTAACCTACCTAACATTCCCCCCTGAAGAGATACAGACTCAAATCTTTGGGGTACTGGGCGACGACATCTCTAGCCACTTCCTGCTGGCAAAGGGGGCAAAGTGGGGTGTTGGGTCCATACCCTTCCTACTCTGTTAGAAGGGGCTGTCCATTTAGGGCCCAGGATGGATAAGGTCGAGGTGGGTCTAGGAGATGGTAGTCCTGGAGCTGGCACACTTGGTTCAGAGGACTTTGTAACCTGAGAACTTTTGGAAAAACAGACAAACAGGTGAACAGTTTAGGTGAGACAAGGGTAAGATTGGGAGGTGGCAGTGCCCTTGAAGTTAGGTTAGTGTCACAGGAAACCAATAGAAATGTTGGGACTAACAGGCATGAGAGTTTGGTCACTGTAAACACAAGAATGGGGTAAAGGCATTCACTGGCCTAAAGGCTGTGAGGGGTCTGAGGTAGAATTATTGTCGTAGCCCTCATCTGTCCCGGGGTTGCGATGAAATACCATCCTAAGCCCGTCCAGTGGCTCACAGGAATAGTGAAGGTGTTTATAAACACCAGAAGACACTTAAATCCCTGGACAGCAGGAACCTGGGTAAAATGCATCTGCCAGTCTTCCCCAGGGTAGGATCCCTTGCACTGGACAGGTTGAGCAAGGTCATTTCTGAGCGCCCCTTGGGGACTGTGGTCTGACAGGTGAGACAGTGGGAAGTTACTGACCTGACGGTTGAAGTTAAGTTGGCCCCACAGAACTGCTGAGTGAGCAGGGCAAGCAGGGTTTATGGCTAAGGTGGGTGGCGTCGTGGAAGGCTTTCACAACTTTCCACTGTAGCCTTTGTGGCAAGAGGAGCTTGTTGTCTTTCTCCCACCATCTGTCAGGTTGAAGGCAGAATTCCTGCATCTTCGCTCGTTCCCATGGTTCCTGTGGGGTAATCTGAGGCTCGTCCACTGTGAAGAGCAATTGGAAAGCTGTAGAGAGACGAAGATGAGGCCCGATGACTATGCAGGCATGCAGCTTGGACAGGATGTCTTGGCCTAGGAGAGGAGCTGGACATTCAGGGATTAC
>NW_022103914.1:8146941-8148478 GCF_000313985.2 Echinops telfairi
ATTTTTAATTTGCTTGAACTCAATTAGAGTAAAAGGCTTGTAAATTGCTTGGGGACCAAATTCCCCTGCTGCCTCTACTACAGGTAAAATATTCAGGGCTGCGTCATTGCCCTTAAGTCCAGGGTCCCTTAGGGGGTCCTGGGTGCACTGGGAATGAAGATCTTTGTTCTTCCTCAAAAGGAAGAATGCTTTAATATACGGCATCTTCGACCATCTTTCCATCGTTCCACAAAAATGTTCTAGCTGTTGCAGGGTTGGAAGGGAAAGTGTACCATTGGCTGGCCCCGACTCTCCTTTCTCTAAAAGATCCTGTGGCCAAATAGAGTTGCAAAGCGCAGTCAGCTTCTGTTTGTCCCGCCTTTCCGGATCACACCTATCCCAATTGAACAGGATACATCCGAGGGGGAAATTCCTGGGTATCGAGCTGGTAAGTCCCTTCTAGAAAACACACAACAAGAAGGCCATTGAGAGCTTGATGCCTCAAGGTCAATAACCGCAGCTCAGCGCGCACGTCCGGAGTGCCGTGAGTCTGAGGCCTTGGACAGGTGCCCCTGCCGAGGAAGGGGTCCAAGACCAGTCACTGCAGTCGACAGTTTGGTCTGACCGTTTTCTAGACCACTAGGAGGGCCACTGCACGGTGTGGCCCCATGGCCTTCAAAGACGCCTTCCGGCAGGCGCACACTCCCAAATCTCTGAAGGGAAAGGACGTCTATCCGCAGCTCACAGAACCTTTAAAGGAATCGGAAATTCTGGCTGGAACATCTTGGCGGTGGAGCTGTATTAAAAGCTGTTCCAGAAAGTGCCGGAGGCAGCATCACTGAAAGGCGAGTTAACAGTTACTCAGGCTTGCCTTCCGTATGCCTTTGACCTGGGCCTGGGCAATGGAAAACCAGCTGGTAGCAAGGAACAAACCCACACTGGTAGAACACTAAAGCAGCTTGTTTGAAAAACCAGGAGAAAGCTAAAGGGATTGGAGGGGAAGAGGGAAGCATTCGACTCCCGGGAAGAGAGCATGGGCAAGCTCCTGAGCCTAAGCAACCAGCTAAACTACCTAGGCACCGCCCCTCCACGAGGCTGGAGTGGTGGGCGCCATGTTGACCAGGTCACGTGTTCCATTGCCCTGCAGCCAATAGGGCGGACACCAGGTGGCCCCATGCTGCCAGGGCGCAGTGACGCACGTGGTTCGGAAAATGACGGCCACAGCTCAAGACCTAGAGGACAGCCAGCATGAGGCCAGCCACCGGAGCTAGAGTCCTGCAGGAACCGACAGAGTTTATGCAGGCGCGCCCAGCCATCCAGCTGGCCAGACCACAAAACAGACCATTGAGATGTGAAAAGGCTTTGGGAATGGCAATCTCCCTGGCGTGCAGACTGCAGCGTCCCAGCCCCCTCCCAGAATCCAGCCTGGGAAATGCATGCAAACTCCCGTAAAGGCAAACACAGAGAGGCAGACATAAAATCCTGAACACCAGCAAGAATAGGCGAGAAGATGGACACAAAAGAGGATGGGGCTGCGGCAATACATTACGAGTGTCCC
>NW_022103914.1:8149100-8160075 GCF_000313985.2 Echinops telfairi
CCTTAATACTTAACCTATAAATATCTGTCTATAGACCTATACCAGGAGATATTATATTAGGCTACCACGGTTAGGCTGCCATATTAATTCTAGGATCTGCCCATCTTGTCACATATTTTCCCCTAATCCCTCCCCTTCCTATTATGTGTACACCCCTAGCTCATCCCCTTCCTGTCACACGTATGCCTATTGTATAGCCCCTTCCTGTGACCTGTCATCAACCCTAAGTATGTATGGGCCTTGGCCAGAAATAGAGACTCTCATGCCTTTTCTGCTTGTGCTGTGCATGGACATGGCTGGTGAAATCATGGCCGTCCAGGAGGTGAGCATGCTACCATGAAATGTGTCTGACCCCTTCATTTTACTCTCTCTCCTATCTCTCTTATTCTCTATGGTCTTTATATATTTTAACTGTACAATTGCACTTATCAGACTCAAGATATAGTTGTGAGGGGCTGGTTTCCCTCTCAATTAAGCCTTGGTCCAAGTCTTTCCCTCGGCCCTTGGCTTTGCAATCCACTTTTCAAACCCTAACTCACTCTATCCTCTGGTCTGTCAGAGCCCATGGCACTCAAGAGAGCTGTGTGTCATACCGTCCTGTCGGCACGCACCCCCGTCACCTGAGTGCTCAAGCACATAGGAGTTGGACAAAGCAGCACTGCGCCAGCCGCAGGGAAGAGCCGTGGGCATCCTGGATGAATCACATTGACCTGAAGCAGGTGCCGGTCATTCACGAGCCGCTTCTGTGGTCCTTTGTCCTAATGTCCTACAAGGTGGACTCAAAAACGGATGACACCACATGCTACCTTCTGAAACAAGAAAAACTGTCCGGTGGCTGGGTCCTGGCCACATCAAATGCTCTCTGACTATGATTTCCCCAAAGACAGGGGCCTGAGACTCACACAAGACTGTGCACAAGTTTAAAAAGCCGTACCCCCTCTTTGGCCCAGCAAGTCTCTTGCTAGGAGTTATCCTGAAGGATAACTATGAATGTTGGTGAAAATTTTGCCATATGAGGAAATAGGAAGACATTACACGCCCAGCACAAGGCATCGTCTGAGCATCTATAACGGGTCTGTGGGCGGGTGTACTGTCCTTCCAGCAAACCTCACATTTACTGACATGGAAAGATGTCCATGAGTGAAAAGGACAGGTAGCAAACCACAATACGTTGTGATCTAATTTTTACACTAAAATCCCACCACAGATACACACAGAGGAAGAAAGGCTGGCAAGATCTCGATCAAAATGTCATCTGATTATCTCTAGAAATGAACTTACAATTAATATCCATCGTCTTCTTCTTTCGCGTGTTTATTTCTTCTATGAGCATGAATGTCTTCGCTCGGATAGACAGCGAGTCCACGAATGGCCTGGATCAGGACTCACTAGTTACCATCAAGTTGATGCCAGCTCATCGCAACCTTCGAGGGTAGAGCAGAGCTGCCCCCTTGGGTTTTGGAGGCTGCGAATCGTTATGGGAGTAGACAGCCTCAGCTTCCTCCTGCAGAGGGGCTGGTGGGTTTGAATTGCTGACCCTATGGTTTTCAGCCCAACACATAACCCACTACGACACCATGGTCCCTTTGGACAGGAGCATAAACAGGTCAACAGACAACTGGCCTGCTTTGACTCTCAGCCCTGCCAATGATTTGCTGTGGGATCCTGGAGAAGGAGTATTTACTTTTTTCTTTTGTCTGGCTCTGTGTTAGGCTGGGTTGACTACAGAAGCAAATCCAGTTACACTCATATGTGTATAAGAAAGAGCTTTATATGCAAGCACAGGTGAATATTGAGAAAACATCACAACCCAGTCCAGATCAAGTCCATAAGTCCAATATTAACCCCTATGTCCAATACCAATCTCTAATGTCCTCTTCAGACTCACCCAACACATGCAATGACTCCGAATACAGGAAGATCACAGGTGGAAGGTCTTGTGGATCCAGTGGCAGCGTAAGCATCTCAGCACTAGTGTGAGTCTCCATGTGGCTCCTCCAGCTCCAGAACTCTAGCATAGCTTCATGTGTCTTGTCAACGGGAGTGAGCCTCCAGTGAGCTATTTATCTCCTTAGCGCCTCCAAATGAGGTCATCAAGCTCAACCTGATTGACAGGCTAACCTCCACCCCTTCATTCTTAAGTCTCAAATTGACAACAGATTACATAATTACCACTATCCCTCTTCAGACTCACGAAGCCACATGCAATGATGCAGCATGCAGGACAATCACAGGCCAGTGGGTGCAGAGTCGTGTGGATCCAATGCCAGGGGCTCTGGCAGGACTAGCAGCAACCAGGGGAAGCCAGCAGGCAGGTGAAGGCAGAGAGGGGGCGAGGTTCCCAGGGCCCTCCTCATGAGAGGGCCACGTCCACAACGAGGCACCTGTTTGACAGGCTAGACTCCACCTCTACACTTTTATACATCTTCAAATTGACATGAATTTATGTAACTACCACAGGCTCTTGGGTAGGGCCAATGTTTAAGAACTGTACTACTAGCTGATAGGGGTTCAAACCCACTCCGCGCTCCCTCAGAAGACAGAACTGGTGATTTGCTTCTGAAAGGTCACCGTCATGAACCCCAGGAAGCAGCTCCCCTCAGCACACAGGGGTCACTACTTGTCAGAATAAAATTGACAATAAAGCAGCACCACCTCCTAGGCTTACTGGAGAGTTCAATGACTTTCCGGTTGTCGAGCAGTGAGCAGTGTATGGCATTGAGAAAGCCGTCGATGCCTTGTAGCGAAGATCAAGGGAAAGCAGACACAGACACAATGAGAGATTGTTTAACATTCAACAAAAGCAGGCTCACCAACAGAAACATGGGCGAAGGGGGACAGCAGTCAGTGTAAGATATGAAAGCAGCACTTTATGATTTATCAAGGGGTCACTCAGGTAGGGTGGGGAGAGGAGCTGATACCTTGGGCTCAAATAGAAAATGATGAATGACAACATTTATACAAGTATGCTTGATACAATGGAGGTATGGATTGTTATAACAGCTGGAAGAGCCCCTAATAAAATGATTTTTCAAAAAGAAAGAAAGCAGGTTTACTACCTGGCTGGAGAAGTGCAGGGCCCCATGATATGTGGATGGAGTGCCAATAAAACTGTTCAAAAAATAAGAAGAAAGAAAAGTGCAGGGACCCCTTATCTGATTCTCACAGAACTCACCATATTCTGGATGTTTCCAAGGTACCTGTGAGCAGGTAAAGCAAGGGACTTGGTCCTCAATATAAAGGGAGGGGACCGATGAGGTTGGTTAGGGAGAGGGGGGAGAGTGAGAAGAGAAATGGGTGCAGGGCTAGTCTAGTGGCCCACAAACAGAATAGCCAAAGAGAGGCAGAGAAACGGGCAAAGGAGCCCGAGAGAAGTGGCTGGGAGGTGGCAGGAGAGTGTGGTGTCTACGCCAGCAATTGAGAGCTTGCGTCAAGAAGGAAGCAGTGGCCAACTGTGCTGCACACCCTGCTCCAGGGGCGGTTGTGTAATTGAGGGTAAAATGACAAGATAAAGCATGAAAGTGCTCACCACCTCTGTGACCCCCATGACTTCAGGAGCCAGGTCCACACAGAGAGAGAATTTATTTCCAACCAAGGTTTATATACACTCAGGGTACGTGCAAGCCCCCCTAACTACAGGTAACCACATATGTAAGAGGAAGGGTTGTACGATAGGCATATGCATAACAGGAGGAGGACGAGCTAGGGGTATACACGCAATAGGAAGGGGAGGCACTAGAGGCATACATGTGACAGGAAGAATGGCACCTCACAAGATGGGCAGGCTCTAGTGGCTAGATGGCAGCCTGACCTTGGTTGTCCCTGAGTTGGCTTAACCTTAGGTCGTTGGGCTCTCCTTCAGGGGAACAATCCATTATCCTTATCAGAAGGGAGTGGGTCCTACTTAGGGTGGGACAGACTATAGCTTCTCATTGTTCTAGATGGCTGACAAGCTTCAGGCAGATAACCTTTAAGCAGTTGCCCTCCAAGTGTATAGTTGGTGACTGTATTTGCATCTATCAGGGAGGACAACCTGGGGAACAACTTTTCTGTTTCCCACACTGAGGAGTGAGGAAACAGTGAGGGAAGGACGAGGATGTAGGCTACTCTTTAAAGAGCATGGGGAAGGAAGCAAAAGGATACATTGCCAACCAGAGAGGAATTTAGGACCAAGGACGTTTCATAACAGAGAGCAGGGAACAGAAGGGGTGCAGACATAGCAATGGAGTGTGGGGTGTAACTCTTTGCCGGGCTAGAAAGCTTCGTCTTTCTCCTGAGGAGCTGCTGGTGGTTTTGAACTGATGACATTGGGGGTAGATTCATCCAAAAAGACAGAGACTCTCAATGACCTGGATTGATGCAACGAGCACAAGAAGGAAGTTGAAGACGTGAACGATGGCGATGGAGCAGGACTGGAGAATGGTCCGCTCGACTTAAAGAAGGTCATCGTGAGTCAGGGCTGATGGCCAGGAACACACAGCAGGGCAGTCATCCCGGAAAGAGATGCTGGACCTGAGAGTCCCTCAGACCTGCGGCATTCCTGCCGCAAGCTCTCTCGGTTCATTTCACAGCCAAGGGTCCCAAGGCCCGGAAAGGGGAGGCGACTGGTACAAAATCAGAGCAAGTTAATCCTGAGACTGGTGACCCCAAATCAGATGTTTGGGCCTCAAACTGAGAGCAGGCCTGTGCCCAGACCACAGTCATGCTCTCGCGTGTCTTGTCCTTTTCTCCACATGTCGTTGTGCGCGCTTTCTTCAGAAGGTCACTCCCGGGTCTTACTACATGCTCAGTCACCTCTTCACTCAAAGCCTTGCACGCTGAAAGGGCTCATGCGATTTTTTTTTTTAAGTGAAGAAATGATTAGATATCAGGATGATTTGCTTCTGTTTCAACCATCCTCAAAAAGAAGCTCTCCCTGTATATGATTCCTCTCTGGCCCATTGGATACTGCTGAATCATGGAAAGCCACACACACACCCCAAAACTCACTGCCATCGAGTCGATTACAATGCATAGTGAATTGCTCCTGCCAGTTACCGAGACTAATACTTTATGGGAGTAGAAAGCCCCCTCTTTCTCCCAAGGAGCGGCAGGTGGTTTTGAACTGCTAATCTTGTAGTTAGCAGCCCAATGTATAACTGTTAGATCTCTCTGGAGCTAGATATACTTCGGTCCTTGGCTCCGTGTGAGAAAGAATTCACGCCGAAGCCTGGTTCGTGATCCAAGTGAGTTTTATGAGCATTAGAAGAAATTTCAGGTTTACACGGCACCCATAGGACTCCTCCTCCTTCCTGCCTGGAAGCTGCTTGGTGGCACGCAAAAGTGTTTCAAAGTTCCTCCAAAGTTCTCCGGGCTCCTGCCTTTTCAAGGATTCCACGGGGAGGCGTGGTGGACAACCCCTGATCGACCCCATTGGCTGAATTCAATTCACCTGGCCTAGGTGGGCCAATTCAGGTTCACGCCCACCCATGCCTACCAGCGGGAAACCTGAGCCTGTGGGCATGTGCAGTGCGCCACTCCTTTGTTCCCATAGCTTGGCCCTCTGGGCATGCGTTAACGGACATTCCCCAGCCCTACGCTAGCCTGCCTAACATAACCACTACACCAGAGCAGGTTTTATCACAGTTCCAGACTAAGATGACTTAAGAAGAAAGGTCTGCTGGTCTATTTCTGAAAGTTGGCTAATGAGCACCCTGTCCAATCCACACCATGGTCTGATCCACACCTGACCATAGTTGGGAGGGGGTGCTCTGGGCCAGGCAGTTTTCCATTCAGGTGTCCAGGGGTCACCACGAGTAGAGGGCCAACTCTACAGCAGCAGAGAGGGTGCCTGTCAGGGGAACCAGCCCCCAACAAATCATCACAGGCCCGGCAGGCACAATTGTACAGCGATAATAAATAAAGGTTATAGTAAAATCATAGAGAATGAGATAGAAGAGAGAGTGAAGGAGTCAGACACATATAGTGGTAGCATGCTCACCTCCACTCCTCTTGGTGGTCCATGTGGAGATGGGAGACGAGGAGAGGGCAGGAGAGAAAGTGATTTATTGCTAACTAAGGCTTATATATCTTTAGGGGTGTGCATGCCCCCTAATTACAGGTAAAGACACGTCACAGGAAGGGGTTGTACAATAGGCAATACATGCAACAGGAGGGTGATATACAATGGGCATAGGCGTAACAGGAAAGGGGTGAGCTAGGGGGTGTACACATAATAGGAAGGAGAGGGACTAGGGGTGTACATGTGACTAGAAGGGTGGACTCTAGACTCAATATGGAAGCCTAACCTTGGTCACCCTTGAGTGGACTTGACCTCCCTGAGTTCTCCTTCAGGGAAACAATCTACTATGCCTATCAGAAGGGAGTGGGCCCTACTTAGGGTGGGACAGACTATACAGTCTAGATGGCTGATAACCATTTAGGGAGAATAACCTCTGACCTACTTTTGCTGATCTCCAAGTGTAGTCGTTTACCATGGGTAGCAAGCAGCTTAGTCTGGCACGTATTTGAGGGAGACAACTTGGGAGCAATCCTTCTGTTTCCCACAGGCGCCTAGTTCCGTTGGCCTTTAGAATGTCCTTGTTAGGTGCCGTTCAGCCAGTTCCGATTCATAGTACCTCGGCAGAGCAGAATGAGCCCTGCTGTGTTTGTTCTTCACAGCCTCAGACTCGTTTCTATGTCTGAGCCCACGGTTGCAGCCACTGAGACAACACACTGATCCAGGGCCTTCCTCCTTTTCCCTGATCCACGTAACCAAGCAGGATGCTCTTCCCCAGGGAATGGTCGCTCCTAACAACACATCCAAAGCACCTGGAATGACATGTCGCCTTCCTCCCTTCTCAGGAGCACTCTGGCTGTGTTTCTTCCCAGGCAGTTTGGTTCGTTTCGTCTGGCAGTCCAGGGTGTAGTCAATATTCTTCACCAACACCGTAATTCAAGTGCATCAGTTCTTCTCCAGTCTCCCCGATCCACTGCTCAGCTTCTGCATGCACACGAGGCATTGGAGAGTGGGATGCAGTGAATTGCTTAATATGACCCTTCTGGCCAGTGTCTTCGTAACTCCCACAAAATGACGATGTGGAACTATGCACAGGAGGCACTGTTAGCCCACCGAAGGGTAAAACCAGGCAAATCAGGTGTAGGGAACTCTATGCAGGAGGAGGGTCACTTTTACTGTCCCTCTAGGCTTCAAAGATAGCCAATCCCAGAGAAACGGGAGAACCCGACTTCCACCAAGAAGAGATGGTAGCAGGGCATGTCATTTGGAGCCAAGGTCCCTGTGCTGGTAACCTTCTAAGTCCAGGAGATAGAGAGATGAAGCACTAGAGACTCAGATGGTGAGACGCAGTGGCAGAGAAACAGCACAGCCGAGGCAGCAGAGCCTGGCAATGGACAGGAGATGGTATCATGGATTTCCCAGCCCACAGAGTAGGAAAACTGAGTGCCTTCGAAGTAGAGACTTGTTAGAGGAGTGGGATGTGTCTGGGCACTTATTATGGGAGTTTTTGAACACTGTCCTGCATGGGGAGGGGGGCCGGAAGACCAGGATGAGGGTCAAAAGGAGGCCTGCCTGCATCCTCCAGGCATGGCTGAGAAGAGGCTGCCCTGATCCAAACACTGTATCCTGAGATGTTTCTGACCTTGAATTGTAACCTGCTGCTTCCCCAATAAACACCACCATCAGGAGGATGTCTGAGTCCTGTGTAGCCTCTGCAATGAGTCACTGGACCCAGCAGAACCCAGCAGAAAGCAGAGTGCCAGGAGCGGGACGGCTGGACTCGGCGAGTAAAACGGCCTGAGACAGAAGTCACGTCTGACCTTCCCTTTGCAGGAATACGTCTTGGACTGTTGATGCTGATAATGACCCCTCTTCCCTGCTGGGAGGCTGGGCGGAGGTCGGCTATCTCCCCTGCAAAATCAGTTTTACAGGTTTTCATTAGTTCATTTTTGGAGAGAAACCACCAGGTCTTTCTTCCCAATCTGTCTCCGTCAAGCTCTACTGAAGCCCATAGCATAGCTTCCAGCATCACATCCACTTGCAAGCTACCACAGTAGACAGAGTCACAGACAGGTGATGGACAAGTGCCGGCCTGGAGAACTGAGTGCTAGACTGGCTGTTTCTCTGAAGCACTTACTTCTCTTCAGGGGTGGAGTAGGGGGCTGAGGGCTTGTTTCCCAGTGGACAGAGCTCTCGCAGCTCGGACACCGACCTTTTGACATCTGAATTCTTCCCAGCGGTGGGCCAGGGCTTACACTGCTTTGCTGTCCCTGGGCACGGCAACCACCTGTTTGACCACAGTAGTGAACAGCTGGCCCATGGGTCAAACTGGTCAGGGGTCTCCCTGTGACGCGCAAAGGCTCTGGCTTTGGTCTGGGTGTGTGTGCTGGTGCCCGACTCGTCCCAAGGCAGGGTAAACTGAGTACAGTGAACCCTCGCCACTTCCCGCTTCGACTTCCACGGCTTCACTCTATCGCGGTTTTTGCGTAACAGCGCATGCTCTGTCATTACTGCCCCTGATTGGCTCATACTGTACACGCTTGATGCCATAAATAATATAATAAATAATAAATGATAATTGTAACGTCCAAAATGTTTTACTGTATTTTCCCTTTTTCGTTTAATAAATTGGGTAATACGAGTGTAATGGTGACTAAAGGGTGTTTTTTCATGTCCTCTATGCTCTAACTACAAAAATAGTTGATTTACAAATAAGGAATCCTACTTCGCGGAATTTCATTTATCACGGTAGGGTCTAGAACCGATTAACCGTGATAAACGAGGGTTCACTGTACATTTAGCTTTGTGGTATGCTCATTTTAGTCAAACCCCCCCCCCCCACACACACACGCACACTGCTTTTTACAGCTATGTCTAACATGGGTGGGCCCTGAAAGACAGTCCCCAGAAACCTCATGTCTGAATCTATGGATCGTCTTGGCCGGGGGCTTGATTATCCAAATGAAGAGAATGAAAGAGCAGAAAGCAGTCTGACTTGGGGGCAGCTGCCCGCAGCTCCTGCGCATACGTTTTCTTTGCTTCTCTGCTTCGGCTGCCGCTTGCTGAGCCAGGCCCCGTGCCAGGGTGGCAGCCGTGCAGCCGGCTCTGGTGAGTGGGCGCTTGAAGAGGCTCACAGTCAGTCACATGGGGGCTTTCTGTCTTCATCGGAGCAGTCCCCGGCCGCAGGCGAGCCCTCAGGCCTCCCGGCCCTGGAAGCTGGACCTCTAGAATAGGAATGGTGGGTGTCTCTGAGAACGCGTCTGCGTGCGTCCAGGTTGCTGGGCCTGCTCACTATGACTGTTGTCGGTAGGGACTTTGCGGTCAACTCTGACTTAGGGACCCGCAAGGTTTTCAACAGCTGGTCTTCCGGAAGTAGATTGCTGGACCTTTGGCAAGCCCCCCTAGGTTGGTTCAAATCTCCACCTTCTCCGTCAGCAACCAAGTGCCTCAACATCTTATACCACTTGCATTTTGGGAAGAGACCCTGGGAATTCAGAGAGGGGAAAAATCATGACCCCTGCTCTTTAGTTCCCAGGCGGCTGGCCATTAGAAGGAGCTTCCTCGGAGCCCGAGCAGTCCAGAGGGAGCAGATAAAATCGTGCGTCCGGACACTGAACTGAGAACTAGCCCCTGAATCCCCATTGGCCCCAGGCAAAACAAGATCCCGCTGGGTCAGACGGCTTGAGAAAGCCAACTGGACTTGGCCCCTCCTGACACAGTCCTTCAGTGGACTTGACCACAGTAGCCATGTTCCGCTCTCGTCGGGCACAGGCTGACCAGAAGGTTCGAAGATGTCCCTTTGTTCACACTTGCCACCAGCCAGGACTCTGTATCCATTCACTCACTGCCTCCAGCTCAGAATGAAGAGAAGACGGGGTCGTTTAGGCAACACCCCCATCCTTTTAAAATTGTGAACTGCATTGTCGGTACAAGATAGCAGACTTTCAGATCAATAAGAAAACAAGCATCCGCCACCCACCAGTCCCTTAGAAGCCCACCTGGGTGCTCTCCTCCTATCCGCCGCCCCACCCATCCTCCTCCTGCCCAGAGGTATGACTTCTATGTTCACTGTCCCAGCTTTACTCATAGTTTTACCTGCTAGGTGATGGGTCCCTAAGTTACAGAGTGCTTGGGTTTGAGAGACTGCGTGACTAGCACAAGCCCATCCGTGGAAAGAAAGCCCCACTGCCAGTAGTAGGTGAAGTTCCCCAGGCTTAGCAGCTGAAGAAAGATGCTGGTCACAGAGTGGCTTCAGCTTAGCCAAATTCCAAAAATCTCTCCCAGGAAAGTCAGAGGGGAAAGTTATTAGGGGTGGAGGACCCAGAATTTGTGGAGCCTGAACTGTACATACTTTGGGGGACTCTTGAGGTGAATGGAAATGACTTGGTATAGCTCTTTTATCCATAGTCTTTGTGCCTCCCATCAAAGGACTGGGTGGGATCATGCAAATAAAACGTAGAGGATTCTAACATGGGGACTGGTCCGTTTTGTCATTCCACGGGGCATGAAGTGAGCCATCTTAGAAGCAGGAGAGAGAATCCCCTGACCATCCAGACTGAGGAGCCACCAGCAGAGTGCATGCAAGGTTCCTGTCTGAAGCAGGGGCACCAGAGGGGGCAGTGCCAAGACCATGAGACAAAACAGTGAGCTTGCTGGTCCACGGCATGAGTGAAAAGGAAGGCTTTGGGCAGGAGGCTGGCTAGCAGAGTGAAGTGCCCTGTGGGCATGTATCACACCGGAGGGGCTTTGTAATACTTGCCCAAGCAGGGCACAAGCAAAGGGACCATATGTCTTAGAGGCAGAGGCCAGAGTGAGCCGTGCTGCTGGCATGGCTTAGAAGGGGTACACTTCAAGCAAAAGAACTGTATCCTTAATTTTTCCCCGCCCTCCCTCATGAGCCCTTGATAATTTATAAATTATTATTTTGTCATATCTTGCCCTGTCCGACGTCTCCCTTCACCCACTTTTCTGTTGTCC
>NW_022103914.1:8160175-8162140 GCF_000313985.2 Echinops telfairi
AGTGGGTCTTATTTAGGGTGAGTCAGACTAATAGTCTAGCCACTATAGATGGCTGATGTTAAGGAGAATAACCTCTGACCTACTTTCGCTGCCTAAAGAACAGTCATTCTCAAGCAGCTAAGTCTGGTACATAGTTTGGGGAGACAACTTAAGAGAAATTCTTCTGTTCCTCACACTTTCCACCCTTTGTAGAGTTAAGAGTCTCAGAAACCCGCAGGGACAGTTCTACCCAGTCCTAAGGGTCACCGTGAGTCAGAATTGATTTAAGACTAGTGAGTTTTGAACCTCCCCAACTGTGAGAGCACCAATTTCTGTTTGTTACAGCCAGGTGAGCGCTTAGACAAACCGGCATCAAGTGTCTTTGTTTTCCAAAGCTGCTATAGCAGAAATACCACAAGTGACTGACTGGAAACCACAAATATGTCTAATCTCACAGATCGGAGGCTAAAAGTCCAAATCGAGGTTTTGGCCTGGTGAATTCCTTCCATGTGAGTAGCCCTGAGAGGTCCTTGGCATGCCTTAATTCACCATTAATCCTCACACTGCAAAAGTCTCTCCAGTATGAGTGTATCCATGTCTCCATCCCAGTCTTTTTGTAGCTTAAAGGCAATGGGGGGTCTATGCCTGCCCTACCCTGGTATGACCTTGTTAGCATAACAAAACCCTTCATTTTCCTACAAGGTCCTGTCCACTAGTACAAGGGCCAGGAATTCAACAGATTTTTAGGAAACATAATTCAGTCCACAACACCATGGAAGAGTAGTCAGCCATGAAAAAGGGGAAAACTACTGAGAAACGAACTCTCCAGGGAATTTTGCTGAATAGAAGAGAAAAAAAACACTAAAAAAGTACATGCTGTATGATGAATCTTATAAAATATTCTTGAAATAACAAAATTACAGAAATGGAGGACAGATTAGTGGTTGCCAAGGTTGTGCAAGAAATTACCCTGGTGGTGTAGTGGTTCAGGCATTGGATTGCTGACCCCAAGGTCAGCAGTTCAAAACCACCAGCCTCTCTGAGAAAGATGAAACTTTCTACTCCCATAAAGAGTTACATCTTGAAAACCCACAGAGGCAGTTCTACTTTGTCCTGTAGGGCCACTATGAGTAAGCATTGATAGTGAGTTTGAGTTTTTTATTTTAAGGAGGTAAGAGTGGCTATAAAAGACAACCCAAGGGACCCCTATGCTGACGAAGCTGTTCTGTGTCTTGTCTATATCCGTGTCAAAACCCTGGTTGTGATAGAACGCTGTACTTTGGCGAGCTGTTAACATTAGGAGAGACTGAGCAACAAGATCCCCTATAACTACATGTACATGAGCCTACAATTAGCACAACATTAAAAGCTTAATCAAATAAAACGGTATGTAAATGTTTATAGTTGATTTATTCATTCATCATCACAAACTGGAAGCAAAGCAAACATCTATCACCTGGTAAATGGGTGAAGAAATGATGGTACATCTGTATATTGGAATACTCAGCAACAAAAGGTATGAACGATTGGTACAGGCAAAAGCATGAAAACGGCAAAGTATTATGCTAAGCAAAATAAAATCAGACTCAAGACTGTATACTGAATGATTCTATTTATACATGATTCTATAAAAGGCAGAAATCATAATGAGGGTGTGTTAGGCAGGGTGTGCTAGAGAAACCAATCCAGCAACATATATGTGTATATATGTGTAAGAAAGCGTTTTATATAAAGAAGTGTAAGAAAGAGCTTTATATCAGGATGTAAACATATATCATAGCTGAGGTAGTTAGTTTATTGTGCCAATCTGGCTGATAAACACAGGTGGGGTTAATTGAAGGGCAGAGAGATAAATGGCTCCATGAGCCTCGCCTTTTTTGTCTCTTGCTCTTTGATCATCGGACCAGTGTGCAGCTGTCTTGCTTGCTCTGTGCCTCAATTTGCAAACTACACTACCTGTGGGACACCTAACCCATGGACTGTGTC
>NW_022103914.1:8163531-8186113 GCF_000313985.2 Echinops telfairi
GTGAAATTTTGTTTCCTGCTCTGGAAAAATGCCACAGAAACTGTTGTGATGTTGAACACAGCTTAGAAGGACAGTGCTATGGGGAAAACTCAATTATACAAACGGTTTTCTCATTTCAAAAAAGGTGAAATGCCGATTGGTGACAAACCTCATGCTGGACATCCATTCAACTCCTGAAAGGATGAAAACGTCAACTCATAGTACATTTGGAGTTCATTCCACCATTCAGACTGTTAATCAAGCTTTCTATTTAGAGGTTCTGAAAATATTACGTAACAGTGTGTGACCAAAAAGACCTGATTGTGGCAGAGGGGGGACTGGTTTTACGACCACGACAGTGCACCTGCTCACACAGCCATCTCGGTGCACCAGTTTTGGGGGAAAATATGCCTCTCTTGCCCCACACACCTTATTCCCTAGCAACTTTTTTGTGTTTCTGCAAATGAAGAGGAACATGAAAGGACAGCAATTTGACAAGGTAGAAGAGGTGAAGAAAAAAAACGAAGGAAGTGCTGTCAACCATCCAAACAGATGAGTTTGAAAAATGTTTCCAAGAATGGAATCGCAGATTTGACAAATGTATTCATTGTAATGGACAGTACTTTGAAGGTGATAAGGTTGTTTTGTGGGGGACAAAATTAAATACATAGATTTGGAGAAAAAAGTCCGTTGCTTTTTTCCAAGGGGCAGGGGGAGGAGGAGTTACCCCCTTATATAATGCAGACTTCTGGCTTCAGGACATTAGCTTTCCCTTCTTTTTTGGAAGTTGTATAGTATTTCATAGTTGTTAGGTGTCGGCACAGTGATCATGTCTACCACAGACAGAAACTCTACCTGGTGTGGGGGACCAGCCTCCACAATTGAATGCGCCCAAGGGGCGTTTGTGTAATTGAGGGGTAAAATTAAAGAGACATCAAACAAGATAAAGCATGCAATTGTTCTTTTCCGGGACAGCCATGATCTCAGCAGCCAGATCCACGCAGAGAGTAAATATATTTCCAACCAAGGTTTATTTATACTCGGGGTGTGCAGACCCCCCTAATTACAGGTAACCACATGTGTAACAGGAAGGGGTTGTACAATAGGGATACGTGTGACAGGAAGGGGACGAGCTAGGGAGTATACAAACAATAGGAAGGGGAGGCACTAGGGGCGTACATGTGACAGGAAGGCATACTCAGAACAAGATGGGCGGACTCTCGAATCAAGATGGCAGCCAAACCTATGTCCTCCCTGAATTGGTTTGGCCTTAGTCTTTTGGCTGTCCTTCAGGGAGATCACCTCTAAGCAGTTGACCTGCAAGCGTATAGTCATTGACCATGTGTTAGCAAGCAGCACCTTAGGTTTGGCATATATTATGGGGAAACAACCTGGGGAATAACCTTTCTGTTTCCCACAACCTGGTCCTGTGTGACAGTCACAATCATACCCATGTTGAGCCTATTGTTACAGTCATTGTTTCCACCCACCTCGTTGACGGTTTTATTCTTTTTCATGGACTCTTTACCAGGTATGATGTCCTTCTCTGGGCACTGGTCGCTCCTAATAACACGTTCTAAATACACGAGACAAAGTCTCATCATCCTCAATTCCAAGAAACATTCTAACTGTACTTCTTCCAGCACAGCTTTGTTTGTTCATCAAACAGCCCATAGTATATATATTCAGTATTCTTCACCTACATCATAGGCATCTTTCATCAGTTTTCTGTATTCCTTGTCTAGCTTTGTTATGCATATGAGGTGATTGAAAATACTATAGCTTGGATCAGGTCTGCCTTCGTTCTTAAAGTGCCATCTTGGCTCATTAATACTTTAAAGAGGTCTTTGGCAGCAGAATTGTCCAATGCAAATGTGTTTGATTTCTTGACCACTGCTTCTATGGGGGTTGATTGTGGATCCAAATAAAATGAAATCCTTAACAAATTCAATTTTTTTCTCTACTTATTATGCTACTGGTCCCGATGTAAAGGTTGTTTTATTTGTTTGTTGATAAGTTGAAGTATAATCCATATTGTCTTTCATCTTCATCACTGAGTACAAACAAGACTGTCATTTGCATATTGCAGGCTGTTAGTAAGCCTTGATCAGTCTGGATGCTCAGTTCTTTTTCATTCAGTCCAGTGCTTCAGATTATTAGCTCAGCATACAGATTGAATACAATTTTATTGTATAGATACCCCAAATTCCCACTACAAATTTAGTTTCCCTATCAATGAGCATGTTGAGCCCTGGCAGCATACTGGGTTACTTGTTGGTCTGCTAACTACAAGCTTAGCAGTTCAAATCCACCAACTGCCTCTTGGGAGAAAGATGAGGCTTTATGGGAGATAAAGATTTATACTTTTAGAAGCCCCAGAGAGCAGTTCTGCTCTTTCTTATTGAGCCATTGTCAGTCTAAATGGATTCAATAGCAGTGGATTTGGTTTGGTTTGGTTTGATATTGATGAGTGTTTGGGCTAATTTTAATTTTTTATTCTTATAGATAACGTGGTTACATGTTGAGCTGTGATCCACATAGTCAGCAGTTCGAAACCACCAGCAGCTCCAGGGGAGAAAGACTGGGCTTTCTACTCCCATCCACAGTTACAGTCTTGGAAACCCAAAGGGGGTCAGCATTGACTCTATGGCAGTTAGTGTGGTTTGGTTATAGATAAGGTAGATTGTAATGGTGAATTTCACACGTCTTTGTAGACCTGAGTCTGTGTCCGGTTGGCCAAAGGACTTAGGAATTTTAATAGTGAGTGGCACATCTTGCTACAACGCAAATACAAAGTTGTATTGACTTTCTTTCTTATCAGTGGTGACTAAGAGTCCTGCAGCTGTTTCTCTGGCATTCTTTTAAGTTTGTTTACTTGTTCTCTTTTCCACAGCAGCTTTGTTCTATTCATGCTTTCCCTTTCACAACTCCCAGTAGGATGTCTACAGCTCAAGGCACTGGCTGTTGATGCTTTGATAAGGCTTGTAGAATGACCTAGTTTTTGATGATTATTCAGAAGTCATATGACAGTGGAGTGAAAAACAAAACCTTATGGTAAAATAAATGGCATGATACTTGTGGATACATATCATGAATACTAAGAATAATGAGACGTTTGATGTTGATGTTGATGATAAAAATTAATGGGTACTCATACAACAGGGAGACAAGGCTGGGACAAATCAATGGGTCCCCCACAGGAATGGAAGGAGAACCTTACCGGAAAATCGAGTTAAAGGGAGTAATGAAGGGAAACATCTACATTTTGGAGGAGACCCTGATAGTTCTGTTGGTGAGTAGGGTGGGTGCTTTGGGAGAAGTAACCTCATATCAGGAAGGGATGCTAAACAATGATTGTCAGGAACCTGGGGCAGGGGGTGCGGGGGTAGACAATGGACCAGATTTTATGTTCCTGGATAGACACTACAAATATGTTTCTACTCAACCCTTGGTGAGCCACACCATGAACTAAGCGCCATGGACACTAACCTTGCAGGAACTGTGGTATAACTCAGGGGCTACACTGGGACTTAACATGGTGATCTGACTCAATTAGCAGAGCCCTGCCTGCACCCTTGGACTATGGTCTCAGGTACTCAGATGGGAGAGGAAACAGAGGGTGGTCACTCTGGGCAGTGGAAGTGGCAGTCATTGGGCCTTGGGCGAAACCCCTGGCTTGGTGCATGTTCCATGGACAGGGACCCAGAATCACAATATATTTAGTACCTCAATGCCCCCCTCACAATGCTATTATATGTTTTGATCTGTTGGGCAGGCATCTGAACTTGGAAGAATTGATCCAGGATGTTTTCACCCTCCCCCTGGCACCATGCTTGTGGTAAACAGACCTCAATCAAATGGGAGATCACACTGTGTAGAGTGCAACTCACAGGTTGTGGCTCACAACGGAACTGTTTGCATAGACTCCTCACACTGACAGTGTCCAGAGCGCTCTGCCGTTGGGAAAATTGGTGATTTTATCTGTGCAATGACCTTTTATCACAGAGAAATGAACAAAAATGTTTTATTTTTTTGGTTTCCCTGGGTTTTTGTTTTCCTGCCTTTAATTTGTTTTGTTTTTCTTTTGTTTGTTTGGGTTTTTTGTTTTCTTTCTTGGTTGCCAGATGGTTTGTTGCTGTTGTCGGTGTTATGGGTTTTGACTGTCAAAGGAGTCATGCAACCCCCCCCCTAGACAAGCAGATGGAGTCTGGACTCCCACTTAACTCTAACCCCAATCCAAACCACTTAGTTCTAATAACATGGCCCTGCTTGATACTCACCTTCAGGAAATGATCACTGAAGACAAGGGTACTACAGCAAAGTGTGTTGAAGAAAGCAGACAGTGCCCGGCTATCAATCAGAATAGCGTCTGGGGTCTTAAAGGTTTGTATTCAAACAAGCAGCCATCTAAGTGAGGACTCAACTAGGTTCACATGGAAGAAGCACACCAACTTGTGTGATCCAAAGATGACAGTATCAAAGTACAAATATCAAGAAGGGAAAAGTATCAGAGCTTAATTTGTGACCACCCAATTTGTAAAAGTCTATGGAGGACAGTGGGAGCCCAAAACCCATCTGCAGAGTGTCTAGTCAGATTAAGCCTCTGGCAGATCCCTTCTAGGCACAGGCAGGAGTCTCAAACACCTTTACTACCAAATAGAGATCCTTATCATCTTGATTATGCTGATTGAACTTGATACTTGGTTAGTTGACCTCCCTCTGGACCCAACCTGAATTTGTGTTCGTTTGGGTTGAAACAAATTCATGGACACTCATTTGTGTATAAGAAAGAGCTTTTAAAAACATAAAAGAAAGAGCTTTATATACAAGAGCAATTGAATAGTAAGAAAATATCCGGCCCAGTCCAGGTCAAGTCCATAAGTCTGATAGTAGCCCATATGTCAGATACCAATCTATAAATTTCTCTTCAGACTCATGAAACACAGGCAATGATGCCAAATGCAGGAAGACCACAGACCAGTGGGTGGAAAGTCTCATGGATCCAGTGGCAGTGGAAGCATCTCAGCATTGACAGGGTTCTCTATGTGGCTCCTCCAGCTCCAGGGCTCTGACTTAGCTCCCTGTGTCTTCTCAACAGGATGTCTCACAGGGAGTGTGCATGTGTCCTGCTTCCAGCGAGCTATTTATCTCCTTAGTGTCTCCAAATGAGGTCATAGAGCTGTGACCTCCACCCCTTCACTCTTAATAGTCTAAAATTGACAACAGATTATGTAACTACCACATGTTCTAAGTGCAACTATTTCTTGCTAGTTCCATGACAAAAATTTCTTCCCTGGCTTTTAAAATATTGATGGTAGACTTTGCTTTCTTACTCATTATTTGTATTTGTATCTTTATATTATTATTATTTTATCCTTACCACTTAAAAAATTATTGAGCACTGACTATGTATAAGAAACTAGTCTAAGAGCTTTAGATATATTATCTCATTTAATCCTGTATCCACTACCTTGCTATGGTTGTTTGCATATCACCATGGTACTAGAAGCTATGCCACTAGTATATTCAAATACTGGCAGGGTAGACAGGTTTTAATAGACCAACTAGAAAGAAGGCCTGAAAATCTACTTCCAAAAATTAGTCAATGAAAACATAGATCACAACAGAATATTCTCCAGTGTAGTGCTGGGAGAGGAGCGTTCCCTAGGTTGAAGGCATGACACAATAGCACAAACATGAACTCAAATGTACAGATGGCTTTGAAGACAGCACAGGGCCCAGCAGTATTTGCGGGAGTATTTCATTCTGTTATACATAAGGTCACGGTGAGTGGAAACTTCCTCGATGGAAAACAGCAATAAATCCTTATAACAACCCTTAAGGTAGAAATTATTTCCATTAACCCATTTATAGATGCTGCAGATGGACACTGAGGATGAATAGGAGTCAACAAGGTGAAGGAAGGAAATGCATTAGATGGAATCCTATGCACCAAAAATAAGTGTACAAGGACACCAAGGCACTCTGAATCAGTGGATATGGATGGTGCTCATTTCTTCTACACACACACACACACACACACACACACACACACACACACTGCATTTGACTGGCCTGATTTTACCAATGAAACCCCCCAAACCCATTGCCATCAAGTCAATATGAATGCATAGTGACCCTGGGTAGGGTTTCCAAGGATGGAGATCTGTACAGGAAACCCAGCTTCAGCTTTCTCCTAAGAAGGGATGATGGGTTCCAAATCCCACCCTTGTCATTAGCAGCACAGTGCTTACCCAACAGCACCACCACGGCGCATCCTACCAACTGGTGGGTTCTAATAGAGCCCAAGGAAGACTTTATATTAGGAAGTCAATGGTTGGGCCGGGTCCGAACTAGGCAGCCCTGTTTAGACCAAGCTGAAGCAGGCCAGGGCCCTGCCCATGCTTCCCTGCACACCCCAAAGGTCAGCAGCAGAAGGTGCCAGATTAGATAACCAGTGAAACTAGATGTTCCAGGTTTGAAGAAGGCCGTAAGGAGTCGACAAGCAATTCTCGGAGTTTCCAGACCCCATATGCTAATTGTCATAATTGCCATACATTCCTCACCACCCCTTTCAAAACCTGTGCCCCCAGCTGCTGAGCACAACTTCCCTGACCTGTTAGTCTAGGTCACGGAACCTCGTCTTGGAGCTCCCCCTAATAAAGCTATTTCTGTTTTGCTCTCTCTTGTCCTGTCAGTTATGTCTGCATGTCTCCCTGTACCCCAGTTTCCCTTTTACAGTGACAACTAGATTGAGACCTAAAATTTGAGTAAGAGTTGACCAGGGAAAGAAGAAGGACTGAGTCCTCAGGCAGAAGCAACAGCAGCATGCGCAGTCACGGCCAGAGTGCTTAGGGAACTGACTGATACCTGGGCTGAATAGGTCTAATGTAAAGGAGGAGGAGCCAGAGATAGGGTCAAAGACGGGGGCAGGGGCCAGATCCTCAGAACCTGTGGGCCACATTAAGGAGTTCAAACCTCATGGTGATTACAATATTAATCAGTGAAAAAGAAATGAGCAAATATCCACGTCAGGCAGGTCCTGTGTTGGGGCCCAGGGGGATAGAATGAGGTGCCAGAAGTAATCCCAGCCTACAGAAACTCACAATCTAGCTGAGGGAGAAAAAAGGTAAAAAGGTAAACAGGTACAAAAAGCACACACAAAGCATGAACAAGTGTCTTTATGGTTGGACAAGTTTCCAAGGAAGTAAGCGTTTTTTTGAAGGCCTAGAATGTGCCAGACACTGTGCTAGTTGCACACATGGAAAAGCAAGATCGTGACACTGATCGATGGTAAAGAGCCATGACTGAAAAAGAATGAATGTGAACCCTGGACTTTGCGGGAGGGAAAGACAATTGGCTACAATAGTAAGAATACTCAAAACAAATAAAACCCCAAACTCCCTACCATTGAGCTGATTCCAACTTATAGCAACCCTGTAGGACAGGGAAAACTGTCCTTGTGAGTTTCTGAGACTCTTTCTGTAACTCTTTATGAGAGTAGAAAGCTTCATCTTTCTCTAGAAGAACAGCTGGTGGTTTTTGAACTACCGACCTTACAGTTAGCAGCCCAATGCATAACCACAACATCACCAGGGCTCCTACTCTGAGTAACAGGAATACTCAGAGGCCATCAGTTGGAAATTGCCAAAAATGGACCCTTGAAGGCTAGGTCTGACTTGGAAAGGAGATAAGACAGTCTTCTGGATAGGACATTCAAGCCTGACCAAATGGGATCCACCAGGAACATCTGGAAGACAGTGAGCAACCGTGACTGGGCCAAAGGGTGGTTTCCCACAGGGGATGTGAGGGAATCTTAGAAAGGATACACAGGTCAGAGTGTGAAGAGTCTGTAGGCAATAGAAAAGGGTTTGAATTTTATTATCTGTGGCAAGGAGGGACCATTGTGTCTGTTTCAGCTTGGAGCCACTTGATGAAGGTAGTCCTATTGGATGATTCACCTGGAACAAGAGACCAGAGTTGATTTAAGAGGTCATGACTCCTGTCAGAGATCTGGACAAGCTCATCTTCAGTAAAGAAGAAGCAAGAGGCCCAAGGGAAGGTTACTTTTAATGGGTCCGATTGAATGTAAATGGCACCTGGTCCAGGGCCTTCCGGCCAAGGCAGCCAGGGCCAAACTGATGGGGCATGACTTATGGCTATTCGACCCCCTGTATAGTCTCCAGTATGGTGACTTCCATTAAGGACACACTTAGGCAAGCCCCTAAGAGAGAGACTTCCCCTCCCTGGGCTAGCCCAAGAGGGGTCGAGGCAATATACTCAACAAGGTATTCTGATTGAGGGCAAGATTATCTACAACCTTGGTTAATATTCAGATAATATTCAATGGAGGCTTAATTTATGTGGAGATCCTGCAAATAGATTTTGAGATGTTACTGCCATCCATACCCTTTTGCAAGCCAGGGTGCCCAGAATTTGAGCTCTAACACATAGGATAAGAGTAGGGCTGTGCCCCAGGGTTTGCCAAGGCTGTAATCTTCACGAGAAGACTGCTACACCTTTGTCCTGGGGAGAGACTGTGGGCTCACAAGACCAACTGTTCCGTTAGCAGCAAACTGTTTACCAACAGCACCGCTAGGGCTCCTTCTGTAGCAGTGGTTCTCAACCCTTCCAATGCAGAGACCCTTCATACACGTCCTCATGTGGTGACGCCCAACAATAAAATTGTTTTCGTTGCTACTTCATAGCTGTCATTTTGCTACTGTTATGAATCGGGCAACGCCTGTGAAAGGGTTGTTCGACACCCCCCAAAGGGGTTGCAACCCACAGGTTGAGAACCACTGTTCTATAACGATCCCAGCCAAGAAAACACTATGGAGTTCGGTTGTATTTTGTAATCCATGTGTGGCCAGACTTGAAATTGACTCACTGACAATGAGCTTTTTGTCTGGTTTTCTCTTCATTGTATGCCTAATGCAATTGCTCTCCTGTCTTAGGTTGGGGATCCATCTGAGAAACTGCTCAAAATCCAAAGACCTTCCAAAAATGCACATACGTGCATATACACATGTACAATTTTGCATGTAACCTCAGGGGTTCTGTTAGGTGTTTCTCTCTCTCGTGGGAGAGATATACCTTGGTCCTCAGCTTCGTGCGAGAAAGAATTCACGCTGAAGCTTGGTTTGTGATCCAAGAGAGCTTATAGAGAATAGAAATGGCACAAGTGCATAGGACAGCGGCTCAGCCACTCGGCAGCAGCCCGCCGCTCAGCTGCTGGGAGAGAGCCAGGAGCAAATCCTCTGGCTTTTTAGGGGCCACCCTGTTGGGAGGCATGGTAGACAATACTGGTTGACCCTATGGGCTGAACAAATCCACTAGGTTTAGATGGCCCAATCCAGATGTAACACCCACCTAGGGGTACCACCCCTTTCTGGCCGGTAGCTTGAACCTAACAAGTTTCTTAACTGCTGGAAATCATAATGTCTCCTTCAGAATCCAGGTCCCTGTGTGTTGACCAGCAAATGATGTCTGAGACCCTAGAGGATTGGATTCAGATAAAATCCTATATTATTGAGAGAAAGGAAACGAAATACTCATAAATTTGAAAGAGTAATTTTCAAAGATTAAAATGAGCTGAATATTTTGTAAAGCTGTAGGTTTATGTAGCATCTTATTTAAGATATGTCATGTACATATACACATACAGATATTCATATACATATAGCTCTCGAACCACAACCAAACTCATTGCCACGAGTCAATTCTATCTCATACACACTGTATGCAATTCTAACTCATGCACACTGTAGTATATGGTGCATGATTAATTCTCTTCATTACCCTGCAGACCTTTGGCCTTTGCAGGACAAAACCTTTTTTAGAGATCTGGAATGTGTCAGGTGCTGTGCTGAGCACCCATGTTGAAAAACTAGCCAGTAAACAGCGGATGCTGACCTGAGAAGGAAGTTCACAGCCTGGTAGGGGACAGATGGGCTAGCAAGATCACACTCTTCAATGGGGTCATCTGATATGTTAAAATAGACTTGTGGGAATGCTGTAGAGAAAGGAGGTGGCCCTAATTTTGCCTGAAGGAAGAAGTGGAAAGAATGTAAAGAATGGGCTGGAATTGGGAAGGAAGGACTAGTGGAGAAATTTTCTTTTTCCAATTTTAGCCACAGGAAGAGAGAATCTTTGGTCCCCCTCAAACTGTCTCGACTAATCTTATCACCTGGACTCTGTACCAGCTAGTGCAGGTCTACATGCCTACAAACCGTCTCATCAGTAGTAAATAGAAATAGCTACTAGGTAAAAGGCATTCCACTAAATGCTGCCTGACTCTTATCTCTAATTCTGATAGCAACAGAATGCTGGGGACTATTATCCCCTGAAGGAGACCATGTAGCATAGTGGATTCCAAGCGGGGCTGTAACAAGGTCAGTCCTTCAAGCTACCAGAGGTTCTGAGGGATAAAGACGAGGCATTCTGCTCGTTAACAATTGGCAGCTTTGGAATCCCACAAGGGAAGCTCTAGTCTCTCTGTTAGGGTTACTGTGAGCTGGGATTTAATGGCAGTGGGAGTTTTTCTGATTCTATTTAAGCATCCTTGTGATCCCTGTGACACAACGGAGGAGCCCTGGTAGCATAATTGTCATGCAATGGTCTGCTAACCATAAGGTCATCAATTCAAAAAAACCAGCCACCCTGAGGGAAAAAGATGGGTGGTCTACTTCTGCAAAGAGTTAGTCTCAGAAACTCCCAAGGGCAATTCTATCCTGTCCTATAGGATCACTGTAGGTCATCATAGACTCAATGGCAACGAGTTGGTTGGTTTTGGTGACCCAATGGGTTAAGTGTTGTATGTTAGGCAGGGTTCTCTAGAGAAACTAAACCATGACACTTATGATTATATATATTTATATAGATAGATATACAACATACGAAATAAACAGCTAATTAGCCTATAGAGCAGTACAAATGGCTCAGAGCAACTCACTTCCGTGAGGCAGCTAATACACTGGCAGTCCTTCAAGGCTTGAGGGCCACCGGGCAAGTCAAGGAAGCAGACAGCTGAGTCTTCTGTAGAGCAATACAGATAATCCAGCCACAGGCAACAAACAGCAAGGCAGGTCACCAACAGTCAGCCAGATGACAGGATCTGATAGTCCCCAGCTCAAGCAATGTATGCTCCAGTAGCTTGGCAAAGCAGGTCTTAAAGGAACCTCAAATTATAGCAACACAGGCCACAGGTTAGGTGTCCCACAGGTAGTGTAGCTTGTAAGTTGAGGCAGAGAACCAGCTAAGGCAGCCACACACTGGTCTGATCATCAAAGAGCAAGAGAGAAGAAAGGCAAGGCTCCTGAGCCATTTATCTCTCCACCCTTCAATTAACCCCACATGTGTTCATTGGCCAGGTTGGCACAATAAACCTACCTATCACATGTTATTAACTGGAAGGTCAATGGTTTGAAATCTTCAGAGGCTCCATGGGAGAAAAGATGAGGAAATCTGCTTCCACAAAGATTTACAGCCTCAGAAACACTTTAGGGTAGTTCATCTCTATCTGGTAGGGCTGGTATGAGTTGAGATTGTCTCGGTGGCAGTGGCTTTAGTCTTTGGGTTTTATTATCCCCATTTAATTAAGGAAACTAAGATTTAAACAGAATAACTCGCTTGTGATCACACAGTTAAAGTCTAACTTCACAATTCGCTTGCTTTCCTCTATGCCACATGGCTGCTGTAGACCAGTGTGAAGGCCCTGCGGTGTGCTACAGCACTTGTAAGTGCACATATACCAACACACATATGTAGCAGGAATTTATTACTTGTTTGGTAAATGAATGGATAAATCAAGAAAAGAACAAAAAACTAAACTTCCCAGTGGGGATAGGAAGGTCTGCCCCTGCCATCTGATAATAAATTTACATAGCTTACTACTACCATATTACTACATCATCAGTCAGACCCAGGATAGAGAGGGACATTCCCCCAAGCCCCTGAGAAACACCACCTTGTCAAAATAAAGCTGAATCTCAAGCTTCTGTGGGTTGAGTAAGTAGGGACTTTGGCCAGACATTGTAATTGGAGTTCAGATAATAAAGGAGGTCATTGCTGTGGGGGAAAAAAAAATATATATATATATATATATTTCTTTATTTTTATTTAGCTATCCTGTAGCTCAATTTCTTTTATTTTTTAACTATGAAAAATTTCTAACATAAGCAAAAGGATAGAGAATGATGTAATGAATATCTATGATCCTACCACTCAGCTTCAACAATTAATAACTCATGTGGTTTTTAGGTACCATCGAATCAGATCCCACTAATATGACCTATGTACAAGAGAACAAAACACTGCCTTGTCCTGCACCATCCTCACAATTCTTGTTTAAGCTCATGGTTGTACCCACTGAATTGATCCATTTCCTTGACTGTCTCCCTATTTTTGCTACCCCTCTATTTTATCAAGCATGGTGTCCTTTTCTGGGGACTTGGTCTTTCCTGAGAATATGCCCAAAGCACTGAGACAAAGTCTCAACATCCTTGCTTCTAAGGAGCATTCCGGCTGTACTTCTTCCAAGAAGACAATTTTTTTTTGTCCTCTTGGTAATTCATAGAACTTCCAGTATTATTCAGCACCATAATTCAAATGCATATTTTCTTTGGGAATTTTCCTTATTTATTGCTCAGCTTGCATATAAATATGAGGTGATTGAAAATGCCATGGTTTGGATCAGGCCTTTATTAGTCCTCTAAGTAGCATCCTTGTTACTTAACATCTTCATAATTAGTTGGAGATTAATGATGTCTCAAAATTCCAACACTTCCAAGATGTTATTCTGCTCCATTTTCTCCCTACTCCTCCCTTGAGTACATCTACTCATGTCCCTAGGTCCTTTGATTCATTGCAACATCTCACAGAAACTGAAGAAAGTTTGAGGAATTATTTTATATTGAAGTGGAGGGTCCAGAATCAGAAGCCAAAAAATGTCCAAAATTCACAGCAGGACTTCTTGCTCCTACCAAAGTTCAGTCAGGAAAAAAAAGGTCTGGCTCTCAAGATAAGATGATGTGTGTTAGAGCTATGTGGTGGTATCATTATATATCTGGGGGTGGGGGGAAGGTGTGGCTTGGTTCATACCCTGCTCTAAGGTAAGGCCTTAAAGGAAATCAAGGAAATAAAGTGTTTGGCTTGGTTAACACCCTGTACAGTTGCAGCAGTACATGTAAAGGGAGCTACCAGAGGTTCGGGTAGGATTCAGAAGAGGATATGGAACAAGGGATATCACTGCTGACATAGGAGGGATCTTGATTGAAAGCAGAGAAACCCAGAAAGATGTTTACTTGTGTTTATTGACTATGCCAAGGCATTCCACTCTGTGGATCATAACAAACTACGGATAGCCTAGAGAACAGTAATCATTCCAAACACTTCATTGTGCTCATGTGGAACCTGCCCATGGATCAAGAGGCAGGTATGTGAACAGAACAAGGGGATACTACGTGGTTTAAAATCAGGACTGGTGGGCACCAGGATTTATCCTCTTATCATACTATTCAATCTGTACACTAAGCAAATGATCAGAGAAACTGGATTATATGAAGAAGAATATGGCATCAGGATTGGAGGAAGTCTTGTTAACAACCTGTTATAGGCAGATAACATAACTTGCTTGCTGAAAATAAAGAGGACTTAAAACACTTACTGATGAAAATCAAAGACTGTAGCCTGGGAGAACAGATTGGAGTTGGCAAGGATTTAATCTTGCTGGGATCCATGATCAATGTGCATGGAAGCTGCAGTAGAGAGATCAAATGACACATTGCATTGGGTAAATCATTTCAGAGTGTTCAAAAGCAGGGAGGCTGCTTTGAGGACTACAGTGCACCTGACCCAAACCATGATATTGTCAAGGACTTCCTGTGCATGTGAAAGTTGCACATTGAATAAAGAAAACTAAAAAAGAATCAGTGCTTGAACTGTGGTACTGGTGAAGAATACTGAAAGTAGCATGGACTCCCAAAAAGACAAACAAATCCATCTTGGAAGAAGTATGGCCAAGGTGCACCTTAGAGGCATATATATGGTGAAATTCATCTTACATGCTTTGGACATGTCATTGGGAGAGACCAGTCCCTGGAGAAGAACATCACGCTTGGTAAAGTAGAGGTGCAGTGAAAATCAGGAAGGCTCTCAAGGAGATGGATTAACACAGTGGCTGCAACAATGGGCTCAAGCATAAGACAATTGTGAGGATGGCACAGGACTGGGCAGTGTTTCCTTCTTTTGTGCATAGGGAACCTATTCAATGGCACTTAAAACCAATAGCTAAGACCCAAGTTAGGATATTAAAGATGCCATCAAGGAAACGAAAGGTGTGGCTTGATTTACACCCTCTCCTAAGGCCAAAAGGAGATGGAAAGAATACATACATAGGGTCATTGTACCACAAAGAACTAGTGGTTATTCCACCATTTCAGGAGGGAGCATCTGAGCAACAACCAATAGTGCTAAAGTAAGTTCAAGCTGCACTACAAGCATTAGCCAAAAACAAGGCTCCTGGAATACCAATTTAAAAGTTTCAATTGATGAAGCACTGGAAGCACTTACTGCTTTATGCCAGGAAATTTGGAAGACAGCTACTTGGCCAACTGACTAAAAGAGGTCCATATTTGTACCTACTCCAAAGAATTGGAGAATTCACAAATTATAGAACAGTATCATTGATATCACATGCAAGCAAAATTTTGCTGAAAATCATCCAACCACAGTTATAGCAGTACATTGAGAGTGAGCTGCCAGCAGTTCAGGCTATATTCAGAAAAGGACATGGAACAAGGGATATCATTGCTGATGTCAGGTGGATCCTGACTGAAAGCCGAGAATACCAGTGTGGCAGTTACATAATCTCCTGTCAACTTCAGGGAAGGGGTGGAGTCCAGCCTGTCAATCAGTTTGCAGCTTGATGACCTCATTTGGATGTGCAACAGAGGTAATTATCTCACTGGAGACCAGACCTAGTCTCTTAGCCTGCCTTTTCCTGCTGTGGAGAAACTCAGAGAGGAGAGATGTGGAAGACCTTCTACCCACTGGCCTGTGACCTTCCTGCATTCAGCATCACTGCATGTGCTGTGAGAGACTAAAGAGGAATTTATGGACTTGCATAGGACATGTGGGCTAATGGACTTATGGAATTGATCTGGACTGGGCTGAAATGTTGTTTCAATATACAATTGCTCTTTTAAATAAAACTTTTTATACACATATGAGTGTCTATGAATTTGTTTCTCTATTCAACCTGGCCTAACACAACCAGAAAAATGTTTGCTTATGTTTTATGCCAAGACATTCAACTGCATGGCTCATAACAAACTATAACCTTGAGAAGAATGGGGATTCCAGAATACATCATTGTGCTTATGATGAACTTGTGGTGGTTTTGAACTGCTAACCTTTCAGTTAGCAGCCCAATGTGTAACCACTATGCCGCTAAGACTCACTGCTCCTCTGGCAGTCCATAGCATATTAAATCCTCTTCTCCAACACCATACTTCAAATGCATCCATGTTCTTCATTTTTCCTTTTCCTTTTCCAGCTTTCAGATTGCATGCGAGGTGATTAAAAATACTGGGGCTTGGCTAGGAGAACCTCAAGTCATCAAAATATTTTTGCTGGTATTGGTATTTTGGCAAGATTATTTCACAACTGGCATTTCACCAGGAGGTGCCTAATATCTAGTTCTTTTGTCTTTTGAAAGACATTGATTGATCAAAGTCCAGATTTATTCATTTCATTAGGGATTGAAAAATGGCATTTTTGTTTTGCTTTTGCTTTTTAAAATAAGTTTTATTGGCACATAATTTATGTATCATACAATTCAATGGTTCAAACATATCAAGGAGAATTGTGCAATCATCATCATATTAATTTTAGAAAATCTCCTCCTTGGTTAAATGGGCTTTAAAATGAGTTGTGCCATCACAGTCAGTTCTAGTGCTTCCTCCACTGTCCTGCCTTCATTTTTCATTCCTGAAGTCCCCTTTCCCTATCACCTACCCGCTACCCCTTCATCCCCTATCGACCCTTGTATCAGTTATTATCACTATGCATCCACCACTCCTGTGCATCACAAACGGGGAAACCCAACAGAAACAATAAACAACAAAATCAAAATAAGATGGTAAGGACAACATAATAATATAAAGCCCAAAATACAAATAATGAGTAAGAAAGAAGAGATTCCCATCAACATTCAAAAAGCCAGGGGAGAAATTTCTGTTATGGAACAAGTAGAGGGGCTTGCACCCAGAACCAATTCAGTTCGGGTCTATAGAGAGGTCATCTGGCCAAGTATTGAGTTTGAGTCAGCAAATTTAAAATTATAATGGACTCTGCCCGATAGTAAGGCTTTTAAGGTTTTTGCTTGTGCCAAGAGGAGATCTGGCAGCAGCTCAGTCTGACTAGATACTCTGAAGATGGGTTTGGGGCTCTCACTGTCCTCCATAAACTTCTAAAAATTGGGTGTTCATAAATTTAACCATATTCAAGTTTTGTAATGGTCATCTTTGGATCACACAAGCTGGTGTGCTTTTTCTGTGTGGACTTAGTTGACACCTTGCTTACATGGCTGCTTGTTTGAATACAAGCCTTTAAGACCCCAGACACTATTTCAATGATAGCCAGGTGCCATCTGCTTTCTTAACCACACTTTGCTGTAGCACCCTTATTTTCAGTGATCCTTTCATGAAGGGGCGTATCGAGTATTGAGAAAGGCCCTGTTATCAGGACTAACTGGTCTTGAATTAACTTAGGAGCCAAGAGTATTTTTTATTTGTTTAATATATGGAATACTTCCAAAAAAGAAGCTTAATTTGATGACCTATGTGGTTATCCTGAGGTACCTAACATAGGAAAAGTCAGATAACCACTTTTTTTCCAATTAATTTTCAAAATAATGGAACAATTCTTATTATTCTCCAAAGGTAGCCAGTGAAGTTTTATTTTGCTTTTTAATAGCATTATGAAATCATGGGTTAAACATATTTGATGAATTTTATCCATTGCAGTTATTATTCTTATTGATGTTTGAACCTAGTGACATGCATACCGTAGAAGAAGCAGACTTTGAGCCGCCACAGAAATAAATCTTCAGAATTCTGCTTAGAGTCATACAGGATATAAGGGAATCAATACAGAAAAATGATGAGAAAATGGAGAGTATAGAGTCCACATACCAAAGGGAAATACAAGAGTTAAGGGATGAGGCAGTAGAAACGAAGAAAATGATAAAACACCTTACCAATAAGTTGGAAGAAGCAGAAAACTTATCAGAGACCTGAAAGATATGCAAGCAGAATGCAGCAAACGTGAAAGACATTAAAGCAAGATAATTAAAGAAGCTGAAGAAACCCGGAGAACAATGAACAATGCTATGAATAGAAACAATATCTGAATAATTGGGATACCAGAGCAAGATGTAACAAAAAAATCAACAGCTAAAATAGCAAGGGAATTACTGGAAGAAAACTTCCCCACTATAATAAAAGAGGATCTGACAATCCTCCAGGAAGTAGAGAGGACACCAATTAGGTTGAATCCCAAGAAGAACACACCAAGGGATATATTAGTCAAAGTATCCAACTTTGAGGAAAAGGAGAAAATCATAAGAGCACCTACTGAAAAAAATGCAGTCACCTAGAAAGGTAATTAGATAATATGCTCATCCTTATCAATAAAAGCCATGAAGAAGAGAAGGGAATGGAGTAGAATTTTCTGAAAGTTGAAATAGAATAACTGTTACCCAAGAATCCTCTATCCTTCCAAACTCTCCATCAAAATGGAAGATGAAAAATAAAAGTTTTATCAGATTTAAAAAAAAATCAAAGCTACATTAAAAAAACCCACCACTACAAAAATCACTTTCCAATTCACACTGGACAGAAGACTAACATCCATAGAACACAAACACAAGACCACTGCATAGTGTAACCCCATCCAGAAGGCACTGAAAGCAACACCCAAGACTTATTGGACACAATAGAAAAAAGTAGGCATGAATGAATCCCCTCCATATATATAACACACATTTAAGGAGGGAGGGAGAAAAATATCTATTACAAAAATGTCTATTACAAAAGATGTTTACTGAGATGACAGTAAAGAATTCACAGATGGATGTAATTACTCTGAACGCAAATGATCTGAGTGCACCTATTAAAAGACAAATAGTAGCAGACTGGATTAGGAAACAAAACCCATCAATCTGTTGTCTGCAAGAGACACATCTCAAACTCACAGAAGAAAACACGTTGAGGGTGAAAGGATGATCAAAATTATATCAAGAAAATGGCAATCTAAAGAAAGCGAGAGTGGCAATTCTGATCTCTGAAAAAAAAATAACAATCTCAAGGTGCAGAACATAACAAGTATAAACATGGGCATGACATAATGCTTAAGGTAACAACAGACCAAGAACCTGTGAGCATAATGAACATATATGCACCCAATGAGAGACCCGAGAAATTCATCACCCAAATCTTTCAAAAGAGAAAAAAGAAAGCACAGAATCAACAGTCATAGTAGGGGACTGCAATACACAGCTCTCCAAGAAAGGTAAGTCGGCAGTAAATAAGCTCAACAAAGATGTTGCAGAACTAAATGCTATAATCAGACAGCTCTATTTGATAGATATATTCAGAGCTCTCCGCCCAACTGTAACAAAATACACTTTTTTTTTTCAAGTGCACACAGTACGTTTTAAAAATTAAACCACCTTCTGGGACCCAAGTCAAGCATGAGTTAACTCAAAGATATAGAGGTCACACAGACTTCCTTCTCTGACCACTATGCCATAAATCTGGAAATCAACAAAAGAAAGAATAAAATAACAAACTCATGACACTAAATATCTTATCTCTCAAAAAATTACTGGGTATTAGTCAAAATTAGAGACCAAATTAGGAAGTTCCTAGAAACAATGAAAATGAAAATACAACACACCCAAACCTCTGGGATACAAGAAAGGCAGTTATCAGAGAATGCTTCATAGTGGTAAATGCACATATGAAAGAAGGAAGACCAACTTATTGGTTGATACCTTATCACAAAACCTTCAACAGTTAGAACAGAATCAACATCCTTCTAATAACAAAAGGAAGGAAATTATTAAAATGTAGGCAGAGATAAGTGAGTGGGAAAAAATAATGGAAAAAATCAACTCAGTAAAAATCTGTTTTTTCTAAAGGATTAACAGAATTGACAAACTGATAGCAAGCCTAACAAAAGATAGGAAGGAGCAGAAGCCAATATCTAATATAAGGGATAAAACAGGGGGGATTACAATGGACCCCACTTACATTAAAGACTAATTACACAGTACTATGAAGGACTGTACTTCAATGAATTCAACAACTTGGAGGACATAGCCAAACACCTGGAAAAACAAATCCCTCCCCAGATTATCTGAGGTGGATGTCAAGAACTTGAGCAGACACATAAAACAAGAGAAGAGCAGACCCGAAAAAACAGGAGAAACAAAAGGCAATGGCAGAAGATGTCCCAAACATGATGACATGCATAGAAGAAGCAGACATTGAGCTGCCACAGTAAGAAATTTTCAGAATGCTGTTTGGAGTCATACGGGATATGAGGAAAACAATACAGAAAAAGGATAAAATGATAGAGGAGATAAAGGCCATACACCAAAGGGAAATACAGGAGCTTACAGAGGAGATAACAAAACCAATAGCAGAAACACGGACCTTGAGAATCAACTGGAGGAAGCAGAGAACCGCACCAGTGACTTGGAGGACAGCCAAGAAGACTTTAACAAACGTGAACAAAAATCTATTAAGATCATCAGAGAAGCTGAAGAAAATGTAAGAGCTATGTCTGATGCCATGAATAGGTACAACATCAGAATAATTGGATTACCAGAGGAAGATACAACTAAAAAGTCATCTGCAACAAATGTGAGATAATTCTTGGAGAAAAACTTCCCCCAGCTTAATGAATGAAAACCAGGCAACCATTTAGGAGACTGAAAGAACACCAGCTAGACTGAATCCCAAGAAGAAGTCACCAAGGCACATAATAGTTAAACTAACAAACTTTGAGGAAAAGGAGAAAATCGTGAGAGCAGCTAGGGGGGAAAAAAAGCAATCACATATAAAGGTTCCCAAATAAGAATATGCTCAGACCTATCAGCAGAAATTATAAAGAAGAGGAGAGAGTGGTGTAACATATTCCAAAAATTGAAGGAAAATAACACAAACACAAGAATACTCTACCCAGCCAAATTATTCATCAAGATAGATGGAGAAGCAAGAGTCTTCCCAGACAAGGAAAAACTCAAATACGTTAGAAGAAACCCAGCCCTACAAAAGATCCTTGCTAACCCAGTATGGGCAGAAGAACAACACTCACCAAGCATAAATAAGAGAACACCACACAGAACAACCTCACCCAGAGGGCAAAAAAGAGAAAACAGACCCCAAGATAGCATTGGCTTAAGGATGGAAAGAAGTCAAGAATGATACACACACACACACACACACACACACACACACACACACACACACCTGCACAACACACTCATAAGTAAGGAAGGTAGGAAATTACCCAACACAAACGGTATAAGATGACATCACAGAGTGCACAGATGGAGATAATAAGCATGAATGTCAATGGACCAAACTCAGGTATTAAAAGACTGATGCTAGCAGACTGGCTTAGAAAACACAACCATCAATGTGCTGCCTACAGGAGACACATCTCAAGGCTACAGACAAAAATAGACTGAGAATCAAAGGCTGGAGAAAGGTATACCAAGCAAACAGCAATTCAAAAACGCAGCGGTTGCCATCCTAATCTCGGATAAAACTGACATCAAAGTGCAAACCATAAAAAAAGATAAGGAGCGACACTATATAATGCTCAAGGGAACGGTAGAAAAGAAGCACTAAGCATTATAAACATATATTCCTCGAATGAGAGACCCACCGAATACGTCAACCAAACACTCCAACAGATGAAAAAAGAAATCACGGCATCAACAATTATAGTGGATGACTTCAGTACACAGCTCTCTGAGAAGGACAGATCACAGGGAAAGAAACTCAACAAGGAGGCTAGAGATCAAATTGCAGAGTAAACACTAAAATTAGACAATTTGACCTGATAGATGTTTACAGAGCATTTCATCCAAATACAAAAAAATTCATGTTCTTTTCAAGACTGCATGGCACATATTCAAGCATGGACCACATCCTGGGGCATAAAGTGAATCTACATAAATTTAAGCACATTGACATCATACAGACCTCTCTCTCTGACCACTGTGCCATAAGGCTGGAAATCAACAAAAGAAAGATGAAGAAAACAAGAGCAAACAACTGGAGGATAAATAACTATTGCAAAAGGAGTGTGTACTGGCACAGATCAGAGATGAAACTGGGAAATTTCTAGAAACCAATGAGAATGAGAACAGGACATAGCAAAACTTATGGGACACAGCAAAGGCAGTTCTCAGAGGAAGTTTCATAGCAATACATGCACACTGAAAAAGGAAGAGAGACTCATGATTGATATGCTGGCATAAAATTTAAAGCAACTAGAGCAGAGTCATCAGGACAATCCTACTAATAGAAAAAGAAAAGAAATAATAAAAATCAGGGCTGAGACTCAGGAGAGGGAAAATAAGAAAACTATGGAAAAAATTAATGCTGCTAAAAATTGTTTCTTTGAAAGGATAAAGAGAATTGACAAACCGATGGCAAACCTAACCAAAGAAAGATGGGAACAAATTTCAATAGCAAGAATGAGGGATGAAAGAGGGGACATTGCAACAGACCCTAATGAAATAAAAAGGATAATTACACAGTACTATGAAGGATTGTACGCCAATGACTTCAACAACTTGGAAGACATGGACAAATTCTTGGAGAAACAATCCCTCCCTAGACTATCCCCAAAGGACGTCAAGAATCTCAACAGACCCATAGCAACAGAAGAAATAGAAAAGGTTATCATGGAATTATCAACAAAACAATCCCCTGGACCAGATGGCTTCACTGGAGAATTCTACCAAGCATTTAGGGAAAAACTAACACCAATCCTACACAAACTCTTCTAGAACATAGAAAAAGATGGCAAACTCCCGAACTCCTTCTATGAAGCTAGTATAACTCTTATACCAAAACCAGGCATATTAAAACAACTATGAGATACCACCTAACACCCTCAAAGATAGCCCAATTCAAAAAATCAGAAAGCAACAAGTGTTGGAGGGCCTGTGGGGAGACATGAATTCTCATCCACTGCTGGTGGACCTGTAGGTATGTACAGCCACTACGAAAATCAATCTGGCAAAATCTAAAACATATGGAAATCGAGCCACCATACTTGGCCTATACCCAGAAGAGGCAAGAAACAAACCAAGGCCAGACATCTGTGCTCCAGTGTTCATCGCGGCACAGTTCACAATTAAAAGGAGTTAGAAACAAACCAAATTTCCATTAACTGACAAGTGGATTAGAAAACTGTGGTACATACATACAATGGAGTACTACGCATCACTAAAAAGCAGTGATGAACGTATGAAGCACATTGCTTCATGGGAAGAACTGGAGGAAATCATGCTAAG
>NW_022103914.1:8187548-8188968 GCF_000313985.2 Echinops telfairi
CAGATGATCCCTTCAGGACCAGTGGTGAGAGTGGCGATACCAGGAGGGTTGAGGGAGGGTGGAGTAGAGAGGGGTAACCAATTATAAGGATCTACATATAACCTCCTCCCTGGGGGAGGGACAACAGAAAAGTAGGTGAAGGGAGATGTTGGACAGTGTAAGATATGATAAAATAATAATTTATAAATTATCAAGGTTTCATGAGGGAGGGGGGAGGAGGGAGGGAGGGGCGAAAATGTGGAGCTAATGCCAGGGCCTTACATGGAGCGCAAATGTTTTGAGAATGATGAGGGTAACAAATGTACAAATGTGTTTTATACAATTGATGTATGCCTGGATTGTGATGAGTTGTATGAGCCCCCATTAAAATGATTTAAAAAAAAAGAAAATGATTTTATGGTTGGGGTTCACCACAAAATGAGGAATTGTATTAAAGGGTCAAGGTATTAGGAAGGTTGAGAATCACTGCACTAGACTATTAATTGAGAAGTCAACAATTGGAGCCCACTCAGCAACTTGGAGGAAGAATATACTTGTTGATCCAGCCAAAAAAAGATCACAGCCTTAGAAACCCTTTAGTGTAAGTCTACAAGTCATTTGAGATAGTTTTTCTCTCTGTTCAGTTACGCTATTGATGGGGTAAATATATGTGTTTCCTTTTGTCAAATTTAAGTGTGTTCTGTGATATTTCTAGGTATTTGTAGACATAAATAAAATCTACCAAGACGTTGGTAGGATTCTTCAATTTTTTAATCATTAAATTTAGTGTTTATTGCATACATTTGAAGAATAGTTGTATTAACAGGACTTGTGTATATTAATGAATTTTTGAAAATTTTAGCATGGATGGTGTTCCCAGAAGAGATGTTTTTAGATCAAAGAGTAATTGTTCATACTGAATTGTCAGGTAAGACTATGTTCCCTGGGAAATTTTCTTCAATTGTGTCATAAACTGTAAGCATGGCAAAACAAGGGAGGGACTGAAGTATGGAGAGAAGCCATTGAGACCATCTTGACAGGTGGTTTAAGTGCTCCCTGAGAAGCTTAGGATGCTTCTGGAGCATTCCTATAGGACAGACCCCCTTCCCAAATCTCACTCCATCTCCCCGAACCATGGCTCATATGTCTACCCTTGCTTTGGGGGCTGGGTGAAAAGAATCAGTAGATGTGAGATCAGATCATGTTAAAAAAAAACATCAGCGTTGGGTGGAGTGTAGCAACGATGAAACATACAACTTTCTTTAGTTCTTTAATGCTCCCCCTCACCACACTATCATGATCCCAATTCTATCTTACAAACAAATCTGGCTAGACCAGAGGATGTACAGTGATACAGAGAGCAACTGGAAACACAGGGAATCCAGGACAGATGAACCCCTCAGGACCAGTGGTGAGAGTGGCAATACTGAGAGGGTGGAGG
>NW_022103914.1:8189238-8191628 GCF_000313985.2 Echinops telfairi
ATGGATGGATGGATGGATGGATGGATGGATGGATGGATTGTGATAAGAGTTGTATGAGCTCCCAATAAAATGATTTAAAAAAAATTCTAAACAGCAAAAAAAATCCCAACAACAAAAAACATCAGCCTCAAAGACTAAGAAGTGAGGAGGGGACCAATAAAATGATTTTAAAAAGGGGGGGTGGGAATGAAAGTCACTGAGAAAAAAAAAGTGAGGAGGGGAAATGCAGCAACTTTTCTTACACACATTCAGTAGGCTCGCTCCCTTGGGAAACCAAACCGAGGCCAGGCAACAACGCTCCGTGGCTTGCAGCTATGTGAGAACAGCTTGGAGCTGGAAAGAGGGCTGCTTTCAACTGCTCGACAGGTCAGGGGTCCCCGGGCAGGTGCCTGCCTGGCAGCTGGAGAGCAAGCAGCTTTTGTTTGGGCGCAGTCTCCCTTCATCGAGGGGTGTCTCCTGCACCCATCGCCACTGTCTGACTAAGCCTCAGATCTGTTCATCTTGCAGCTAGCCTTGCGACCCACTCTGCCAGTGTTCATGTACCACTCTCTGCCTTGAATGGTTCCCATGTGTCGCTGGGTCTTGTTTTGTATACTGGTTGAAAGCATCCTCATCTGTATCACCCCAAGGTGGCACTCCACAGCGGGAGGAGTGAAAACAAAGCAAAAACAGTTGCTGTCAAGTTGACTCTGACTCAATTCGCAGATTTAACGACAGATCTTTCTGAAGCCGACCACCCAACTGTTCTTGCAAGGGGTCCTGGGAAGACTCAATCTTCCAACCTTATGAGTAGCAGTTGAGCACCTTCACCTTATCACGTGGGGAACAAGAGCAGGCCATATCCTTAGTGGCCTCAAAAAAAGAGGAACTGCCTTTTCAGGCGGTGATAACAGCTTACAGAGATTGAAATGTGATCCAAATCCCTTGGGAAAACAAAAAAGTTAGGTGTAATTGTTGTTATTATTATAGGAGGCACTTTATAAGTGATTCACAAATGATTGAACAAACAGTGGTGTGGAAAATAATCATACTGTGGAAGTAAAGTATTCCAGGAGGTGAGATGAGGGGGTGTGTCTGTGTGTGTCTGTGTGTGTGTGTGGTGGAGGCTGGGGTGCGGTGGGGGTGGAGAAGCGAAAGGGGCTAGTAACTGAAGAAGGAAAGTAGAGGCTGGAAAGAGTTGGATCTAATGGCTTATGGGCGTGGAGACCCTTTCTAGGAAGAAGCAGAACTGAGCCAGTTTTTCTTCAACAATAAGCCTTATTCATTTGCAAGCACAGCCTGGTAAGAGGCGTCCAATCAGGAAGCTGTAAGAAACAGGGTCCAAAGGTAACAACGATAGCCAACTCTGATCATGTGCCACTCTGTGCTGGGCACTGAGCTAAGTGCCTTCTCTGGTGACCTCATTTAATCCTCAGGAAAGCTCCAGGAGGTGGTCACCACTCAGGCCATTCTCAACTACTAGATCAGGAAAATGAGAAACAGGGAGGTTCATTAATTTGCCAGGAGTTCTGGAGGCTGGAAGTCCAGGATCAAGGTACTAGCAGGGCCCTGCTCCCCTGGAGGGCTCTCGGGATGACCCCTTCCTCATCATGGGTAGCTTCTTGTGCTTGTTGGCAACTCTGGGTGTTCCTTGGCTTCTAGGGGCACCATTCTAATCTCTGTCTGCCGCCACATGTCCTTCTTTTGAATCGGTGTTTTTACATCAAGAAAGACCGGGCTTTCTACTCCCATAAAGAGTTATAGTCTCAGAAACGCACAGGGACATTTCTGCCCTGTATTCTAAGGTCACTGAGTCATTATCGACTCAATGGCATTGAATTTTTGAGAGTTGAATGTCTTAAAAAGTCCCTGTAAGACCCCTCTTTGTTGGGTTTAGGGTAAGGTGACCAGACATCCTGATTTTGGTGGAACAGTCCCACTTTTTGGCATTTTTAAAAAGTCCCGATTTTTGGAAAGAATGCACAACAAGCTAGGGAATGGTCTATTTGGTCCATATAGACCAAATTTTTAATCAAGAACCCCGCCACCCCCACCCCCCGGTCAATGGTGTCCTGCTTTAAATCTGGTCACCTTAGTTTAGGGCTCACCCTACCTAGTATGACCTCATTTGAACATGATTCCATCTGCAGAGTCCGCATCTCCATATAAGGGCACCTCCACAAGTACTAATGATTAGGCCTGCCACTTCTCATTTTGGGGAGCACCATTCAATCCGATGATAAGAAAGAGTCCACAGGATTCATGAATTGGAAATGTGAGAGCAAGATTTATCCTCAGGGGAGAGGGAGCACTAGAACTGTTTGTGATGATGTATATACAACTCTTTTTAAAAGCGATTTAACCATGGAAGTGTATGATATGTGAATATTATATCCAGAAAACTGCTTTTT
>NW_022103914.1:8192737-8204483 GCF_000313985.2 Echinops telfairi
GATGGAAGAAAGGTTCGCTACAAGAGGAGGAGACGCCCCTATTCTTCCCTTCTCCCGCTGCCACGGAGGTGATGCGAGTCACGACTGTCAGAGGGGAATTGGCTCCATAGCCTTTTCAAGGCTTGGCTTCCCCGATGGAGGTGGCCAAGCCTTTCTTCGGAGGCACTGAAGCTGGATCTCAACCTCCATCCTCTGGGTTAGCCGCTGAGTGCCTTACCTGCCTGCACCCTTCGCCAGTCTCTCCCAAACAACCTCTCCCACAGATCCTTTCTACTCTCAAGAGATCCCAGGTGAGCTGGGTTGGAGAAATTAAAGCTCCATGCTTATTTATTTAACTGCTCTTTCTTCCACTTGATTGGTTCCCCACTTGGTATTTGTTTTCCTACCAGATCAGTGAAGAAAGAGAAAGTTGTTTTGAAAAGTTCACTGTCGTCAGCACTGGCGTCACAGACATAACACAGTGAAACCCAAGCCCTTGTGTTGGCAGCAGGGGAGCAGAATTTGGTGTTTGCCCTGAGGGTTTCACCACAGGGGGGAGGCAACACCTGTCCAGGTGGGTGACCTGGGGCTGGCCCCCAGCAGCTGCAGAGCACCTTCCATTCAGGGCTGCCTGCAGGAGAATGGGGAGGGCTTCTCAGAGCAGCGATACTTTGAAATAGAGTTTCACGATAGAGTTTCACGTAAATATAGAATCCCAAAGCCAAGGTTGAGTCCTGCACGTGCACATGAGTCAGCCCAGACAGAGCAGTGAAATGCCACACACACCACGCTGCACTACAGCAAAAAGGTGCTTCCCCAACTTTCTGTAGGTGACATCAGTACCTATACCATTTTTTTCCTATTTCCTTCCCCCACCCCAACAGTTTTATTGGCACATAATTTACATATGTGCCAATATAACTGAATAGTTCAATCGTTCAATCATATCAAGGGGAGTTGTACAATCACCACCACATCCTTCCCCAGGCCCCACAGTGAAATCACCCACAAACTGAGTTGTGCAATCATGATCAGGACTACCGCTCCCCGGCCCTCCCACCTTCATTATTTACTCCTGATATCCCCTTTCCCTTCTTATCACCCACCTCCCATCATGCATTCCCTATAACCCCTTGTATCAGTTATTATTATTATACATCTGCTCCTCCTGTGCTTCACAGCTGGGAAACCCAACAGAAGGCAATGAAAAACAAATCACACTAAGGCAGTAAAGATAATATCATATTCATATAAAGTAAACAAATAATGCATAAGAGGGAAAAGACCCCCATTAACATTTAAAAAGGCAGGGAAGAAATTTCTGTTATGGGCCAACTAAGAGACACTTGCACCCAGTACAAATTCAGGTCAGGTCTATAGGGAGTCAACCAGTGAAGTGTCGAGTTTGATCCAGTATATTCAAGATTAAAATGGTCTCTGCCTGATCCTAAGAGTGTTCTGGACTCTTCCCTTTGGCTAGAGTGGATCTATCTACAAGCAGCTCATTCTCACCAGACACTCTGCAGACGGGTTTGGGGCTCCACTGTCCTCCATAGCCTTCTCCAAATTGGGTGTTCATCATTTTAGCTCTGTATTTGAATTTTGTAATTGTTATCTTTAGATCACACAAGCTGGTGTGCTTCCTCTGTGTGGACTTAGTTGACTCCTCACTTAGATGACTGCTTGTTTGAATACAAGCCCTTAAGCCCCAGACACTATTCTGATTGATAGCCGGGCACCATCTGTTTTCTTCACTGCACTTTATACGTTTTTTTTTTTTCAAGTTGTATGGGCATATATGAATTGTATTTAGAAATCAAATATTAGTTTTCACCTACAGTAGCCAATTGTCATTGTAAAGAACCTAAATTGGCTCTCAAGCAGTGATTCAAGGGAATAGTTACATTAAATTCATAGAATCAGCATTCTTATCAGTGAATACTTATTGGGTGTTTGTGTATTAACTGAGATCTTGCTTGTCAAAAGTGTTTTATATTATTTAAAATGCTGTTCATACATCTGGTAGATTCATAGACTCTCAAAAATATCATGTCTTACCTTTTACAGGTAAGGAAACAGGCCTGGGGATGCAGAAAATTTACAAACTATCTATCTTTCCTGTTCTATTTTATCCTTTTCCTCTTTCAAATGATTAACAACAACAACAACAACAACCAATCTCACTGCCGTAGAGTCTGTTCTGATCCACAGTGGTCTTGCTTTGGACGTGTTATCAGGAGAGAGCAGCCCCCAGAGAAGGGCACGTGCTTGGTAAAGTGGAGGAGCAGTAGGAAGAGGAAGGCCCACAAGGAGAGGGAGTGGCACCGTGGCTGCAACAACGGACTGAAGGATAAGAACGGCTGTGAGGCTGGTACAGGACTGGGCGTGTTTCATTCTGTTGTACGTAGGGTGGCTATGGGTCGGAACCACCTCAATGGCACCTAACAAACAGCAATATTTTAAATAATCGAGGTAGGCCTTAGTGATTCAAGGAGCTGGGGGACAAATAGTTTAGAATCTAGCTCGAGGGAGAGGCCGCTGAGAGAAAGACTCATTGCTTTCTTGTCCCCATTGGTGCTTCATTTGAGTAACATATCCTGGTGCTTCTGAGAGTGAACTGATGACCTGGGAATTCATGTCATCCTCCCCATGCACGCCAGCAAAGACAGGAGCAAAGCTGGATGAGTACAGGGGTGCGAGACAGAGCAGCACAGCCGTGGCTCCTGGGGAGAGAGCAGGATGCTGAGGCCTGAGGCTGTTGAGACCCTGAGACAAAGAACAACCCACAAAGAAAGTGGCTGTGAAGGAAAGCTAGCAGCAAGGTGCCTGGCCTTGAAGGACCCCAGCAAGGAGTGGGGCACCTGCGCAAAGATCCCATTCACACACTCAGTCATGCACACAGTTATTTTCAAATGTACTAATTGTTTGTTGTCATTGCTGGGAAAGCACACACCAATTTATCCATGCACACACACACTACTCAGTGACATTAATTACATTCATTGGGTTGTGCAACCATTCTCATGCCCCATTAACAGAAATTAAGATTCCAGTCGAATCTTCCCGGCTATTTTTATCAATTGGATGACATAGATAGTTCTTGAAAGAGTACAATGATCAAGGCAGACATTTTTGATGGATTAAGCTAACCTTTGTTTGCATTTCAGAAGATGACAGGGAATGGTTTTGATTTAAGTTTTTCAGAGTAACTTCACTCCCTCCGTCACTGCCACCCCACAGGATGGGGGAGAATTACCCCGGACAGTTGCTGTGAACTGCTGACCTTGTGGAGAGTGGCCCAGTGCATCATCACTACACCACCAGGGCTCCTCAAGAGTCTCTTTGGGCAATAGTTTCAGGAGTTCAACCAGCCTCCATGATTCCAAAAAGACTGGAGCCATGAGGATTTGAAATTCTGTTGCATATTCCACCACTATCCACCCTTTTGATTAGGGTTCTTCTATAAAGTCTTTGATAAAAAATACTCAGTAAAGGTAGATGGGCACCATCTAGTTTCTTCTGATCTTGTGGCAGAAGAGGTAGCTGCGTATGGAGGGAATTATCCACACAGTCAGTACCTTCTACTACTCCTGACTCTCCTCTGCTCACCTTTATGAAGCCTCTGCACTGTTGCACAGAGTAAACAGGAGTTCACAGAGGCCAGCCCTTAGCATGGGGACAGTCAGAATCAGTGGGGAAAAAAGGTTAGGACAGACCGGGAAGCATGCTTTGTGAGCAAAACAAGAAAGACTTGTGCATTCAACAACAAACTGGCCGGACCTCCTCATCACAGGAATCAGCCCCAGGTGACTGATGACCTTGATTCTCCTCCTCTGCCCTGGGGAAATTAGAGGAGGTCAGAGGCCGCCCCTACCATTTTTACAGAAAGCTAGGATGTTGTAGGTAGGTCATTAAACAGCCTTTGACTCTGATGGAGAAGTTAGAGAGAGAGTTTAAGTTAGCCCTCAGGGAAGACTAGTCACTCTGTAAATGCACAGTCAAGAAGATTGGGGAAACAGTCAACCCAGTCAAGCCAATGGGCACAATCTCCATATAACATTCAAGGGAGTATTGTCCTCAGTTAAAGAAAGAATGGAAAAGCCTTTGGAATGTAGAAAATTGGAGCTTTGGGGATAGAGAACTGGAGAAGATGCATTCGATGTCTAAATATAGAAGCAATGGAAGAAATCACAAATACAAAGATCAATAGATTTGATAATCTACAAAGGATACATTTCTGCAAACTGGAAAGCAAAGAGATTTAACAGCAAACAAGGAAAGTGAGCAAAATATTTGCAGCCAGCATAAAAATTAAGGTTTCCATGAAAAAGATAAACAGTGTATATAAATCAGCAAGAAAAAGACAATGTTCCCAAAAGACAAATAGACCATTTACAGACAAGTGATAATAATACAAATAACTAATGAGTAGCTGCTTAGAAATAGTGAAATTTATTGATATTCATGGAAGTAAAAATCAAAGGTGCTATTATATGTATTATAAATATAGTAAATATTTTATGAAAAGAGAATTCTCCTGCACTCTCCTGCACATCAGGATAAGAGTACAGTCTGGTAAATCTTTCTAGGAGGCATTTTGGTAGAAAGAATCATAACTTCTTTTTTTCCCATGACTTTATTTTTATGCATTCATTCATCAAATCTTTATTGAGCATCCACCTACCATGACCCAGGCATTATTCTCAAAGTGAAGAATAGAGTTGAAACCAAAACAGAGTCCTGAGCCTCATGGAGCTTACGTTCTAGCCGCCAGAGACCTTGATGAAGCAAGACAAAGACAGATGGCAACACATGCGAAGAAGGACACACGGTGCACAGAACAGTGTTGCTGACCCTGGCCAGGACCGTCTTCCTCACCCACTGAGCAGAGTCTCTAGGGCAGATGCCCAGGAGTCAGCTTTGGTTTGGATTTTTAATCATTTTATTGGGGACTCATACAGGTCTTATCACAATCCATTCATCCATCCATTGTGTCAAGCACATGTGTATATTTGTTGCCATCATCGTTCTCAAAACACTATCTTTCGGAATCCAGGACAGATGAACCCCTCAGGACCAGTGGTGAGAGTGGTGATACCCGGAGGGAAGTGGGGCTAGAAAGGGGGAATCGATCACAAGGATCTACATATAACCTCCTCCCTGGGGGATGGGCAACAGAAAAGTGGGTGAAGGGAGACGCCAGGCAGTGTAAGATAAGATAAAATAATAATTTATAAATTATCAAGTGTTCATGAGGGAGGGGGGAGGGGGAAGGGGTGGGGAGGAAAATTAACTGATTCCAGGAGCCCAAGCGGAAAGCGAGTTTTGAGAATGATGAGGGCAACGAATGTATAAGTGTGCTTTACACAATTGATGTATGTGTGGATTGTGATAAGAGTTGTATGAGCCCCTAATAAAATGATTTAAAAAGGAAAAAAGTTCAGATAAAGAAATATAATAAATAAATGAAGAAAGATGAAGAAACTAAAAAGAAAACCAACATTTTCTTTCTACTTGAGCCCTTGGTATCAGCGCCTCATTTTTCCCCTCCCTCCCCACCCCCTCCCTCACAAATCCTTGGTAATTTATAAATTATTATTATTTCTTCATATCTTACACTGTCCAATGTATCCCTTCACCCACTTTTCTGTTGTCTGAGGGAGTCAGTTTTTAACCAACACCCATAAATCAAAGCCAAACTCATTGCCATTCAGTCAATTTCAACTCATAGCGACTTCACTGGATAGAGTAGAACAACCCCATTTGGGTTTTCTAGGCTGTAAATCTTTCCAGGAGCAGGAAGTCCCCGCTTCGACCTGTAGAGTGACTTCAGATTGCTGACTTGTGGTCAGCAGCCACTATGCCATCACCAGGGCACCCTGCACCAGCACCCACAAGAGACTTCAATGGTTAACCAAGAACCAGCCTAAGGATGCTGGTGAAAAAGTGAGGGGTGGTATGGGAAGAACCCAACCCTTCGGCCCAGCCATCCTGCTGCTAGGAACCAATGTCAGTGATCAAAACTATGGCTAAGATTTAGGCATCCCATAATTATTTGTAGTTGCTATGATCTCATTTCTCCTCTCTATTCCTGGCTCTGGAAATATTAAACGACTTGCCATTACTGTAAATGTCTCCAAGCCTTTCTATATGCTGTGCCCTTTGCCTGAAACTCTTTTGTCTTCTTTAGTTTTTCATTCTTTACAATTCGTCTACAGTCAGCTAAGCATGACCTGAGCTCTCTGTCACGAAGTCTTTTCCTCCATCAGTTTCTGGCGCTTCTTCTGCTACTTCCTTTGCCGTCTTGCATTAGCTGAGAATGCTTCTCAGGCTTTCCTCCCCTCTCAGAGTTCCCAAATGCCTAGACTTTCTCAAACCCAGCCCAATTCCTGACTCTTGAAAGGCAAGAATTCAATAAATGCAAAGTGAATTAATTAATAGGACTGAAAATGGCAAATGATGAACAACTGGAAAAGCAAGTTGCGGCATAGCCATAGGAGTAAAGTCATGTTCACAACCAATCTTTAGTAACGAGGGAGAAACGTTGCTGCAGTTACTTTAAATGAAACAGAAGTCGAATACCAGATGATACCTCGAGGGAGAGCATAACTCTAGTGAAAAGCATGGACGGTGCCTGTGAGGAAATATGCAAAAGGTTCCCAGCGCCTCATCTGGGGAGTGGGAAGATGTTGGTTGTCGTCTTCCCTGCTTCCTCTTTGTGGAAGTTGTACCTGTTGCTCGGGTAAGGAATCCTGGTGGCATTATTGGGTAAATGCTGTCAGAGAACTGAAAGATCGGCAGCGGCTCGAACCTGCTGGCCGCTTTGCTGGAAGAAAGATGAGTCTGATTCTGTTGGGCTGCAATGCAAAATGTCAGCAGTTCAAAACCACCAGTACCTCCTCAGGAGAAAGACAGGCCTTTCTACTCCCATAACGAGTTACAGTCTCGGAAACTCACAGGACAGTTCTACCCTGTCCTATGGGGTCCCTGGGAGTCGGCATGGACTTGATGGCAGTGAGGATCTGCTCCCGTCGTGTGCGACAGGGTTCTCTAGAGAAACAAAACCAGAATGCTCATAATTTGATATATATTTATACAGATAGATGTATATATAACATAAGAAATAAACAGTTAATGAAATTATAAAGCAGTACAAATGGCTCAGTGCAACTCACTCCCGTGAGACAGTTGTGAGACACTGACAGTCCTTCAAGTCTTGAGGACTGCCGGGGTAGTCCTCTGTAGAGCAATTCAGGCTATCTGGCCACAGGCAGCAAACAGCAAGGCAGGTCACCAACAGTCAGCCAGAAGACAGGGTCTGACAGTCCCCAGCTCAAGAGATGTAAATTCCAATGGTGTGGCAAAGCAGGTCTTGAAGGAACCTCAAATTACAGCGCCACAGTCCACAGGTTAGGTGTCCCACAGGTAGTGTAGCTTGCAAATCGAGGCACAGAACAAGGCTTACACACATTGATCCGATGATCAAAGAGCAAGAGACAAGAAAGGCGAGGCTCGCCAAGCCATTTATCTCTCCGCCCTTCAATTAATCTCACATGTGCTTATCGGCCAGGTTGGCACAATAAACTAACTACCTCACCTGTGAAGAGGTTCAGTCTCAGAAAACCTAGATAGGGTCGTTGTGAGTCAGAAGGGAGAAACAGGAAGCGGACAGCTCCTGTAAAGAGTTAAATCCTCAGAAACACAGGGGCACTTCTGCTGTCCTATAGGGTTGTTATCCATGGGAACTGACTCAATGGCAGGGAGGATTTTTGGTTTGTTTTTTGTTATGAGTCCGTGTTTGGAGGGTTCCTCTGGAATGTTCGCTTGACCAGTCCCCAGTGCCTCCATAACCATCCGTAAGTACCTCTTTATGGCATTTCTCTTTCCTGTTTCCTGGTTTCTCTGTTTTGTTAGATGCTCAAGCCCTTGGAAAGCTGCAGGGTCCTTATTCTATTCTTTCTACAGGACTTGGCACATTTTAATACAGACAGTAATCATTTGCAGAGGAAGTGTTTAATGAATAATGGAAACAACAACAAAAAGGGAAGTTTGGTTCTTTGAAAAGGGAGCCCATTAAACCACTTTTCTTTTCACCCAGGGCATCCCAGAAATACAAGAAGAGTGGCCATCGTGAACGGGGGGCCTGTCCTGATTCAAGCAACCTGGCACCCTTCCCCAAAAGAATGTTACTGAGTCATAGGTGGTAGGTGGCTTTTGTGATTTGGGGAAAGTTTCTGCAAGGCCCCAGATACGCAATCTGCTGAGGGTGGAGAAGGACAAACAGACCGCACGTTGTTAGTGTTTCTAAATCCGTAATCATTAGTCCCTATGTTAAGCTGTGTTCCAACAGGAGTAGGTTCACAGTGAACAGTAACTCGCTAACATGGAGCGTTCAGTTGCCGATAGTTGATACTTTCTACTCTAAAGTTTAGCCTCAAGTTCTAGTGAAATTGAACAGTGAATGCCCATCCCCAGATTTACAGATGAAAATAGGCACGCCTGCAAATATTAGGTCAGAATCTTCACCTAAATCTTAAAAGTAGCAGAGGGTTTACTTTGTGGGACCCACCACAGAGCCCCAAGGAGCCTCCAGAGCCCTCCGAGTTCACTGTAGCTTCCCTTACAGACTCAGAACAAGATGGAAACCCCTGGCCCCAAGCAAAGGTGGGGTTGCAAGCAGGATTGCAAGTTTGAGCCTGTATGTCAAAGCGCCTGGGCCCTTGCTCTTTTCAATTTGCTTGGCTCTGAAATCTTAGCTTTGGGGCTTTCAACTTAATCCCAATGGACCTGAATTGATGCCTCTTAATTACGCCTGTGATGTAGTAAATCAACACCCTATTAAGGAAATCACTCAAGTAGTAAATATTTAGGAACTTATTACATGAGAATTGCAACATGTAAGCCCTCGGACAGGCAGTGATGCTGCTAAGCTGTTCGGTTGTGAACAAAGCACTTCGTGCTGACCCTCAGCAAACAGGGCAGAGCTACGGATCGTGTGCCCTTTCTGTATTTTATCAAACCAAAAGTTTAAACCCACCTCTTAAGTAGCTGCAAAATGTCTAGTGTAATACACGCCCAAACTTTTACGACTGAACTTAGTGCTTTCTTGTTGTGTTCCCTGTCCTACAACTTAAATCGAAAGAAAGCCCTGATTTGCAGAGGAAGAATCTGCGTTTATTCAGCAAACATGTTCAGTATTGAGTAACTTCTCTGCCAGCCCCTGCTTGCGGCATTTGGAATGTGTCAATGATTAAAACAAAGGTCTCTTCCCTTGTGCAACTCATATTCAAACGAGGAAAACTGATGATAAACCCAAAGCATAAGAAACAAGAAACTTCCATAGGGTGTTAGAAGGTGACAAGCCACACAGGAAAAATAAGCAGGAGAATGCTACTGGGGTGGTGGTAGCGGGAGTGGCTCTTAAACAGGGTGCTCAGGGTCAGTCACAGGGAGAAGGTGAGAGCTGGGCCGACTTTAAAAGAATGAGGCTGTTAGACAACCCATACCTGGAGGAAGAGCATTGTAAGGAGTGGGACCGCCACACAGCCGAAGTCCTAAGGTGGCGTGTGCTTGCTGTGTTGGAGGAAGCACAAGGAGACAGTATGGTGGTAAGCGTGCGCTTGAACAAGATAGGAGGTGGGGATGTCAGAGGGGAAGGCAGTGTAAGGACTTTGGCTTCTCTAGTTTACGTGGAAACTTGGAGAGGTCCATGAGGCATTGGTGGTTCAGCGGTGGCAAGCTGACTAGCCATGGTTTCATTCCAGTCAATGCACCTGGTTACTTCATCGCCGACAGCAGGTCATTCTGACTCATACAGATCCTACCAGGCAGTCACCTCTTTGGGGTCTGAGGTTGTAAATCTTTTTTTTTTTTTAATCTTTACAGGAGAAGAAAATCTCATTTTTCTCCCTCAGAGGAGTTAGTGGGTTCAAACTGCTAACCCTGTTGTTAGCAGCACGACATGTAATCCACTACTCCACCCGGGCTCCTCCTACCTCACATAGAGCAAACACCTATCTTGCATGTTCTGATGATGCTAAACTGGTTTCAGGGGAACAGCCAGGCTTAGATAGCTTAGGAAGAAAGGTTTAGTGACCTACTTCCAAAAACCAATGGAAAACCCCATGGGACTTTGAGTGGAGGGCACCCCATGGTAGCTAACAATGGCAGAAGGGGACAAGTGCCCAAACAGACGTGGCTGCTTCTCTAAACAAGCAGAGCACAAACCGGGGCTTTGCTTCTCCTTTTGCTCTGTGTGGAATCTCCTGCCCTTGGACCAGGCCTGTTTCAGAACTTCAGACTCCAGGGTTGAACTTGATCATTCACATCTTCATTTCTTGGAATCTGTGACTGTAAGCCACCATCTCCAGCATGTGATTTGAGCATCAGGGAAATAAATATCTTGCACTATAAAAATCTTATTCATCTATAACCACCAGACCTAAAACCTCCAGACTAGCCTCAAGGCCTCAGTCTCTAAAATCACAGGGACCCCTTTGAAACAAATCCAGGGAGAGCTACAGAACCTGGTCCCTGGAGGGATGTGGAGCCCCATCTGCATACAGAATGCTGCTAGCCTTTGTGAGAAGTTCAGGAGTCCTGGAAGCCCAACCCTCCGCCCAAGGTTACAGTGCTGTCTTAATTAATGTTCCTTAAGTCCCCTCTCTAGGACCTAATATCCATTGCTATGACCATATAAAAATCACTGCAGGTCAGCAAACGCAACTCCCTTAATTAAGTGCCCAGAGACACCTCACTCCACAAGACAGTCTCCTACGCTAAAGCATTCAGCTTTACTTGATCTGTGGGTTGGGAAGTCCGTCCCTCTGTTCTATTCTCTGATTCCTGGTTCTGCTGCTGCTCCTCTGATACTATAGCTGTCTTCTGGATGCAAAGGTTCACTGCATGGGGACCTTGAGTCCAGAGGATGTGCTCCACTTCTGGCTCTTGCAGGTTATGAGATTCTTCCTCCTGCTTCTCAGAGGGCTCACGTTATACACAGCAGGACACCCCTTTAGGAAATCCTGTTCCCAATTACTCACTGGTGAATCCTCTCAGTATGTCCCCCCACCTTCTTACCAGACTCATTCAGAGAAAGGCCATTGGTGGAGACTTTGGCTAAAAGAGCAACATTAAATAATTCACTGCCCCTGCAATTACACCTAAGATACTCTCTCTCTTAAAGAAGAATGTTGTTGTTGAGAAGATACATAGTAAAATATCCCCCAATTCAGCGATTTATACAATGTAGTCACTTTGTTGTACAGCATTTATCTCCTTCCTCTTCTGAGTTCCTCCCCATTAATATAAACTCATTATCCCCTAAGGTTACTGTCTAATTTTTTGTGATGCTGTCAATTTGATCCCATTTAGATAGTTCTTGAAAGAACATGACGCCCAAAGCAGACATTTGTTACTAGTTAAGCTAAACTTTGTTTGGATTTAAGGAGACTTTTGGGGGTGGGGAGCGCTTAAGTTTTAAAGAGTATCTCAAGAAAATTGTATCCAGAGTTCAACCAGCCTGCATGGTTTCAAAAGACCGTGAAGAAAAACCATTCTGGATTCTATGAAATTTTAAAGTCTGGTTGTACATTTCTCTCCCTTTTGATCAGGATTCTTCTATAGAATCTTTCATCAAAGTGCTCAGTAATGGTAACCCAGATTTATCCAGTTCTGGTCTCATAGCAAAGGAGGCAGTTTTTCTTTTTTCTTTCTTTTTTAACATTTTATTAGGGGCTCATACAACTGTTATCCCAATCCATACACA
>NW_022103914.1:8204970-8220396 GCF_000313985.2 Echinops telfairi
GTATCTTGGGTTGCTGCTTGCAAGCTTTTAAGACTCCAGGCACTACACAATGAGCTAGAAGGAAGAACAGATGCATTAGCCATGTTATTAAGCCAATTAACTGGGATGTCACATGTAACCATGGTCCTGAACCTTTTATCCAAGAAACCAAGTCCCATGAGGTATTTATACATAAGCAGTCTCTCTTGTACACGAGATGCACATAAGCATCTGCTCTTTCTTCTTACTGTTGTAACCATGTCTATCACACGTTTGCTAATTCAAATTTTATCAGGCTACAATTTACTGGCCCCAATAAAATTACTATGGGTCACGCTTTACGATGCCTGCCTGTGTTAGTCTGGGTAGACAAGAAACAAATCCATGGAAATTCATATGTGTATAAGACAGAGTTTTGTATAAAGGGTAATTGTACCCTTTATATAAGAAAGCATCCTAACCCAGTCCAGTCCAAGCCCATAAATCTGATATTAGCACATATGTCTGATACCAGTCTATGTAGTCCTCTTCAGACTCATGAGACACATGCAATGATGCTGAATGCAGGATGATCACAAGCCAGTGGGTAGAAAGTCTTTGGATCCAGTGGTGTTGTAAGCATCTCAGCACTGGCAAGGGTCTCCATGTGGCTTCTCCAGGTCCAGGGTTCTGGCTGTACCAGGGTAGGTCCATGTGGCTTCTCCTCAGGGATGTCTCGCAGGAAGTCTTGTGTCTTGCGTCTTGTCAGTAGAGTGTCTCCAAGGGAGTGTGAGAGAGAAGAGTCTTCCGCCTCCACGGAGGAAAAATACAGGAGTGCCCAGAATTCTCAGGAGAAGGCCATGCCCACACAGAGGCCTCATTCGCTATGACCCGATTGACAGACTAGACTCCACCCCTTCACTCTTAATCCTCTCAAGTCCCAAATTGACACCAGATGATGTAACTGCCACACTGCCTTAAGGGACTTGTTAATTTCCCCCCAAATTTTGATTAGCAAAAATGTTGTATTCAGAAAAGTTGAAAGATATAGACAATTTTGTACTTTCTCTATTTAGACTGTTAACATTTTATTTTATTTATCTACCATCTTTGTTGTGTATACATTTTGCATATCTTTTGTTAAATTTACCCTTAAGTGTTTTATGATTTGATACTCTTGTAAATTGAGTTTTCTTAATTTAATTTTCAGATTGTTCATTGTCAATGTTTAGCGATACCATGGATTCCTATACACTGATATTATAACCTACAAACTTGCTAAGCATATTTATTCATTTGGGTAGTATTTTTGCAGATTTTGGGAATTTTTTAATGTACAAGATCATGTAGTCTGCAAATAGAGAGTTTTACTTCTTTCTTTCCAAGCTGGATGCCTTTTGTTTTCTTACAGTGCCTAATTACCCTGGTAGAACTCCAGAACTTTATCTAATAGAGGGGCCAAGTGTGGACATCCTTGCCTTTATTTCTGATCTTAGAGGGAAGAATGTTTGGTCTTCAGTTACGTTGATTGTTGCGGCAATTCCCATTGAGTCTTACTTGGTAGAATGGTTTTAATCATGCTTCCCAGTTAGTAGAGTGTTTTTAACTATGAACATGTGTTGGGTTTTATGAAATGCTTTTTGTGTGTGTATCTATTGGGATGATAATATTGCCCTTTATCTTATTAATATGGTTTATTACAGTGATTGAATTTCATGTCAAGTCAATATTTTGTTGCTGGAAAAATTCCCACTTGGCAATGATAAAATATCTTTTTAATATGCTGCTGGGTTTGATTAGCTAGTCTACTAAGGACATTTATATTTATAGTCACTAAGATACTGCTTTGTAGTTGTTTTTATCAGGGTAATTCTAGTCTCCTGGAATAAGTTCAAGAGTATGCACTCCTCTTTCAAATTTTATGGGCGTTTGTGAATCATTAACATTTTTAGATGTTGGTAGAATTCATTGGTGAAGTCATAAGGGAATGGGCTCTTCTCTGTGGGAAGTTTTCCATGAATCGATTCCATATCATCATCTGTTACAGGAACTCTGGTGGGGGAGTGGCTACAAGCTGGGCTGCGATCCACAAGGTCCACACTTTGAAACCGCCACACAGTCTGTGGGAGAAAGACTTGGCTTTCCACTCCTGTAAGCAGTTACAGCCTCCTAAACTCACAGGGTCAGTTCTACCCGCTCCTATAGGGTTGCTTTAAGTCATCAGTGATTTAATGGCAGTGAATTTGGGTTTGTTTGTTTGTTTAGTATTTACTTGTTTCAAGTGTATATTAAGATTTTCTGTTTTTCGTCTATCAGTTTTTGTTTGTTTTTGTTACATAATTTGTTGTTATAAAATTATTTATACTAGTTCTTTGTAACCCCATTTATTTCTCTAATATTGGTGATGATGTCCCCTCTCGCATTCCTGATTTTAATCATTTGAGTATTATTTCTTTTTATCTTGATCAGTCTAGCAAAGTTATGTCAATTTTGTTGCTATTTTCAAAGAACCATTTTTTTGTTTCATTGATTTTTCTTTAAAAACAAAACCTCTCAAACTCACTGCCATGCAATTGATTATGACCCATAGTGACCCTACAAGACAGTAGAATTGTGAGTTTTCAAGACTATGAAATTTTGCAGGAGCAGAGATCCACATCATTCTCTCTCAGAGTGGCTGGTGGATTCAAACCACTGACCTGCCAGTTAGCAAGCAGATCACCGTGTGAACCACGGTGCCAGCAGGACTCCTTCCCTCTACTGAGCTTTTCTTCTCCATTTCATTGGTTTCTATTCAAATCTTTAATCTCTCTTTTGTAAGTATACTATTAAATATTTATATAATATTCCATCATATGGATGTGTTATATATTAGACTTTAATATTTCTGCATCTCTACAGAGTTTTAGGTTTTATCCCCTTCCATTTTTTTCTGCATTAAAAATGGCATTGCTGTGTAGGCAGCATTTTCTCTGTTTGAGACCACTGTATAATGTAGGCATTAGGAGAGATGGCTTTGGAGGGCCACCTCAGCTCTCTGTTATACCAAAATATGCAATTTGGGACAAGTTCCTCACAGTTAGGTCTTATTATCTGCCATGTGGACATAATAATTCCATCCCTTCATTGCCCAGCACTCCCTGAAGACCTAGGAGCCATCCTTGAAGCCAGGAGTTTGACGGAGGCAATATTTAATTGTCTTCTGCCTTTGGCACCCGCTGGGAGTAGGCTAATACTGACCTGTTTGGCCACCGTTGGCTGTCCAGGATCTACAATAACTTCATGGAGATTGCTTTGGGCCCAGAGACACGAAGCAGAACCAAACCAAACCAAAATGCCATGTTTTGAAAGCAGCAGTCAATTTCTATGCACATCTGGAAACAAAAGAAAATAACCCAGTTAATCAGAATACACACAGATGTGGACCTGGAGGAGGTCTTGAATGAGGAGAAGGCTTTGCATCCTCCCATGAGGGAGCTTAGCGTGATGATCTCCAGCTACTTTAAACGACTGGAGGTATGTGGCAATTACATCATCTCCTGTCAACTTATGAAGGGGTGGAGTCTAGCCTGTCAATCAGGTCACAGCTTGATAACCTCATTTGAAGACTCCAAGGAGATAAATAGCTCCCTGGAGGCTAGACACACTCTACTTGTCTTCCTGCTGACAAGCCATATGGAGACCCCTGATGGAAACAGAGCCCTGGAGTGGAGGAGCCACATGGAGACCCACACCAGTGCTGAGATGCTTCCACCACTACTGCATCCATGAGACTTTCCTGTGATCTTCCTGCATTCATCATCATTGCATGTGTTGCGTGAGTCTTAAGAGGAAATTATAGACTGCTATTAGACTTATGGGCTAATATCGGACTTATGGACTTGGTCTGGACTGGGCTGGGATGTTTTCTTAGTGTACACTTACTCTTTGATCTAAAGTTCTCTCTTACTTATATATGTCTCGCAGGATTTGTTTCTCTAGTCAACCCAGAATAACATAAGGAAGAATTTGATAGAAATACGGAAAAAAACAACACAGGGCCTCAGGAAAGCACTACAAGACCAATCCAAGAAAATAACCTAAAAACTATAAATAATTCAACTCCAAGTAGAAACCCAAAAGGTAAACACTGAAAGATTAGAGCTGGCTAACAGTTATTTCCAAGACAAATCCCTCGAGACCCAAACACAAGATGATCAAGCTATAAAAAAGACCAAAAATAATGACGGCAATGAATGTACAAATGCGCTTTACACAATTGATGTATGCATGGATTGTGATAAGAGTTGTATGAGCCCCTAATAAATGGATTTTAAAAAATTAAAAGTAAATAAAGACCAAAAAGCTGAAGAAAACCTAAGCATTCATGAACCATTAACAAAGGGAACAACTCACCTTTGATAAACATCCCAGAATAGAAAGAATAAATATGAACTACAGAGAAAATAGTTGAAGAAGTATTAAAGGAGAATTTCCCTAATATCATGACAGCACATAAAATAACCCTTCAAGAAGCCCAAAGAAATCCAAATAGAATTGATTCCAAAAGAAAGTCACCACAGCACATGAGAGTCAAACTTTCCAAGGTCAAAGAAAATTTCACAAACCTGAGAGCAACGCGGGAGGGTGGGGGTGAGGGAAAATCACATGTACAAGACAACCAAGCAGGATCAATTCAGATTTTTCTATTAAAACCGCTCAGGCAAGAAGGTAATGGATTGATAGATTTTTAAAAATGGGAAGAACACCCCCCGCCCCCCGCCAACCATAAATACTATATCTAGCAAAATTACTCTTCAAATATGAGGGAGAAATAAAATCATTTTCAGATAAAGGAAAAGTCAAGGAATTTTTAAAAGCAAGAAAGCCTTTACAAAAAATGTTGACGGAGTTCTTTGGATAGAGAACCAATGGCAACCACAGCCAGCAACTTACCTCACAGGACATTATTATCATTGAGAAACTCTCCGTCTCAATAACACAGGGTGAAACAGAGCTACAGGAAACCAAACGAAGAATCCCAGATCACATTTCCACAATGAAGACAAGAACAGCAACAATAATAATACAGAGTACAGAGCAGGTAATTAATAACTGGACAGAGATAATATTGAGTCATTCTCAAAAAACAAAACTGTGTTGCATTTGGAAAGAAAACGACAAAAACAATCCTTGAAAAAAAGTTAAAACCTCAACAACAACAAAAAGGCAAATCATATAATCATGTTAAACAGGAAGACAAAAGGAGGAAAGGAATTATTGATGAGAAAATCTATACACAAAAGGAATGCAGCACACACAGAAAATTCACAAACATTGAAACAAATATCCCCTTTAAAAATATAACAAAATGATAGCAATAAAACCAAACTCATCGATAACAACATTGAAAGTAAATGGACGAAGTTGCCACTTGAGAGACGAAGACTAACAGAATGAGTGAGACAATAGGAGCCTTTAATGTGCTGCTTAGAAGAAAGAGCGTAGATATAAAGACAAACATAGACTAGAAATCAAAAGATAAGGAAATATAAAGTTAATAGCAGTCAAAAGAAAGCAAAAGTGTCAGATTCACCTCTGACAAAGTAGACATCAAAGTAAAAGCCATAATGAGACACAAAAGGCCATTATATAATTTTAAAGCTTCAATGGAACAAGAAATTATAACCATAATTAATATCTACACACTAAATGAAGGACCTTCAAAATGCATTACTCAAGTTATTATAGAACGGAAGAAACAAAGAGACCATAAAACAATATTGCTAGGAGACTTCAACACATCACTTTCAAGCAAAGATTGATTATCTAGAAAGAAAATCAACAAAATAGAGATGAACTGAACAACACAATTAATCAACTTGATTTCTGAGGCATATACAGAACACGTCACCCAACAAAAACACATCATACAATTTTTGTCTAGTGCATGTGAGACCTACTCTAGAGTAGATGGCATTTAGGCTACAAAGAAAATATCAATACATATTAAAACATCAAAATTATAAACCATTTTTCAGATCACAATGCTGTAAAGTTATAAATCAACTATAGTGTGATCATCCCCCAAATAAAATACATGAAATACATGAAAATTTAACAACAGTCTACTTTAAAAACATTGGATAATTGAAAAATAAAGGACACACACACACACACAAAATCCTTGAGACAAATGAGAATGAAGATAGAACATACCAAAATTTCTGGGACACGGCAAAAGCAGTGATCAGAAAGCAGTGTATAGCAAATAGTGCACACCATCAAATAAGAAACAATGACAATCAGCGGCTTCCCACGTCAACCACGACAACTGGAACAAGGCAAGCAAACAAGCCCTCGGGCACTGGAAGAAAAGAAATACTAATGATTAGAGCAGGAATAAACGAATGAGAAAAAAAATTAAAATATAGAAAAAATCCACAAGATAAGAAATTGGTTCTGTCAAACACCTTAAGCCACAGACACAAGTAGAGAGCCTGATGCTCAGCAGTCAGTCAGTCTCATAAAGATAACTATTTTATGGCACCATTATTATAAAGGAAGATAAAAAAAGGAAAAATGATTTCACACCAAAGGATAAGATTGTAAAGACTACAGGGAGGCCAGGACTGGGCTGGGGTGAGGGGAAGGGAGGAGGGACCAGAAAGCATGGAGGAAGAGAGGGTGGGGAAGGGAAAGAAGAAGAAGAAAAGGAACCACACAACTGAGGTTTAGTGGGAAACTGTGACTGGTTTGATGTGAAGAGACGGGTTGTGCAACCTTGTAGAGTATGTTTTCATTATCGGTATTCTATTCCATGAGCAGAAGGGACACACACACACACACACACACACTACAGCTACAATGTTTTTAGAGAGAGAGAGGGGTCACAGTCTTAGAAACCCTCCCGATTCCTCACTCATCCGACCTTGACTTTGGTCTGAGCGGCTGTTAAAGGAGAAGTAAAACGGAAATTGACTTGTACTCTTTTGGTGACCTGCAGGTTGGTTGCAAACAAACAAATATAAACCAATCATGACCCGTCCTCGACACCTCGGTGATGTTATCATTAGAATACCCCACTGCCACCAAGTTCATTTCCACTCGTAGAGCCTCTATAGGACAGAGGAGAAAGACCCGGTGGGTTTCCCGGATTATAAATCTCCATAGGAGTAGAAAGCCCCATCTTTCTCCCGTGGGTCAACTGGTGGATTTGAATTGCTGACCTTGATCACCCACTACACCACCAAGGCTCCTCATTATCTGAGTAATTTTTTGTAATGGAAATATTTAGGGAAAAGGAAGAGACTGTGTTTAAAGAAACTTGACACTTAAAGGAATACTTTCTATTAGTCCTTCTTATCAGAAATGGAAGAAAGAAATAAGTGTATATATGGAAGGAGTACTTCCAAAGTTTCAAGACAGCTATTTGAGGGATGTAAAGGTCTTTTTATACATCAATAGGACTAGGCTACAGCCTTCAGTTATTCAATTACATGCTACACTAGATGCTGCTGTGAAGGCGTTTTGTGATTCAAATCACATAATCAGTTGCCTTTAAGTACATGAGATTGTCTTGGTGATTGCTTCATGAAACTGAAAGGCCTTAAGAGGAATGAGCCCGTGATGCAGTGGAGAAGCGCTCATGGGCTAACCGAAAGGTTGGTGATTAGAAGCCGCCAGCAGTTCCATAGGAAAGGATGTGGTAGTCTGTGTTAAGAAAGATTTTCATTCTTAGACTATCAAGACAATGTTCTATATCCTACTTTTGTCAGCAGCCACTGGAGTCTTAAAAAAGCTTGTGACTAGCCATCTGCGATGGAATTACTGGGTCTTTCCCCACCTGGAGCAAAGAAGAGGGAAGAAAATTTAAAAACCAAGCCAAAACAAAAAACTCAAGGAAACAATTAGTCCACAGGACTGATAACCATGTGAACCACAACCTCCACTACCCTGAGATCAGAAGACCTTGATGCTGCCCTACTATTACTACTGAGCACTCTGATGAAGATCACAGTAGAAGATCACAGAATTGGAGAGAGGGAAAAAGATAGGACCAAATTCAAGATCCTAAAAATGACCAGATTGACTCAATTTACAGAGACGATAGTCCTTTGGCCGTTTTCAAGTCTGGAATTGAATGCATTCCAGGAACCAACTTTCAGTCCAACAATAGACAGACTATGAAGTGAACAATGACAGCAGGTGAAATGGACTCCCGAGAACAATCAACTAACTATCTGAACCCAAAGGACCGTGCTTGCCTAACAGCAAATCTCAGAAGGCCGTAGGGGCAGGAAAAAAGAGCCAAAGGAAATGGGCAACTTGGGGGAGAAGTATGAAGAGTGTTCTTACGTTGAAGAGATTACAGCCAATGTCACGAAACAAAATGTGTATAAACTGTGGAGTGGAAAACGAATGCTCTTTAAACCTTCACCTAAACCCCAAGACAAGGCTTAGGGTTTTTATAGATAGATAGATAGATGATAGATAGAAAAATAGATAGATAGATAGATAGATAGATAGATAGATAGATAGATAGAAAACAGGAAGACTTATAGCCTTGGAAACTATGGGACAGTTCAACTCTGGCAGTGGATTTAATTTTATTTTTAATAGAGTTCAGCTTCCTTGAAGACCTGCCCTAGTAATTTCAGACTTGCCTAGCCAGTCCCACAATTGTCTCAGCCAACTCCTCACAATAAATCTCCTATCTCTTACTGGTTCTGCTTTACTGGATGAGCCTTCAGAGATACAAGGACTCAATTGTATGAGAAAAAAATGTAAAGTATGCTAAACTGCCTTCTCCTACATTTATTGAAGCAGTAGATTCATCTATTCAATAGTCATTGAGTGGCTCTAGCTATAGGACCACGGCTCCAGTTGTTGGGGTTGTAGGATGGAGCAAAATGAAGCTCCTAATTTTATGCAGCTGTGTAGTAACACTAGCATGTACCCACTGTATGTACCCAGTAACAATAGTTGTACTGACCACCCACTGTGTGCAAGGCTCTGTGGCTCCACGCTGTGGCAGATTAAAAGTCCAATTCTCCCTTCTCTCTGAGAGTCAGTCTATGAATATCTGCATTGGGATGGAGAAGAGTGGTACTGTGCGTGAAGTTGATTTGCACGAACACTTAAATTCTAAAGAGAGAACAATCTCATTCCAGGGACTGAATAAAGGTATCAGGTACCACAGGAAGAGGTATTTCAGATCTTTAAGGTTCCTAACCCACTGCCATCAAGACAATTCTGCATTTCAGTGACCCGACAGAGCAGTTCCGAGGCTGAAGTCTTTAAAGGAACAAACTGCCACCAAGGTGATTCCAACTCACAGCGACCCTATAGGGCAGAGCACAACTGCTCCTGGTGAGTTTCGGAGACAGTAACTCTTTACAGAAGTAGAAAGTCTCATTTTTCTCCCATAGAGCAGCTGGTAGATTTGAACCGTTTACCTTGTAATATCCTGTAGCCTCATCTTTCTCCTGCTGAGGGGCTCATTGGATCTGAACCACCAGTTAGCAGGTCAATGCTTACCGGATAGCATCACGGGACTCCTTTTAGGGCTCCTCTCCAGTCCCTGCCGTTGAGTCAAGGTCAAACTGCCCCTGTGGTTTCCTAGCCCCCCACCCCCCACCCCCCACCCTCACCGCCTCTTCATGGGAGCACAGTGTGATATGTCTCCTTCAGGGCGGCTGAGGGCTTCCAGCTGCAGCCCAACCCAGAGCTCACTACGCCACCTCGTCGTTCAAGGGATGTGTATTTGTAAAAGGAACCTGTCATACATTTATTTAAAGGCATCCTGAAGAAACCATGCTGGCTTAAAAAGGCATAAAGGAACTTGTAGTAAAGCCTCAAGAGGCTTGTCTTTGCTGGTACAGTTAGCCCGTTAAGGAGGACAGTGAAGAAGCTCAGCTGGGGACCGGGCAGGGTTTCTGATAGTCTCTGCCTGGCAGCCTCCTTCTTCTCTTACCTCGCCCGCAGCTGCTGGGGCGTTCCTTTGCAGAACCTTGACTCGGATTCTTAGCCTGGATAAGGTTACAGGGAACCTCATGGTGGAGGCCTGTGTGTTTTGGATCAGCTTCCCTTTGAAATGTTGATGAAAGAACTTCTTGGACAAGGGACTTCCACATAGGTGACAATCGTATTTTCTTCATTTACCAATTCTATTGAGACATCTTTGCTTTGAGAAAACAAAGCCCTCAAAAGAATAAATTGCTTTTTTTTAAAACAAAACCCACAAGGAATCAAATATCCTGAGCACCTAGGAGGTAGTGAACGACTGCTGGGGACATGGAGATCGGTCTCCTGTTTTGCAGTGCAGGGACAACGCAGGGACGGTCAGGTTGTAAGCTCTGTACCCTTGCTCACCTGGCCGCTCTTTTTTGGAATCCAGAGGGAATTCAGTCAACAGCCTCCTCTGTAGCATGCTTGCTCGGGGAGCCAGAATGGCCAGCTCTGAAAATAGGTCACAAGGGACTGGCAGTCTCTGTGAGACTCACAGGAAGTAGCTACAAAGTCAGGGGAAGTTTTTAACGGCTCTCTAAGAGGCTAGTGAATGACAGGCGTTGAGGAGCTTCACTGCTTGGCATCTGAGACAGGCATGTGAAGCCCTGCCTTGGAGACAAAATGACAGGTGCAGAGATGAGAATCCAGCACCTGAGTCGCAGGAAAGGGTTGCCTTTCCTCTGCTGTTCAAGATGCTCACCTCCATGTAGGGCACGCGTTTCCCAGCAGACATGGAATAATCACTTAGAATTGTTCTTTTTCTCAGATGCCCTTGAATGGGTTCTGACTCTGCGTATAACAGAAGGAAACACTGCCTGGTCCCGTGCCATCCTCACAATTGTTCTCATGCCTGAGCCATCATTGCAGTCATGGTCCCAATTCATCTCATATTCCTCTTTACCAAGCATGATGTCCTTCTCCAGGGACTGGTCTGAACAACATGTTCAAAGTACTTAAGATGAAATCTCAAGACCTTGGCTTCTGTGTTAGACAGGGTTCTCTAGAGAAACAAATCCACAGAAACTCATGTACAAGGGAGAGCTTTATATAAAGGTTAAGTGCGCATCAAGAAAACATCCCAACCCAGTGCTGCCCAAGCCCACAAGTCCAACATTAACCCATTAACCCATATGTTCAACACGAATCCACAAAGTCCTCTTCCATCTCACAAAACAGATGCAATGATGCTGACTACAGGAGGAAAATCAAATCAGTGAACGTGTAGGCATCTCAGAGCTGGCAGGGGTCTCCACATGGCTGCTCCAGCACCAGGGCTGCATAGGGGTAGGGCCATGTGACTTCTCCTCAGGGATGTCTTCCAGGAAGTGAGCCTTGCCAGCTAAAGCAGGGAACTGGCTAAGGCAGCTGCACCCTGGTCTGACTATCAGAAAGCAAGAGACCCAAGAACTAGAAAGGTGAGGCTCACTGAGCCATTTATCCCCCTGCCCTTCAATTAACCCCACATGTGTTTATTGGCCAGGTTGGCACAATAAACTACCTCAGCTTCTAAGGAGCAGTCTGGCTGTCCTTCCAAGACAGATGTGTTTGTTCTTTTGGCAGTCCATGAGCTTTCAATATTCTTTCCCAACACCATAGTTCAAATGCATCAATTTCTCTTCCATCTTCCTTATTCAATGTCAACTCACGTGCATATGAGGCCATGGGAAATACCATGACTTGGATTAGGCAGACCTTAGTCCTCAAAGAAACATCCTTACTTTTCAGCTCTATAAAGAAGTCTTGTGCAGCAGATTTATCCAATGCAATGTGTTGCTTGATCTCTTGATTGCTTCTTCTCTGAGCATTGACTATTGATCCAAGCAAGATGAACTCTTTGTCCATGTCAGTATTTTCTCCATTTATCATAATGTTACCTATTGGTCCAGTTGTGAGGAGTTTGGTCTTCAACACATTGAGTTTTATCTATACTGAAGACAGTAGTCCTTGATCTTCATTAGCAAAATGCTTCAGGAATTTCAGCAAGCTGGGTTATGTCATCTGCAAATCACAGGTTAATAATCAGCCTACCTCCAATCCTGATACAGCAATGTTCTTCATATATTACAGCTTGTCTGATGGTTTGCTAAGCATACAGATTGAATAAGTATGGGGTAGAAGATACAATTCTGACACACGTTTCCCGATTTTAAACCATGCATTATTCCCTTGGTCTGTTCGCATAACTGCCGCTTGATCCATGTATAGTTTCCACATGAACATGATCAAATGTTCTGGAATTCCCATTCTTCTCAAGATTCCCCATAGTTTGTTATGATCACACAGTTGAATGCCTGTACACAGTCAATAAAACACCAGTGAACATCTTTCTGGTATTCTCAACTTTGAGCCAAGATCTCTCTGACATCAGTAATGAGATCCCTAGTTCTGTGTCTTCTTCTGATTCTGGCCTGAACCTCTGACAGCTCCCTGTCAAAGTACTGCTGCAACCATTGTTGGATGATCTTTAGGAAAATTTTACTTGCATGTGATTTAAATGATATTGTTCTATAATTTGTGAATTCTGTTGTGTCTCCTTTCTTTGAAATGTGTACAAATATGGTTCTCGTTCAGTCAGTTGGTCAAGTAGCTGTCTTCTAAATTTCTTGGCATAGACGAGTAAGGGCTTCCAGTGCTGCATTAGCCTGTTGGAACATTTCAGTTGATAGTCCATCAATTCCTAGAGCCTTGTTTTTACTAATGCATTAAGTGTATCTTGGACTTCTTCCTTCAGTACCATTGGTTCTTGCTTATATGCTACCTCTTGAAATGGTTGAACGTTGACTAGCTCTGTTTGATACAGTGACTCTGTATTCTTTCCATTTTCTTTCAGTGTTTCCTGCATCATTCAATATTTTGCCCACCTCACACTCACTTATTGCTATTGAGTCGATTCCAACTCATATTGACCTTGTAGGACAGGGTAGAACTACCCTTGTGAGTTTCTGAGACTGTCACTCTTAACAGGAGTAGAAAGTCCCATCTTTCTCCTGAGGAGCAGCAGGTAGTTTCAAACTGCTGACTTGCGGACAGCAACCCAACTCCTAACCACTACACCACCAGAGGTCTCTTGAAATCTTTCAATGTTGTAACTTGAGGCTTGAACTTTTTCTTTAGTTCTTCATCTGTCAACTGATAATAGTACTTTACATTTTGTTGTGATAAATATTAATTGAGTTGATATTTATAACGTTACAAATTATATTTGTTAGTCAATAAGTGCTACATATGTGTTTCTTTTTTTTCCTTCTTCTTTTTTTCTTTTTTTTCATTTCTTTTTTAACATTTTATTAGGGGCTCATACCATATGTGTTTCTTAATCAACCTTTCTTGTGAGGTGAGTATTATTTTTCTCATTAAAACTGAGATCCCCCCAAAATATAAGAGGGCAAGTCAAAAGATATTGCTACAAAATCATAGATGCCTTTGTTAAATGAAAATATCTAAGTGTGAAGGTATTAGGTCTCTATATAGCCTCTATGTATGCCTGGGAATAAGTGAGAAAGGACTGCAGCAGGGAGATGCCAGAGGCTCAGGCCAGATTCAGAAGAGGACCTGGAACAGGGATGTCATTGCTGATGTCAGATGCATCTTGGCTGAAAGCAGAGAATAGAAGAAAAATATTTACATGTGTTTTATTGTTTGCGAGTGTGTGATTCATAACAAACTATGAGTAAGGTTGAGAAGAAAGGGAATTCCAAAATACTTCTCCTGCCCTCCTCCAAACGTGGAACCGGTGCATTCAAGCAGAACAAGGGACCGTGGGAAGGTCTGCAGTCGGGAAAGGTGTGCATCAGGGTGATGTCTCGTCACTGTGCTCCACCGTCTGAATGCTGCGCGTGGAACCTGAGAAGCTGGACCACATGAAGAAGAAGGTAGCTTCAGGGTTAGAGGAAGGCTTATTAACAACCTGCATTACAGGTGACACATCCTTGTTTGTTGAAGTACTTTCTGATGAAGATCAAGAAGATTGGCACAAAGAAAACAAAAATCCTCACTACTGGACCAATAGACCATATCATGGTAAATGGAGAAAAGATTGAAGTTGTCAAGGATTTCATCTCGCTCGTATCCACAATCAGTGCTGGAAGCGGCAGTCAAGAAATCAAATGACATGTTAAATTGGGCAAATGTAATGACACAGTGGCTGCTACACGGGCTCAAACATAACAGTGGTAAGGATGGCGCAGGACGGGGCAGGGTCTGTTGGAAACTTCTGGCATCATCAAGGGACCCAAATTGTGTACCTTTTAAATGTTGCTTGCGTTTGGGGAACAAAAAGAATCTGGAGGGGCAAGATCAGGGCTAGAAGGTGGATGGAGTAAGTTTTCTGAAAGAAATTCTTGTCGGCTAGCCCTCGCTACCCTTGGAGATCGGACGGGTGCGTGGTCCTGATGGCAAACAATTCCTCGGCACACTGTCCCGGCCATTTCCTCACCAATACAGTTTTCTAATTTCTTAAAACTTCTTCCGAATGAGCCCCCAAGACCATCCTGTGTCCTTCAAGAAAATCTGCTGCACAACACCTCTGTAAAGTATTGAAGAGCAAGGCTGTCACTTTGAGGACTAAGGTGCACCTGACCCGAGCCGTGGTATTTTCAGTAGCTGCATATGCACATGAAAGCTGGACAATGACTCAAGATTAGAAATGAACAGATGCATTTAAACTGTGGCATTGGCAATGACTATTAAAAGTTCCATAAATTGCCAGAATGAACAAATCTGTCTCAGAGGAAGTAGAGCCAGAATGCTCCTTAGAAGCTAGGATGGAGAGACTTCCTCTCACGACCTTTGGACATGTTATCAGCAGGGACTAATCCCTAAAGAAAGGCATCATGTGTGTTAGAGTCAGCGAAAAAGAGAGAGACCCAGCCGGACACGAACTGATATAGTGGCTGCACCAATGGGCTCAACTTTTTAACTTTCCTTGGTGCACTCACACGAGCCTTACAGGAAAAGGGCCAAGATTTGCACTCAGTTCCCCTACATGTAATGCAATTGCTCTTTTCTCAGCAGTCAAACCATGATGTTAAAAGTACTGAGTGGTTTCCTTACAAGGCCTATGGAGTAGGCCTTCCCCACAGGGAGTTGCTGCAAACAACTGCTCATGCCAGTATGTGTCAGCTTGCTAAAGCAGATTGCTAATTTCCAGGAATTTTGAGAGCCAGTTGCTAAACTGTTAGTAGCTTGAAGTTGGCAGTGGTGGGGGCGTATTTACACCACAAAATGGTCACATGGTAAGAGTCAGGGCTTTTTTTTTTTTCTTCTCTGAGGGCCAGTTAGCCAGCACATGACTGGTTAGACTCCAGCAGTGAGCAGGCTTCCAGCAGGGGCCTCCCACCCTAAATGGCCACTTGGTAAACACTGCTCAGTGTCATGTGACCCACCACACCCAGGGGCATCATGCCCTAAAAGCATGATAGGTCCATGGCTTTTGTTTTGTGGCAAAGGCAATAAAGATTACATGCTTTCCTTAGTAAC
>NW_022103914.1:8220592-8229358 GCF_000313985.2 Echinops telfairi
AGAGAGAGAGAGAGAGACTTGTGTGGTCCAAGCCAAATAGCAGAATGACTTAAGAGAAGCTAATTGAAAAATTGAAAAACAACAACAACAAAAAGAGAAGCTATTGGAAGAAAATCTAGTTTCAGGTGCCGATATCATTATCAAAGAACTTTTATTGAACACTCTTGTTTTCCAGAACAGGTAGTGACTCCTGCCTTTGTTTCCTAGTGCTTCTGAAACGGAAATGCCACAAGCAGGTACCTTTAAAGAATGGGAGTCTGCTTTCCCCCCATCTGAATTCAGGGAAGGCTCTCTGCGGCGCGATCCCTGTCGCGGCACGATCCCTGTCTCTCCCAGCATTCTGTGTTTCCCTGGCCAGCCATCTTCACAGGGTCTCTGTCTTCCCCCACCTCTTGTTTCCTTGTCTCTGGGTCTCTACTGCTCTTTATAGCTCAGAAGTGGTCTCATTGATATCACAAGGAAAACTGTATTCACACATAGGATGACCCTCCCAGGTCTAGGAGTGAAGATTTTGGGGGACAAGGCATACAGAATAAGTGCTAGTATACGGTGTAGGCAATCCCTCCAGCAAAGGCTTCCCAAGACAAGCTTGTGTCTTCTCACCTGACAAGACAGCAGCAGAGAGCTGGACTTGGGCTATGGACTCTAAGACACGTCACTTGCTCTTGTGGAATGGGCACCTCATTTTTCTTGTGTATGATTCTAACATGGGAATCAGAAGCATGCCTGTGCTAGTCTGACGTGTTGTGGCTGCTGTTTGCTGTTGAGCGACTTCTCGTGCAACTTTCTGGACAACAGCATCAAACAATGCCTGGTTCTGTATTATCTTCACAACCTCAGGTGTGCTAAGTCCATTGTTGCAGCTTTTGTGCCCAACCATTTCACCGAGGGGTCTCCTTCCCCGTGTGAACTCCCTATTTCACCAACACAATGTCGCCCACCAGAGGCTGTTCTTCCCTGATGTGCCCAAAGTAACCAATTCAGACCATGCTTGTGACCCGCCATGTTTTCTTTCTTTCTTTTTTATTCATTTATTTTTATTATTTTTTATCATCGTTTTATTAGGGGCTCATACAACTCATCACAATCCATACATACATCAATTGTGCAAAGCACATGTGTACATTCATTTCCCTCATCATTCTCAAAACATTTGCTCTCCACCTAAGCCCCTGGCATCAGCTCCTCATTTTTGCCTCTCCCTCCCCGCTCCCCACTCCCTCGTGAACCTTTGATAATTTATAAATTATTTTGTCATATCTTGCCCTGTCCGACATCTCCCTTCACCCACTTTTCTGTTGTCTGTCACCCAGGGAGGAGGTCACATGTAGATCCTTATAATCGGTTCCCCCTTTCCAACCCTCCCTCCCTCCACTCTCCCAGTATCGCCACTCACACCACTGGTCCTGAAAGGATCATCCGCCCTGGATTCCCTGTATTTCCAGTTCCTATCTGTACCAGTGTACATCCTCTGGTCCAGCCAGACTTGCAAGGTAGAAATGGGATCATGATAGTGGAGGTGGGGAGAAAGCATTTAGGAACTAGAGGAAAGTTGTATGTTTCATTGTTGCTACATCACACCCTGACTGGCTTGTTTCCTCCCCGAGACCCTTCTGTAAGGGGATGTCCAGTGGCCTACAAATGGGCTTAGGGGACGTGTCATGTTTTCACTGACAAATTTTCAGAAGTAAACCATCAGGCCTTTCTTCCTACTCAGTCTTTGTATGTTCCATGGGAGATCCTTCTAGAATATGAAATGCCAGGGGCATAACTTTCAGCATCATAGCAGAATCCAACTAACCATAACATAACAAGCTGATAGATGGGAAGTAGAGGCTGGCATAGCGAAAATCAATGGTAATTTTTTATTCACTTACTCAGTACACTTCCTACCAAGTGCCGTTCATTATTCGAAAGGTCCTCTGGTGGGTGAAGAAAGTCGTTGCTCACGAGGAAGACAGAGCCTGGCTGCTTCAATAGACATGTCTGTTTTAGAGCTGAACTTGTGCAAGAGGTAGCCAGGTGAGGCAAAAGGGAAGCGAGAGAGCACATTGTGCACAGGTCCTGCAGCCTGGTGGCATTTGAAGAACAACAGAAAAGGGCCAGCTGTGGTAGAACGACGTCAGCAAAGAGCAGGGTGGCGGGGAAATGGAGGGAGAAGAGGAGTAACGGGCAGGCTGCACCCTGCCTTGGATCTTGTAGCTTGTCATGGATTGAACTTTGTCGTCCCTCCACACCCCCATGCCCCCAAATATGTGTCAACTTGACTGGGCCAATTCTCAGTGGTTTAGCTGTTATGATAATGATATAATCTTGTATTTATGTAATGTTGAGATTATCCCCCATGGGGTGATCTGGTATGGTCAGTTCTTAGGGGGATTAGGGTGGGATGCAATTCATTCTCTTCCCCAGCTCAGAGTCCCAATTCAATGTAAGGCGGCTTTCCCTTTCAAAAGGTAAAAGGAGAGAGAGGGGAGCAGAGGAGGGAGCTCCAATCATCCAGAAGGAAGAGCTGGGACAGAAGTGAGGGACATCTAGTCTCAGGGGAAATTTGATGTCAAAGAACCATTCCCCAGAGCTGAGAAAGCTTCCTCCAATAGCCGGCTCCCCGAATCTACACTTGTTGCCTCCTACCCTGTGAAAGAATAAGTTTCTGCTTGCTACAGCCAACCTCTTGTGGTGTTTCTTTCTCAGTAGCACTAGATAATTAAGACAAAACCAAAAGCCAAACTCACTGCCATCAATTCTGACTCCTAGTGACCCTATAGGACAGGGTAGAAATTCCCCTGTGGATTTACTCTTTGCTGAAGTAGAAAGCCTCATCTTTCTCCTTTAGAGAGGCTGGGAGTTTAAAACTAATAACCTCGTGGTTAGCAGCCCAATGTGTAAACTGTGTAACCACAGCTCCTCAAGAAAGTCAAAGAAGAAGAAATTCATTGTAAGCTAGTCAAATGACAGTCAGAGAAGAAACTTGCATTTTATTCTAGGTGAAAGGAGAAATCACTGAAACTCTCCATTGGGAGCTATGCTCCATGTCACAGACATTAGACATAATTTTGGCTGCTGTGGGAGCATGGATTGGGCTCATGGTGTCTTCACATGTGAGGCGTGGAGGTGGCCGTGGAGATGGAGAGATGTGCAAGGACTTGAAGTAGACTTAGTGTTAGATTGTACATGGATGGAGAAGGCGAGGGAGGGGTCATGAATAACTCCAGATTTCTGGTTTGAGCAGCTGGATGGGTCGTCGTGTCATTTGCTAAGGCTGGGAATGCTGGGAAAAGAGCAGGTTTGAGAAAGAAGGCCAAGAGTTGAATTTTAGATACATGAAATGATGAGATGCCAGCAGGACCTGGCATGAAGATGTTGGGGAGGTGTGGCCCGGGGCCTCGGAAGAGAGCACTGGGCTGCAAGGGTGAGGTTGAGGGTCACCAATGACAGTTACAGCCTCGCTGCGTGAGCTCACCAGGTGAGAGCACGTGGGTCAGCGTGCTCATCCTCCTGCTTCTCAGTCCCAGGCACCTTTGGGAAGATGAGGAGAGCTATCCTTTCTTTTAAAATATTTGCATTCAAGTTTTAGGGATTTACAGACTCCCTGAAGAAGACAATGCTGACTCTTTTAAGATCCATAGAACTCACGCTCTCTCTCTTTCACACACACACACACACACACACACACACACACACACACAAATGAGAAAGAGAAATGGAGAAATGGACTTGGGCAACAGTACCATATGGGGGTTCAATAGAGGAAGCACCCACAAGGACTAGAGAAAGAGTAGACAAAGAAGGAGGACGAATTCTCAAGGAAAGTCTTTATCACACTAAGAGGAACGTGTTCCAAGAAAGTGAGTGAAGTGTTGCTGAGAGGGCTAAGAAGATAAGAGCTAGAAAGAAAAGTGTCAGTTGGCGTTGGCTACAGTGGTGGTTTTGGGGAGGCCTAAGGGGTTCTGGTGGCTCTGTGGTTATGCATTGGGCTGCTAACTGTAAGGTCAGCAGTTTGAAATCAGCAGTTGCTCAGAGGGAGAAACACTGGGCCTTCTACCCCAGCAAAGAGTTTGTCTCAGAAACTCACAGGGGCAGTGATACCCTGTCCCATATGGCCGCTATGAGTCAGCATTGACTTCATGGCAGTGAGTTGTTGGAGAAGGAGCCCTGGTGGTGTTGCAGGTTCCTCGTTGGGCTGCTGACCGCAAGGTCAGCAGTTCAAACCCACCAGTGGATCCATGGGAAAAAGATGAAGCTTTCTGCTCCCGTGCAAACACTCTCAGAAACCTTAAGAAGCACTTCTACTCTATCTTACAAGGTCACTATCCACTGGAATTGACTGTTGACAGTGAGTTTGGGGTTTTAGTACTGCACCTGTGAAGACCTACCTCTGCAGTGAAGGAGCATAGCGGAGGGCGGAGACAGGGGTATGCACGGAGACATTGGGTGCAGATGTGGTTGACATGTAGACTTTAGAATGAGGAGATGGGGAAGCTCCCTCCTGATGGTCTGCATTTCCTCAGTGAAATAGGAAGTCAGAGGGAAAGGCAAGGCTGGGTGTTTTGAGGATAGTGATGTGAAATATTTATGGACAGTGACATGAACTTCCCAGTGGGAGCCCGGGGAACCCTGGAGGTATAGCGGTTATGCATTGGGCTGCGATCTGCAAGGTTTGCAGTTTGAAACCACCAGCTGCTCCTTAGGAAAAAGAAGTCAAGAAGGCTCTCTACTCCCGCGAATAGTAACAGTTTCAGGAACTCGCAGGGGTAGTGCTATCCTGCCCGCAGGGGCAGGATAGCAAGTTTGGTTTGAGCGGGGCTGTTGTCTATTTGGGGTGGAGTACAAACATTGGTTGGGTCTTAAAGACTGAGCAGGAGCAGGAAGGGAGGCTGGGCCAGCTTCCACGAAGGCCAGCCTCTGAAGCATCATGAGCTGAGAAAAAGTCCTTCATGAGGGGCAAAAAAACCCCAAAAGGTCTCAAGTTTCTATTCCATTCCCCTTCGTTTCCCTGTCTTGTGCATCTCCTCTTTTTCTGGTTCCTTCCTTCCTCAGCTTGTATAACATACTCAAACTTCCCCAGTGACTCAACATCCCTCCCAAGTCAGTGTTCAAATGCTCTTCTCACCAGGTCCCCAAATGTCTCTGGCAGGAAGATTTCAGAAATAGTGAACAGCTATTTCTCACCCTAGAGTTTCCCCCAGCCAGGCTGGGTGTTGCCATATTTGGAGCAATTGGGCTGCATCCTGACTTGTGAGAGTTGGTGGTCTTTAAAGAGCCTGAATGCAGTGATGGATTCTTGCTGGGTGCCTTGTAGGTATAAACTGTAGCCAGAAGTTAAAGGGGGAAGTCCTGGCAACATTCAAAATCAGGGTGCGTTTTAAATAGTTCACTCTGGAGTCCGGTTTAAGGGCAGGAGACAGCGAGGAAGCTGCTGGGACAGTGCAGAGCGGGAAGGAAGGGCTTGGGGCATACTAAAGGGATGAAATAGGGCTTGGCGATTGGGTGAAATGGAAGGTGAGGTTGGCTAAATCAAGAGTGACTCATTCATTCCCAACTTTCACATGTGGATGTCAGTTCCAGTAGCTGAGGGCAGGGAACGTGTGAAGGCCGTGGATGAGCTCCGTTTGGGGTGGGGTGTATGATACCTGTCTTAGTCTGGGTACATTTGAGAAACAAATCCATAGAAACTCATGTATAAGAAAGTGTTATATAAAGGTTAAGTGCACATCAAGGAAGCATCCCAACCCAGTGCTCCCCAAGCCCACAAGTCCAACATTAACCCATATGTCCTACACCAATTCACAAAGTCCTCCTCCAGCTCACAAAACACACACTATGATGCCGACTGCAGGAGGAAAGCCGAATCAGTGAACATGTAAGCATCTCAGTGTTGGCAGGGGTCTCTACATGGCTGCTCCAGCACCCATGGCTGCATCGTGGTAGGTCCATGTGGCTTCTCCTGGGGGATGTCTCACAGGAAGTGAGCCTCGTCAGCTGAAGCAGGGAACTGGCTAAGGCAATTGCACCCTGGTCCGACCATCTCAAAGCAAGAGACAGGAGAACTAGAGAGGCGAGGCTCACTGAGCCATTTATCCCTCTGCACTTCAATTAACCCCACGTGTTTATTGGCCAGGTTGGCACAATAAACTTTAACTACCTCAATACCTCAACAGAGTTGTCTGGCAGGCAGCTGGATATTGAGGTCTAGAATTTGTGGAAGAGGTCTGAGCATAGATACTCTGGTAGTTGAAACCAGGAGGAGGGTGGACAAGACCCGTCCCGTCCCTCCCCTCACTCCCCTTTCCTGCCCTCAAGGAAGAGCTATGGGATCCAAAAGAGCTGTGGGCCTAGATTAAAAAAAAAAAAATATTCTTAATTGGGAGTTAATACATCAGAATTGTACAATTACTACCATTGTCAGTTTCCAAACATTCTTTTTCTTCCTGGACTCAATGGAATTCACTGCCATTGAGTCTATCTTGACTCATAAAAACCCTGTATAGGGTTTATAGTCAGAATAATTGCTGAGTTTGAACCCCTGACCTTATGGTTAGGAGCCCAAAGGCTTACACCACAGTGCTACCAAGGCTCCTTAGTGCTCAGATTGTAATCTTGCATTTAAGGTCCAAACTCAATTGGTGGGATTTAAGGATGCCACTAAAGGAAGCAGAAGCCTTTATTTATTCAGGAACAAGATGAATTGAGCGAGTGTATGCTTCTGTCAGTGCCTGGCATGAAACAAGAGGCCAGTAAACACTGGCTTGTCTGTGCCTGATACTTGAGTGGCTAGATTCCAGAAGGTGGGAATGAAACTGAAGTCACTGCCATCAGGTAGATTTTGACTCATAGCCTCCCTAAAAGACAGAGTAGAACGACCCCTGTGGGTTTGTTTCCAAGGTTGTACACCTTTACAGGAGCAGAAAGCCTCCCTTTCTCCTGAGCTGTGGCACCACCAGGGCTCCTTGGTGTCAGTGTCAAATGTAGTACAACAATCCCCAAAGATTTATCCTGGCTAGCTGCCAACAAGTGGATTCCCACTCGCGCCTATGAGATCTGGCAAAATGAAGGTCATGGGAACTTTGGATTGAGGCAGGCTGGGAGGGAGGTTAAGTGCAGGGAGAGGAGAAGCCAGACTTTGTGGAGCTGAGAAATGAGGAAGTGGGAACGACCATTAGCGTCTGTGAGAGGAGAGCAGCACTGGGAAGCTAACTGGAGAGGGACCTGAGTGGAGGGTTGACTTTGTCTTTGGCAGGACTGGAAAGACTTGAGACTGCTTAAAGGCGGAGGGAAAGCAGCCAGGAGCCAGAGGCTTTCAGAGCCCAACGGAACCTGACCACTTCCTAGTGCCCACACCTGCACCCTGTTATCTCCTTTAACAGTTTCAAAGGGCTGTGAGGTTTGAAACAAATGACTGAAGAGGAGGGAGGGGCAGTTGGGTAGGGATCGCAGTGAACACCTAGCAATAGTGTTGGGCAGAGACCACTGTGCGGAAATGGGGAGCAACTGCTCAGTCCTATGATAACCCAGGTCACAGACTCAGGCAGTGTCCTGTCCCAGATTAAGTGTTACCAGCGCTGGGTTGCACCCAGGGGGGTTGGTAAGGTGTTCCCATGTACCTTGTACCTAGGATGGCACACCGCCCTTGGCGCGGCTCTACTCAGAGCGATCCTACATACAACCGAAGTAAACACCACCTGATCCGCCATCCTCACAATTGTTCTAATGTCTGAGCCCATTGTCGTGGACACTGTGTCAATCCATCTTGTTGAAGGCCTTTCTCCTTTTTGCTGGCCATGTACTTTACCAAGCATGATATCTCTCTCAACATGTCTGAAATATGTGAGAAGAAAGTCTTACCATCCTTGCCTCGAAGGAGCAAATCTGTACTTCTCCCAAGCTAGATTTGACAGTCCATAGCACTGTCGATATCCTCTGCTAGCACCAGCACCATAATTCCAACGCGTGCCCCCAGTAGATCTCCGGCCACGTGTCGCTTCTATTCTCAGAGGAGCAAGGCGTTTGCAGCATGGTAGAATCAGGAGACTATGGATAGCCGGGCCCCTTGAGCTCTGGCGGTCAAGGGATGGCCCCAGTTCGGCCACAGCAGGTGGCTGAGCGCGCACCCTGCGCGCGTTGCTGAGCGGGCGCAGGGCAAACACGGCCGGGGATTTAGACATCCGGCCGGATCTGGGCCCTGAGATAAATCTTCCGAGGAGGGAAGTATTTAATTTGCATCCAGCACTGACGGAAGAAACTCCTTGACGCCGGAGGCGATTTGGGGTACGTGTGGGAGCTTTCTCTTGGCTTCCACCTCCCAGTAATCCGCCTGAAGCCAGGCGTGGAGCCGCTAGCGGACTGCATTTCTGTTTGCAGGCGTAGGTCTAACAGGAGACTTGGACCGGGAGCGAGGCTCTGGCGCTACTTTCTCACACACACCGCCTCTGGGACTCTGGGCAAACAGAGAAGTCGACTTGAGGCCCTTCACTACGTTCTCTGGTCATAAAATGGGGTTTGACAGTGTAATCTCGGGCACTGAAGAGCAAGACAAATTCTACCTTTTCTCGCCCCCAACAGCCAGTGACCCACCCTGGACACCGACACCTATACCTTTCACAGGACCTCGCTTGGCAATCGTCGCGCTCCTCGCGGGGTGCAGGGAGCGCGAAACCCCAGAGGTGGGCGGGGCCTGTTTAATAGCTCCGCCCACCCTCGGCCCCCCGCTCCTCTTGGCGTCCGCCACGCCCCCGGCGCGGAGATGAGGCAATCACGTGATCTCAC
>NW_022103914.1:8229993-8246781 GCF_000313985.2 Echinops telfairi
CGTGGAGCGGGGGTGGGGCGGCGGCGCCGGTGGTGGTGGTGGGAAAGGCTGGAGAAGGCAAACGGTATTTATTGTCCCAGGTTCTGTGTACCGGGGGAGTTTGTGGTCTTCCTGGGTTGGACGTCACATCTCGTGGAAGGTGGGGGTGTGTGCGCGTGTGTGGGACTGAGTGGGAGAGAGTGTGTGTCTGGGGTGCGGCCTCGGGGACACTGAGACCTCCGAGTGCCCAGGACAGGTGAGGCGAGAAAGAGGCTTCTCGTTGTGATGTGAGACCTGACTGATACGGACGCCCCGCTCACAGGATTGGAGCTGGTGCCTTGGAGCGGCATGGGCGGTCTGAAATCAGGTTCAAGTTTAAAGTCAGGGAGGTGGTGTGGTCGGAAGGCAAGAGTATGAGAGTCCTTGATCGGCTTGTGGGGTGTCCATTGGCTGGAATCCGGAGCTCCTTCTTAGTCACAGTAGTGGAGCTTTTTGGCAATCACCGAGATTTACAATTCACATGGCCTGGAGGGGTGCAGGGTGTATGTGTGACTCTGCCTTAGTTGCCTAAGGCGCCTTCTGTGAGTTGGCTGCTGCCAGGAAGGAGGAAAACCCATCCCACCAGGGGCTCATTCCTCCAGTACTTTCTGGTCGCATTCTGCCTTCCCTCCTGCATGTTCCTTTCACAGAGTTAGGCCCTGGGATGTGTGACCCCTAGTTTTGTGTTCAGATGGGCAGTGGGTTGAGGATGGAGACAGTTGGGGCTTCCCTAGCTGGACAGTTCTTGTGACAGGTGGCTACCGTGTCATTGTATAGATCTTCAAGAAACATCCTTGGGTCTTGGTGCCTGGACATAGGAGGTAAGAATCACTCACATAATTCACTCCTTTTAATCACCAGTGTCTGAGAGCTATATTTAGTGGTTATATTAGTGCAAAATGAATGGGTAAACCCACTCATAAACCTTGAAAGAGAAACCTGCGTCCCTCGACACGTGCTCATGAACAGAATCAGTAGAATGTTACTGATTGCTGCTATGTAATGTAATGGCTGCTATGGATCTACAAGACAGGAAGTTAGAATTGTAAAAATCGAAGAGATGCTGGGACGTTCACAGTGCAGACTTCTCAAGGTTCTGTTGCTAAAGTGATGGTATGCTGATCGGTGGTCCTTTGAGCGGCGAGCACACAGCGAAAAGAGCTCTGCTGTGAGGTAGAGGTTATTTACCAAGGCATGTGCCATATCCACACCCCCACACCCCTCACCCCGACTGTAAGGACTCTACAAAAAGTTCATGGAAAATTCCCTTGTTTTTTAATTCCATTTTTCCATCAATTTTTGAAATACTCTTGGTTTGAGGCTTGTTGCTTTCCTGAGTGGGCTACCGTTGCTAAAACAAATGTGCATGAGTACCCCATTCTAGTTTAGGACCCCTCTTTTAAGGCATATTGGTTCCTGAAAGTTGTTTGAAACTGTAAATGTAATATTAATGATTGTGGAAGTTTATTTGTGCTATTATCCTTGTTTGTGTTTTATTCACCATGTAGCTCAGGCTTAGGGTGATACTGTTAAATGAGATGTTTGAATTGAATTGTCAGGGTAACAAAGCCTTTTTTGGTCAGGAGATTGGGTAGCCAAAGTGATGACATGGTTTGGTTGCTTCACTTTATAAATAGCACCACCCAAACCAAAACAACTGCCTTGGAGCCCGTTCTGACTCATAGTGACCCTATGGGACAGAGGAGAACTGCCCCATTGGGTTTCCAAGTCTGTAAACCTCTGTGGAAGCAAGTTACTATGTCTTTCTCCTTCGGGGTGACTAGTGGGCTCAAACGCTGACCAAACATTAGCAGATGCACGCTTTAACCACTGTGTCACCAGAGCTCTTTATATATAGCACAACTAAGTAAAAACAATAGGTTAATTTTGAAAATAAAGTTGGCAAGCTTCAATGTGATTCACTGTTCAAATTGTGCAGAGTCATTTGCTGTTCAAGTCTGCTCAGGAAACGTCTGACCACATATATGCCTTTGGTCCCAGAAGGTTCTGATAGAGCTCAGAAATCCTGAATGGATGTAGTGCCATGTCTGTATTATACAACGTGATTGCACTTCAGGGTGTGTAATGGAACAGTGTGTATGAAAGGGCTGGAAATTTCATTATCTTTTGATTTTATTGTTCCATGAACTTTGTGAAGCCTCCTTGGTAGTCATAATAAACACCCATGTTACTGGCTTATGCAGGGACTATACTTTCTATCAGTATTTTAATGTGAACTTTCCTTCTTACACAGCAGAAGTTTACTGTGTAGTAGTGCATACTTCAGCTTATAGCCAGCAGCATCCAATCTCGTATATCCTGTGTCTCGAGTGTTGCAGAGCTCTCTTATTTAATTTTCTTTTGAAAATATTACTGTGGAGTGCATCATAGTTCCCAGACTCAGCAAAACCAGGATTAGTGATGGCGGCTGCAGGAGGCAAAGGGGAACAGGATCAAAGGTGAAGCCAAAGGTTTTCAAACAGCAGAGATGGAAAAGCAGTGAATACTGTTGTTCACGATTTAGGCCTCTTTGCTAAGTATACAGTAGGTTGTTGGCACAATGTCCAAGCCGCATTATCATCCTGTTTCACAGGACACGCACACATTAAGTGACACATCCCTGCACGGCAGTATGAGGGCATAGTTCTTTGTTTGGGGGACCTTTGGTGATTTTTATCTGATTTGAGATAAACAGGATAAATTCCTACAGAGATAGGAAACTACTTTCATAGTAATTAGAACAAGCTCTGTAAGTCTGCAGGCCTGCACAGTATCTTCTGGTGAATTTGCTACTTCGTTCTTTCTGTTAATGAGATCCAAACCAACCAGCTACTGCTATCACGTCAATTGTGGCCTGCTGAGTTGGCGTTGCCATTGAGTCCGTTGACTGAGGAACCCGTGTGTCAGAGTAGAGAACTGTGTCATAAGAGTGTTCAGTAGTGACTTTGTGGCAGTAGATAGCAGATTTGTCTTTAAGGTATCTCTGGTGGACTTGAGCTTCCAACCTTTCACTTGTTAGTTTCCAAGTGTGTTAATGTTTGTCCTCCCCTCCCCCATGTCTGTTGGTTTAGTTTGTCTTTAATGGATACTTCATTTGGGTAATAGAAATCCATACTTAAGTGGATTAGTAAGTGTGGATTGGCAGCGAAAACACACTGTAGTGGAAAGAGCTTGAATTTGAGAATCCAACCTGAGTTCAAATTCTGACATTTTAAAACTAGTTGATTTTTGAACAAAATGAATAGTTACTGAGCATGCTTATTGTATACTTAGCCTTGGGTTAAACACCTGACCCGAATGATCTTCAACCCCTTTTTACTGATGAAACTGAGGTTCAGAAATGTTAAGTTGCCTAGAGTCACAGACAGTTGACATTGTCAACCTAGAAATTGAAGTCTGTGTCACATGGAGTCAGTTAGTGCTAAGATTCTGACAGACTTTAAAGCCTTTAGTACTATGTTACTTGATTTCTCTGACCCATCTCCCTGTCTTTAAAAAAAATTAATGAATGAGAGTAGTGATACTTCAAAAAGTTGCAAGGATTAGCTGAGAACATATGTAACAAAAGGAACATTCTTCCTGTACATTCTAGTTCCTTTACCCTTTCCGTTTTGTATACTCTGGTGGTTTATGAATAGAAGGTTTTAAAATATGAATATACTTTACTCCTGAGACTAATATTAACCCTAGGAGGTAGGCTTTGGATCCTATGTAGGAGGGGGTACCCCCCTCCCCCCCAAAAAAAAACCCAGAATTTTTTCAAAGCTGTGTATTTAAATTTTTTTACAAAACAGTCTTATCACCTTCAAAATACTCTACATTACACTTAATACATTTGTCAAATCTGTGATTCCATTCTTGGAAACATTTTCAAACTTACCTGTTTGGATGGCAGACAGTGCCTCCCTCATTTTTTTTCTTCACCTCTTCTACATCTTCAATTCACTTTCCTTGCATATCCATCTGCATTCATGGAAACAAAAAGAAGTCACATGGTGTGTGGTCAGGTGAGGAAGGTACATGGGGCAAGAGAGGCAGGCAGTTGTTTTTTTTTGCCAAAAACTGGCACACTGAGATGGCTGTGTAAGCAGGTGTATTGCCATGGTGACAGCAAAACCAGTCCAGTCTGCCACAAATCAGGCTTTTTTTGTCGCACACTGTTATGCAATCTTTATTGAACCTCTAAATAGAAAGCTTGATTAACAGTCTGACCTGGTGGACCAAACTCCAAATGCACTACGTAGGAGTCGACATGTTTGGAAGTTGATGGACGCCCAGAACGAAGTTTGTCATCAATTGACAGTTTACCTTTTTTGAAACGAGAAAAGCACTCGCATACTTAAGTTTTCCCCATAGTCCTTATAATCGATGTTCAACATCCCAACAGTTTCTGCGGCATTTTTTCCCCTGAGCAGGACAAAATTTCATAGTCACATGCTGTTCTTTTAAATTGGCCATCACAAAAAACTAGATTTGAGCGAAACTGTTTTTCTGAAAAAATTCCCTGTGACCAGACAGAACGTTCCCCAGGCAACGTCACTGGGTGCACTAACTGGGAGTGAGTTGCTCTGAGTTGCTTGAGTTTGCCTAGGGAAAAAATGTAGACAATGAAAGCTCTGGTGTGCCCAGTGAAATTCTGAGTTTTTTGGGTACCCCCTTCACATGCTTTAGAGTTAAAACTTGTCAATTTGATCTCATAGGTGATTTTTCAAAATAATACACTGTTTAAGGCTGACTTTTTTTTTTTTTTAATCTTTTAAAGTGGTTTATTCCCTCAAACTCACTGTAGGGAAAACTCAGCATTAGCCCCAAAGGACCAGCCCCTTTTCCTTATCATTCTATTTTGCTTTATGCTGTATTAGTCTGGGTTCTCTAAAAAAGCAAAATGAGTGACACATGTATGAGAAAAATGTAATAAAATGATCTTTAAAAAAAATTTATATCAAGAGAGAGCAGCCTACACAGCCACAGAAGCAGGCCATGGGTCAGTTGCTAAGCTGGAGGCCCTTCCCCGGCTGGGTCCAACAGACTAGGAAGAAGGAAGATGAACCAGGAAGTATACGTGGAGACAAGAATGAGTTCAAGGTTAGCAGGTAACATGGCAGGTTGCTGACAGCTCCCAGAGTTGGCAGACAACATGATAAACTGCTGGCCTAAGAGACTGACATTCTTTATTTACTGAACTAAACTGTTATTTTGCTAACCTCCAGATCAGCAGTTCAAAGCAACCAGCAAAAAGATAGGCTTTTTGTTCCCATAACAATTTACAGTCTCAGATCCACAGGGGCAGTTCTACTCTGCCCTATAAGCTCTTTATGAATCAGAATCAACTCAGTGCAGTGAGTTTGGTTACAGGGGACAGTGTACTCTGCCCTATATAGTCATCAAGAGTCAGAACTGATGACTGCAGTGAGTGCATTTTCATAGGATAGTTTCAGTTCCAGATATAAAGACTTTTTTAAAAGATAGGTTTGGGATTCTCCCAGTCTCACTTGATCTGTCTAGTAAGTCTGGTTTCCTCAAGAACAAGAACTTAACATTTTGTTCAACATCTTTTCCCCTTTATTCATGATCCAACCTGTTGATCCTTCAATCAAAAAACTTAGTAATGGTAGCTAGGCCCCAACTACTTATTCTGGTCTCACGGTGAAGGAGGAAGCAGTTGCTCCTAGATGCAATTAGACCTGCAGCCATTTCCTTCTCTAGTTCCTGCATTCATTCCTTCTGCTCAAGGTGTAGTGAGACCAATTATATCTTGGGTGACTGTTTGCAAGGTTTAAAGACCCCAAGCATTACTCACTGACGTTGGAGGCTTAACAGAAACTCAGAAAACAACTGTAGGCCAATTGACTAGATAATTGATGAAACCATGACCCCAAACTTTCATACCAATAAATCTAATCCCATGAGGTCTTTAGTTGTATCCCAGTAGCATCAGCAAGTGCACCCCTCTTTTGTCTGCTATTAGTGTAAACATATATATTTGCCATTCCACCCTTGTTTCCTGGAGGACATCAATTACTTTAGTCAAGTTATATAACTATTACCCTTCCAACCCAAACCAAACTCACTGTCATCAAGTCGATGCCAACTCATAGCGACCTTGTAACTCTTAGCTTTAGTCATCGCCAATTTTCCCCACGTCCGTAGATAAAATTATTTCCGAGAGAATGATTCCCCTTTTCTTCCATCCTCCTACCTCTTAACCAGTCATCTCCATTCTTGTCATTCCTTGTAAATGAAACCATGTGCCCTTTTTTATTGCCTCAGCACAATGTTCTAAAGTTTCATTGATGCTACAGCATGCTTCAGGGTTTCATTTCTCTTTATGGCCAAGTTGTGTCTGTGGTGTTGCATCTGGGCATCCCTCTGTATTTATAAATTCACCTCTTGATGGGCACTTGGATTGTTTCAACCTTCTCGTTATTGTGAATAGTGCTGCGATGAACATAACTGTGCGGTTCATTTTTGTGTTGATGTTCTCTACATTTCTATTTGATCATTGTGTTGTCACCTTTCTTTGGAATGGGTACAGATATGGATCTCTTTCAGTCAGTTGGCCAAGTAGTTGCCTTCCAAATTTCCTAACATAAGCGGGTGAGTGCTTCCAGTGCTTCATCAACTTTTTGAAACATTTCAGTTGGTATTCCATCAGTTTCTAGAGTCTTGTTTTTGGCTAATGCTTTCAGTGCAGCTTGGATTTCTTCCTTCAGTAACCCTGGTTCTTGCTCATAGGCTACTTCCTGAAATGGTTGAATGTTGACCAGCTGTTTTTGGTACAGTTTTTGGTACATCTTCTTTTGATGCTTCCTGCATCATTCAATATTGTGCCAATAGAATCAATGTTGCAACTTAAGATTTGATTTTTTTTTCAGTTTCAGATATGCTGAATGTGTTCTCCACTTTGGTTTTCTAACTCTAGGTCTTTGCACATTTCACTATAATATTTTATTATGCCTCTGGAGCTGCCCTTTGAAATTTTCTATACAACTCTTTGACTTCATTTCTTCCCTTTGCCAAAGCTATTCTATGATGAAGAGCAAGTTTCAGAGTCTTCTGATAGACACTTTGAGCATTTCTTTCTTTCCTGTCTTTTTAATGATTCTTTGCTTTCTTCATGTATGATGTATTTGATGTCATCGCACAGTTCATCAGGTCTTCTGTCATTACTGTTTAATGCATCAAATCTGTCTTTGAGATGTTCTTGAAATTCAGGTAGGGTATATTCAAGGTCGTGTTGGGCCTCTGGTGGACATATTTTCATTCTTCAATTTCAATCTGAATGTATATATGAGCCATTGGTTTTAGTTGATGATTTTGAGCTTCTCCAGCTCCTCCCAAAGATGTAGTCAGTTTGATTTTTGTGTATTCCATCTGGAGGAGTCTATGTATATAGTTGCCTTTTGTGTTGTGTTGCAAAAATGTATTTGCCTTGAACAAGTTGTTGCTCTTGCTGTACTTCATCTGCTTTATTATGGTTGAGTGTACTTTGAGAAGTCTTCAGCCATTTTTGAGTGCTTCTAGAACTGAAGGGCGCATCTTTTGTCACTATCTGTGATAATGTTCCGCTTCTACTCATGAGGTTCTTAGTAACTGACTATGTTTCTGTGCTGTCCGTAGGGCTTTCAGTGGCTAATTCCTCCGAAGTAGATAGCCTATTACATCCTCGTAGTCTTGAAAGCTCTGCTGAAACCTGTTCGCTTTGGGTGACCCTGCTGGCATGTGAAATACCATTGACATGGCCTTCAGTATCACAGCAACGTACAAACTCCCACAGTAGGACACACTGATAGACAAGTGATGCCTTAGTGACTTAGCTGTATAATCCCCCAAAATATTCCCAATCTATAGTGAATCCTCTTCACTTTGTTATTAAAGTGAACAAAAGTTTTAATTCTGATCAAGTTCAGTTTATTTTGTTATTGAAAAAGTTCCATTATCTCCCTCTTTAAAAACATTTTTGTGGGGAGGGAGGGGGAAAATGAACAACTGATATTAAGGACTAAAGTAGAAGGCAGATGTTTTGAGAATGATGAGGGCAACAAATGTACATATGTGTTTGACACAATGGATGTGTGTATGGATTGTGATAAGAATTGCTTGAGCCCCCAATAAAATAATTTTTAAAAATTTTTTTATTTTGTTGTGAAGGAGTTGGGGAGGTTTACATTTTAGATAATCAAGTGTGCATTCAACAATTCAAACCACTCATCAACTCTCACTCCTATTCTATCCCCCCTCATCCCTCTCCAATCTCTTCTCCCTCTTTTGGGCCTCCCTCTCATTCACGTCAGTACCTGTCACTTTTTTAGTCTGCTGCTTCATCTTCTCACACTTGCTCTCATTCCCTGAGAACCTCCAAAGTCTATTTCCTTTAGTATATAAGTCTCTGTCTTGGTTTTTATCCTTATAGTAGCAGTCTCATATAATATTAACCCTTTTGTGACTGACTTACCTCACTCAGCATCAATAATCTCCAGTCCAGTCATGTCGTGAGGGGCTTCATGGCTTCATCATTAGTATAATTTCTTTTAGAAGAAGTAACCAAAAAGTCCAAAGGAGTGTGAGATTAAAAATGGCCCAATTGTCCAACTCTTTCAAGATGCTGTTCTGTTCCCTCCCCCAAACCCCTACTGTTCCTTTGAATATATTTCCGCCTCCCTAGATTCTGCGATTCACTACCATATCCCACAGAAAGTCACACAACTGAGGAAATGTCACACATGATGGTGGGTACTGTTCATTCTAAAATCCGAAGGTCAGCTGCAGGTGAGCCAAATGCATGATCCAGAGCCAGAAACCAGAAATATCCATAAGTCACAGCAGGTCTTGCTTCTACTAAAGCTGTCAGGAAATAGAGATCTGGCTTTCTAGGTGAGGTGATGTATGTTAGAAATGTACAGTGGTACCTACCACAGGATGGTGGCTTAACTCATTATCTGCTAACATAGTGTCACGATGCTCCCAAGGAATTAAAAGGTTGGCTAGGTTCATAGCCTCTTCTAAGGTGGAACAGTACAGTGATAGCAGTATATATGTCCAGGAAGATCCTCAACAAGATGGATTGATACAGCACCTGCAATTATGGGCTCAAACATAAGAACAATTGTGAGGATGGTGAAGGACTAGTTTGTGTTTCGTTCTGTTTACACAGAGTTCCTATAAATGGGAACCGACCCAACGGCACCTAACAACAACTAAGGTCGAGTCTTAAAGATGTCTCCAAGAAAACAAAGGGTGAGCTCCGTTCACACTCTCTACTAAGGGTAGGTCTTAATCCCACCCTAATTTTATCCATTAGTATGGTAGAGAATGCCTTCCAAAATGAGACTGTAGCCATAGGTGTATAGAACCCAGGATTACATCACAAGGAATTATGACTAGAAGGGCCATATTAACTTAGTATAACTGAATTGTGTTTTAGTGATGCATAGTATCCCATTGTGTGCATGTAATATTCTTCTGATGGCTATTTGGGCCGTTTCCAACTTTTCGCTTTTGTCAGTCATGCTGTGATGAACGTGGATATGCATATGTCTGTCTGAGTTATGACTCTTCTTTAGGATGTATATCCAGCAGTTATTAGTGGATTGTGTGGGTTTTCTATTCCCAGTTGTTTCAGGTAGCGCCATATCACTTTCCACAATGATTGTACATATTTATAGATTCCCCCCCACCCCCCAGCATTATGTGAGTTCCAGGCTCTCTGTACCTTCACCAGCATTTGTTGTTTTCTGCTTTTTTCTGAATTGTGCTGTCATTGTTGGTATAAGGCAATGGTTCTCAACCTGCCTTGACCCTTTAATACAGTTCCTCATGTTGTGGTGACCCCCAACCATAAAAGTATTTTTATTTATTTATTTTTAAATCATTTTATTAGGGGCTCATACAACTCTTATCACAATCCATATATACATCAATTGTGTAAAGCGCATTTGTACATTCATTGCCCATAAAATTATATTTGTTGCTACTTCATAACTGTAATTTTGCTACTGCTATGGATCGGGCAACCCCTGTGAAAGGGTTTGCGACCCACAGGTTGAGAACCGCTGGTATAAGGTAGTTTTGATTTGCATCTTCTAGGTGGCTAATGACCATGAGCATTTTAAAATGTTTTTTAGCCATTTGAATATCATTTTTGGTGAATTGTCTGTTCATGCCCTTTACCTACATTTTAATTGGATTATTTATTTTGTTTTTGTTTTTTTTTGTCCTCATGAAAGAATTGTAGCTTTTTTTTTTTATACTGGATTTAGAGGTTAGTCCCTTGTCTGGTGTGTCATTTCTGAAGATTTTTCCCAGTCCATGGGAAAAAAAATGGTTCTCCTTTTATTTTGATGAATTATTTTGACGTACATATATGTCTTATTTTTAGTAGGTCTCAGTCATCTATTTTGTCTTCTATTATGTGTTCTTTTGTTCTGGTTAATAGTATATTTGTGCCCTGAAATAGGGCCCTTGAGTTTTCCCCTGTTTTCTCATTGATAATCTTTAGCTCCGGGGTTTACATTCAGATATTTGACCTATCCTGAATTTGTTTTTGTGCATGGGGTGAGGTCTTGTTTATTCTGCAGATGGAGATCCAGTTTTGCTAGCACCATTAGTTGAAGAGGCTATGTCTATCCCAACTGCAACTTTGTCAGAGATCTATGGGTGTTGTTTTCTGTTTTGTTCCACTGGTCTATGTCTCTGTCCTTATACCAATACTAGGCTGTTTTTACTACTGTGGGTGTGCTGTATGTTTTGAGGTTAGGTAGTGAGAAGCCTTCTATTTTGTTCTTAAGCAATCACTTGCTTATCCAGGGTCTCTTCCCTCTCCATATAAAGTTAGTAATTAGATTTTCCAGTTCTTTTAAAAAGTGAAGTTGGGATCTGGATTGCAATTGTGTTGCATTTATGGGTTGCTTTGGGTAGTGGGTATGTGGGCTGCTAACCACACAAAATCAGCAGCTTGAAACACTAGCCGCTCTGCTGTAGAAAGACGAGACTTTCTATTCTTGTAACGAGCTACAGTCTTGGAAAACCCAGAAGAGGCAACTCTACTCTGTCCGAAAGGGTCTCTATGAGTTAGAATCTACTTGATGGCAGTAAAGTTTTTTTGGGGGGTGAGGTAGGGGCAGTGGGAGGGTGGTGGTATTGACATTTATACAATCTTTCCTATCCATGAACATGGAATATTCTTCCATGTTTACATAAGTATTTTTATATATTTATTTTTATATATAAATTAAATATTTTAAAAATAAAAATAATCAATTAACTAGAAATAAGTTAATATGAATATATTACTTATGTATTATATAGAAAATAGTGTATATTTTATTTATTTATATTATATATATAAATAGTGTATATTTATACTTGTAATTTATATAAGTATCATTGGTTTCTTGTAATTGTGTCTGTAGTGTTTTGGGGTTTTTTGTGTGTGTGTGTGTGTGCGTGCGTGCGTGCGTGCAAGTCTTGTTTCTCAGGTTAGGTTTATTAAGTATTTCATCCTTTGCGTGGCTATTTTAAATGGTATTATTTTCTTGATGTGTTTTTCAGAGCTCTTCTCGTTAGTATGCAGGAATCGATTTTTTTCTATGTTAATTTAGCAACCATTCCATGTGCCAAATATTTTGATTATTCCTAGCAATTTTTTCTTTTTTGAGTTTTGGGGTTTTCTCCACATAAACTCGTCTCCAAAAAGTGATTTTTCACTTCTTTGTCCATTTGGAGTCCTCTGATTTCTTTTTGTTGTTCATCTAATTTTTTCTTTTGTTGCTTGTGCTTTTGTGGTCATAGCTAATAATCCATTATTAAAAACCCAAAGCATTACCCCTATCTTTTGTTCTAAAAATCTTATATTTATGGTTTTAGTTATTACATTTAGATCCTTAAACCATTTTGTTATATATTTTTAATACTGTAAGGTATGGGCCAACTTAATTTATTTTCATTTCATTTTTGTGCAAATTCAGCTGACCCAACACCGTTTATTAAAGAGACTTCTTTCCCTAGTGAGTGGATTTACCTTCTTGCCCCAAATCGATAGATTTGGGTTTATTTCTGGACTTTGAAATTTATTTCATTGCTCAGTGTGTCTGTCTATACCAGTTTCAAACTGTTCTGATTACTGTGGTCCAAAGTATTTTAGAATGTTTCCCCCCTGAATTCTTTCTCATCTCTGAGAGAGTGAATGGTTTTTCTTCATGTTCTCTTACAAGTAGTGTTAATTACCAGTTGTTATAATGGAAAGGAGTTGAGACTTTATAGGCAGTAAGGAAAAAGGCTTGCCTAGGGCCTTTTGGCTGTCTACTTAGGATTGTGTTGGCACATGTAACCAACTATATAACAAATATTTTTCAGTTCTGTATGTGCTGTACATAGGACTAGATGTTATGTGTACATTGGTGAATGAGTTCTGTTGTCTTGGAGATAAACAGTCTAGCTAGTAAACACTGGGGTGCTATGTTACATAAGCCCACAGGGCCCAGGGAACATTATATTCTTTGATCAGGTGCCCCCCCCCATGACATGGAAAAGATTTTTTCTCAGTTGAAAAAAGTAAAAATTGTTTGAAATTCTTACTTCTTCATCGTCTTCAAGATGAAATCCTTTCATGTCACACAGGAACTTGATTATAATTTGATCCTGCCCCATCAAAAAGAATTGAAACATATAATTCTGTTACCAGCCATTTCCAAGAGGCTACCCTGTGCTCTGCCCACCTTAGGTTCATAGAGCAAGTGCATCGGTTACAGATAAAGGTTTACAGAGCAGTTCACCAGTTTTACATTCAGCAATTCATACACGTTTTGATTCAACTCAACCATTACACTCACCTCTGTCATACTGTCACATAGCCTACTTCTTCTGGGTGTTTTGTTTCCATTCCACTTCCTTTCCTGACTCTCTGAACTTTGACCTTGGGCCAGTGCTTCCCTTTTGATCTTAAATGGTTGATTATTCTTCATCTACCTCACCAATGTTACTGTTCTCTTTATAGACCAGTCCTCTGTTTGGTGGAAATTTGAGCCACTCGAGTTTCCTTCTAGATCTGAATGGTAATTTAAGGAGCTTCCACCAGTTTTTTCCTGACCACTAAGGCAGCCTGTTCTTGTTTATGATTTTGAGTTTTGGTTCACCTTTCTCTGCCACTCTATCCAGGACCTTCTCATATCCCTTTTGGAGTAGTTACAGCCGGGCACCATCCAGTTTTCTGGTCCCGATGTGTAGACTGATGTTTGAGTAGTTCATGAGTTCATTGAAGTAATAGCTTCCATGTGTCTTTTTTTTATTTTTATAGCACTTCTTTCTGCCAGAATAGGAGAGACTAATAGTTGGGCCTTATATGGGCATTTATGAGTTTAAAGCTCACAATTACTACTTACCAAAAGTAGGATGTAGAATATTGTGTTAGTGAATTACATTATGTCATTTGACCTTGGTGTCCACAAGATTATGGTTCTGAGCCCTTACGCCCAGCAACTCATTTATTCCCTAAAGCACCTTAGCTCTTATGATTGTTATTTTTGTCTTTGAATTCTATCCCTTTATCCACAGCTTCAATCACCAGCTACTCCTTTGGAGAAAGATGGGGTTTTCTACTCTCATCAACAATTAGTCTCATAGGGGCAGTCCTACTCTGTTCTATAAGGTTGAGGTGAGTCAGAATTGAGTGAGTCCTCTTTAAGGAGTTCCTCAGTGGTTCAAATGGCGAACAGGCTTGGTTGCTAACCTAGAGGTTGAGGGTTCAAGTCCAACCTGAGGTTTCTCAGAAGAAAGGCCTAGCATTCTACTGAACAACCAGACATTGAGAATCCTGTGGAGTACAGTTGTACTCCTCTGACAACACCAGGAGTTATGATAAGTTGAAGTTGAGTCGACGCTTTACATTCTTCAGGCCTTAGATCAAACGCTTTTTCTTTTCCTATGCTTTTTCTGTACTTATCTCTTCCCACCTTACCTTCTTGCCCTTTTTCCTGGCCCTCATTCCTCCTGTAATGCATAAATCATGGTAGCACTCCATCATTTTGTTTGATAAACATTTGATTACTTATGTTTAGTTCTCTAAACATGGCTCCTGAACTTAAAAATGTAATTTTTGTAATCTCCAGCAAGGTGCTTGGCACATAGTAGATAATAAATATTTTAACGAATGACTACTTGTGAAATTCAAAGTGGTAATAAGCCAATAAGGGTTCTTGATGGAATGTTGATTTCTCACAGATTTATTTGGAATATCAGTATACTTGGGCAACATATTGGTCTTTTCAATTAATTTACATTTTACTAAATCGAAGAAAGGCCTGGGGTTAGTGTTCAAGAGACCACTTGGCATGAAGCAAAGCACTGCTATGCTTTAGGTTAATTGGCTACCATTTGTTGAGATTTTCTGATTGTAATAGTGAAAAAAAAAAAGACCACAGTTGATCTCCACAAAAACAAATAAAACTAAGAAAAGATGAGTGATCGATCCATTAGGCTGCTAGTCATTTCCTTGTCTCTGTCAGTAACTGCTGAGTAGATGACGTGAAGTGGGGGCCCTTCAGAGAAGCTCATGGGCTGTGCTCAGGCCCCACATCTCTTTTACACTTCTGCTCTTAAGTTTCCACTTAGCAACTCATCTTAGGTTTATAAGCTTTGAGAAACTCACTAACTGCTAGATGAAATAATTGTTGGAGAAAGTAGTAGTTGATACTAAGGAACATAGCAGTGTGGTGCAGGTGGCGACTCTGTTGCGTTATTTGAGGTCACTGAAGGGCCCTGCGGGGAGCCCTAGTGGCATAGTGGTTATGCATTCGGCTGCAAACAACAAAGGCAGCAGTTTGAAACCACCAGCCACAGCTTGAGAGAAAGAAGAGACTTTCTACTCCTGTGAAGAGTTACAGTCTTAGAAACCCACAGAGAAGAGTTCTCCTCTGCCCTGTAGTTACTGTGAGTTGGAATCAACTTGATGGTAGTGAGTTTGGTTTTGGAAAAGGGGGCATAGTAATGATATATGAGAGCATGCTAAGTTAAAACTTAAATTGTTACTTAGTAAGAGTGCCTCTATGTCCTTTCCTGTTATCCTGCCCATTCATTCAGCTATACTCATGGAAGCTGCCCTGGTGCCCCACCTTTAAGACTTTAGTTTGTAATTTAAGCATCATGAGAAAAGTATTCTGATGTATGCAGGATACAGAAGTGGGAGGAGTCCTGTTTTAGTATGTAATCAATTAAAGCTTAGAAGAGAATATACTTGAGCTGGGTCATAAAGAAAAATAAGAACTCTCCTGCCAGACTCAGTTAAACCCCCAGACCCACTTCTAACAAGTCAATTCTATATAGGACAGTAAAAAAAAACCCAACACTGTAATTGTTGGAGAAGCATACAACCTCCCATGGAAGCGGCTGGTGGGTTTGGACATGACTGACTTTTCAGTTAGCAGCGGAGCCTAATCACTGTTGCCACTAGGGCTTTAACAGACTAAGATAAAAAACAGAACAAACCAAACCATTGAGTCTTTCCTGACTCTGGATAGGGTTTCTGAGGCTGCACCACTTTATGGGAGCAGACAGTTTTATTTTTCTTTTGCTTAGTGCCGGGTAGTTTGTACTGCTGTTTTAGCAACCCAGTCTCCATTTCTCCTATTTTAAAGTACACTTTGGAGCAGGAACTGACTTTCAAATGAATTTTTGAAAATAGCCTCTCAGGAACTCCAGACCCACCTGCTGCCTGTTTGCATGTTGCTCCTTAATAAAGCTTTTTGATGTAAGATAACCTGTGCTTGACTTCTTAATCAAATAAAGGAAAAGGAAAAATGCATATTGTGCTTAAGTGGAGACCCTATCACCTCACTTTGGAAAACAAAACTTACTGAAAACTGGTAACTCACAGCCATTGAGTTGATGCTGCCTAATGGTGGTGTAGTGGTTACATGTTGGGCTGTGATCCACATGGTCATCACTTCAAAATTACCAGCAGCTCCCGGGGAGAAAAACCTAGCTCTCTACTCCTGTAAACAGTTGCAGTCTGAGAAAGCCACAGGGGGTTGCTGTGAGTCAGCATTGACTCGATGGCGGTGAGAATAGTGACCGGATAGGACCAGGGTAGAACGTCCTGTGGGTTTCCGAGACTAATCATTTATAGGAGTAGAAAGTCCTGTCTTTCTCCCTTGGAGTGGCTGAGGGTTTCAAACTGCTGACCTCGTGGTTAGTAACCCAACTTGTAACCACTACTCTCAAGGGCAAAACCTTGTAAAGATGTAGGTAATGCTTGTGAGTGTTTCGTAAACTGCAAGTCCCTGTTTGAATGTTAAGTACTTTTATTGTGGTTGGTATAGTTTCAAATATATGTACTAAGGGGACTTCAAAAAGTTTGAAGAAAATTCCATTTCCTTTTAATTCTATTTTTCCATTTTTTAAGACCTCCGTGTGTGTGTGTGTGTGTGTGTGTGTGTGTGTGTGTGTGTGTGTGTAAAGTTTATGGAAAATGGAATTAAAATATAATGGAAAATTTCCATGAAATTTTAAATACATACATACATATATTTTTGGTTTTGTTTTTCATATACTTTTCATTCATTTTCCCCCTTAAATCCTGAGTAGTGGACCACAGGCTAACCATACAAAGCTAGAAATTGGAATTTCTGTGATGTTAATGGCAATGCATATTACAGTATTTTGAAACATATGAAAGGGTTTCTTTGTTCTGCCTTTCTGTGCTGGGTCAACATGGGTAGGTTTCAAATTGGAAAAAAGGAATGAAGTAGAAAAACGCAAATATTTTGATAATGATGA
>NW_022103914.1:8247628-8269665 GCF_000313985.2 Echinops telfairi
GTGTGAGTGGCGATACTGGGAGGGTAGAGGGAGGTGTGTGTGTGTGTGTGTCCTGATTATTGACTGCTGGACTTCATGGCTGTGTGTGTGTGTGTGTGTGTGTGTCCTGATTATTGACTGCTGGACTTCATGGCTGTGTGTGTGTGTGTGTGTGTGTGTGTGTGCGCGTGCACGCGCGCGCCCTGGTTTTTGATCTAGTTCATAGTCTTGGTATGAAACTTTATGGAACAAAAGAAATTTTCTGCATTTCTTTGAGCCTAATGTGCCAGTCAATTGTAAGACCTATAGGTTATGGGATATCACAAAAGAGAAAAAAGTAGGATATAATACTTTATCTCTTTAAGATTTCATATTCAGTACTTACTGAAATGTAATATTTATGCTTCATAATTTTTTGCAATTATTTTTTCTGCATTAACAAAAAGAAAAGTAAATATAAGCAAACTAAATTGGTTGAGAGAGTCTTTAATCCACTTTATGTTCAAAATCCCATCTTGCTGAATCACTTCTGCTCTCTGCTCTTTGGGGGGACCTTTGGTGCATGCCACTACCTTTTGTTTCAACATGCAGCTGCACAAAACTACAAAACCCAAACCCCACAAATCATTGTCAGTAGATTCTGATTCCAATGTGTTACAGAGTAACATGGGGTTTTCTTGGTTGTAATCCTCACTGAAGCAGATTGCCAGCCCTTCTGCTGGAAGGGTTGAACCTACCCAACCGTTAGCTAAGCAATAAACTATGCCACCCAGCATAATCTTGTTTTGAAGATTTAATTGGCAATTTAAACTCAGCGTTGCATTATCAACAGTGCTCAATTGAAGAGACCATAACAAGCTAACTTTCAGGGTGTGCATTCCGTCACTACTTCATCCATCCTCCACGACACCAGAAAGATAAGTTTAGGACAATTTGAAATTCTGTTCTGAAAATTTTAATACCGAAAAACCCCAATTCAACAAAAACCCCGAAACAAAAACAACTCACTGCTATTGAATCTGTGCTGACTCATAGTGACCCTACCTGGGTTTGTTTCCAAGACTGGAGCTGTTTCCAAGAGTAGAAAGTCCAGTCATTCTCCTGAGGAGCTGCTGGTGGTTTTTGAACTGCTGACTATGTGAATCCAGTCCAATGCTTACTCACTATACCACCAGGGCTCTTACAAATTTTAATAGTTGCTGTCAAATGATTTTCACAAACCGTAGTATCAATTAGTACTTAACAGTAATGGATAGGACTGCTTTGTGTCTGTATTTTGTCAGCTTGGTGGGCAAGAAATGTTTTACCACTTTGTGTTTTATGATACGCCACTTCTTCTCTTTATTTCTGTTTTCCCTCAGTTCTATCCTGGTAAGACCTCTAAAGTCTAGTTGCAATACAGTTGTAAATCTGAACGGAATCTGTATGGTGAGAATGGTTATAGACCTGCCTACCTCTTCCCCATTATTATTTGTGTTTATTGCCTACTTATTGTATCTGCAAGATACGTGCAGCCAGGGCCTCTGTTACATAGGCAGCTCATTCTTTCCCCTAGTAAGATCTCCAGAGATACTAAGGGTGCTTCAAAATGTTTTATTTTTAATTTCATTTTTCTACAGATATTTTGAAGCTCACTCATGTAGCTTGAAGGTGCCTTGGTGGCACAGTGAATAAAGTGTTGAACTTAGACACAAAGGTCGGAAGTTTCTGTGGGAGAAAAAGGAGGCTGTCGGCTCCTGTGAAAATGGACAGTCTAGGAAGCCTTAGGGAGAACTTCTCCTTTGCCCACTAGATTGCTATGAGTCAGAATTGACTCAGTGTTAGCAGATTTGGTTTGGGTATGGTGCTTCCAAAAGTTAGTGGGAAAATTCCATTATCTTTCCGTTCTATTTTATTCCCAACTTTGTGTGGCTTCCTGTATAATTTTTTACCTTTGTCAGTCTTGATAATTTTGGATAGCTACATCTGCTGTGTACTTAAGGCTTGTGAAAAATGGCCCATTTTCCATTACTGTCTGCGTCCATAAAGATTTCCAGCTTTGAAAACTGTGGAGCAGCTCTGTTTCGGACCGTCAGGGCCGCTGCAAGGCTGTGAGCCTGACTAACTGGAAGACAGAGTTTGAGTTTGCTCACCTATGTTGGAATGGCACCTAGTGGTCAAAGAGTGCTGCAGCAGCTTGTTTGTGTAAGTCAGAAATTCATGCTTGGAATATATCACGGAGATTCTTTTTCCAGCTGCCTAATTTTTGTGGGGAAGAAACTGAGATCAAGAAGGGGAAAAATTTAAAGAATATTTTCATAGTGAGATAATTGTTAATTAAGGAAAATTTAAAACAGGACTTCATATTTTCATTTTTTCCCCTGTTTATATATTTAGGGGAAGTTATAATATCCCTTTTTGCTTCTGATATAGGAATGAACACAGCATATATGCTCAGTTAATGTATAGATGAATTAGTTTTATGAAATAATTTACAATTTTTTTGTTATTTGTGGTGTATCACAGCTAATATAATTATGTATAGTATTGGAGACCCAAAGCCCATTTGTAGGCCACTGGAGATCCCCTTGCAGAGGGGTTTCAGGGAGGAGACGAGCCAGACAGGGTGCGATATAGAAACGATGAAAATTACAGCTTTCCTCTTGCAAGTCTGGCTAGACCAGAGGATGTGCACTGGTACAGATAGGAACTGGAAACACAGGGAATCCAGGGTGGATGATCCCTTCAGGACCAGTGATGTGAGTGGCGATACTGGGAGGGTAGAGGGAGAGGGTTGGAAAGAGGGAACTGATTACAAGGACCTATATGTGTGACCTTCTCCCTGGGGGACAGACAACAGAAAAGTAGGTGAAGGGAGTCGTCGGACAGGGCAAGATATGACAAAATAATAATTTATAAATTGTCAAGGGCTCATGAGGGAGGGAGCAGCGGGGAGGGAGGGGAAAAATGAGGGCCTGATGCCAGGGGCTTAAGTGGAGAGGAAATGTTTTGAGAATGATGAGGGCAATGAATGTACAAATGTGCTTCACACAATTGATGTATGTATGGATTGGGATAAGAGTCGTATGAGCCCCTAATAAAACTATAAAAAAAATTATGTATAGTATTATAAAACTAAAAACTCACTGCCATTATTTAATTCTGACTCATGGTAACTTTATTATAGAACTGTACTTATAAAGGAGTTTTCAAAAAGAATTACTTTCTCTTGTCTGGTTCAAATAACTTAGGAGTGCCATTATGTATGCAAAATGGTACGTTATAAGGCTAAGTTATAACTTCTAATGTTTTTGATCTTAATCTTAATTCAGGTAATAATGTTATCATTACTCCTAATTATAACTTTTGTTATAACTATCACATTGTTTTGTAACAAAAAAGTATGATCATACAAAGACTGCACTTTATAAATGTAAATACAGTCTTGGTTTGGTGTGTATTGGATACAATGGTCTTCCTTAAGCCTAAACACAGAAACAAAAGCATGTATTATAAGAGAAAGTCCAAGATGGGAAGTGATAAAACGGGTATTGAGTAGAGCTTTGTTAAAGTTTAGCTGGTATACTTGTAAAATTTCCATGTATTCATTAAATTATATTATGTCATTCTTTTTGTTAGGAGCAGACTTGAAGCGTTAAGTTTTGTCCTCATAAAGAATTGTCATAATTAGTAGCTTGAAGGTTCAGATTTATTTTATTTTATAAACATGAATATTTGTATAAATTTAAAAATTGAGTTCTGGAATAGAGTTAGGATTTTATGTGTTGGGACACATTTCCGGTGTGAAAGGTAGAGCTACTTTTGAATTGCAGAGGCCTTTCTTAGTTGCTACAATTTGAAAATGATATAGTACCTTGAATACTGACTGTGCTGTTTATATTTGAGAACTTTAAGGCACTTTTTACTGAGTGGCTCTTAAAGATTGATTTCTCAAGTCTCTTTAACATTAAGTAGAAAAGTTCTCAGAAAACAATCTAGACAGAGGGAAACCCATTCATGCTGTCATTCAGCAATTCCGGGTGAAGGCTCCAGAGTGTTTGTGCCACAGAAACAAATGCCAAACTCATTCCAAATTATTTGCTTCTTTTATATTTATGTAGTTTAATGGATTTTGAATAACTAGTTTTCTTTGTAGTTTTTTTATTTCAGCCCCTGTGAAGTTGGCAAATATTAACTGAAGTAAAAAATTACAATTGATAAATATATTCAAAGTTTACAAATCATAGTGTAAAGTAACATCTAATAACTATACTTTCAAACGATGTATTTTAAAACTGCCTCTGGGGAAATCCTGTATTTTGTGAAGGAATAACTGCTACTTTTGGTACATTGGTACACAAGGCAGACCCTTGGAGTTTATTTTACCATCTTCCTTATAACATGGTAAAGAAGATGCTAAAAATAAATGACTAGGAAGTCTTAGCTTTACCATAGAGTTGCCTTTGATTCAGTAAATATCAAGGGAAAATAAAGCATATTCAGCTGAAAACAGAGCCCGGGGGGCATAGTAGTTATGAGTTGGGCTGCTATACTCAAAGTCAGCTGTTCAAAACCACCGGCTACTCTGCTGTAAAAAGACAGTTTTGTACTTCTGTAAAGAGTTAGCCTCAGAAACTCACACAGACAGTTCTATTCTGTTCTATAGGATAGCTATAAGTCGACATAGATTCCATGGCAGTGAGTCTTTTGGCCCCTAAATTACCTTGTAAAATTCCTAGACACATTCATAGACAGACTATCCTTATAAACATGCCCTTGCTTTTGTCAAGGTGTTGTTACAGCCTGTAAAAAGCTCAGTGTTGAAAAGATGACTTAGAGCAGCAGTTCTCAACCTGTGGGTTGCAACCCTTTTGGGGGTCGAACGGCCCTTTCACAGGGGTCGCCTGATTCACAACAGTAGCAAAATTACAGTTTTGAAGTAGCAACGAAAATAGTTTTATGGTTGGGGGGGAGGGGGTGACCACAACATGAGGAACTGTACTAAAGGGTCGTGGCATTAGGAAGGTTGAGAACCACTGGCTTAGAGGTTTGGGTTTCTATGCCTGGTCAGGCCAACCTAAAACCAAACTCACTGCCATCAAGTCAATTCTGACTCTTTACAGCCCTATAGGTCAGAGTAGAACTGTCTCTGTGGTTTTCTCAGACTGTAATTCGTTATGGGAGTAGAAAGCTAAGTGGTTCTTCCAAGGAGCCACTGGTGGGCTGCAACTGCTTACCTTGTGGTAAGATGAGATCTGAGTCAGCCTAAAAAGTATTATTTCAATGGTTATTAGTAAGTTGTGGGGTGAGGAGGGCAGCAAACTTTAAAAGTTAGCTTTATGTTTTGTGGATTTATTTCCCATAGCTTCGCCTTCCCTGTACTGCTTCTTTTACTCAGTAGCACACCAAGTTCATTGTAAATGCAAGGAAGGGTTTGGTCAAGCACAATAGCCTATAAGCTCTCTGCTTTTTAGATACTATCAAGGTCCAGGCATTCATGGGCTTGGGAGTTCAGTGAGCTACCTAGATAGCACTGAGCACTCACAGCAGTAGTCAGATGCCAGAAGGTGTACCTTTGGAAAACCCACTTAAAATTAAAGTTTAGAATTTCTTGATTTTAATGAATTTGAAGGCAGCTTGAAAGTACCAGCACAGATTTTGGCAGAAAGCATTCATTTGGATGTGATTTTTAAGCTTAGTTTTTATTTTTAATTAATAAGGGCAGGGCCAGCTCTTGAAGGCCCTGCTAATTCCAGCAATTTGGGAGGAATGGTGCTATAGGTAAGCAAAAAAAAAAGTATTTTTGTGTTCTGTGATTGAGAAACTGATTTGATTTAAAAAAAAACATGCACTCTAGCAAACCACAGAGGTTATATATACCTTTGTGTGACTTGAATTGATTTTTAGAAATTTGATATTAATACTTACAACTGTATTTTAACTAATAGTATGTAACATATTTTCATCTGGAGTAAACTAACATTTAAAAATGTTTAGTGCTACCATTTTTTATTCTTGAGGCCTTTAAAGTGAATAATAACTGGAGGTTTTTAGAGCAGCATTTTATGTAAATTATTTTTAACATTTGACTGCTGGGAAAAGTTATTACAACAAGAATTTTGCTCCAATGTTAAGCTAAATTTGCTTATGAAAAGAATAATGAGAAAATATGGTCAAGAGAAGTATGAAAATAGGTTGGTACAGCCTGTGGACTATCTAATGACTCATTTAAAAATAATTGGTATATTTCTTGCTATTGTTAGTTTTCAGCTGTACAGGATAAGGATGCAGCTTGTGCTGAACTAAGATGAAATCTACAAGAGATATATGTGATAACGTTATGAAAATCACTAAAAGTTTTAAATAGTAACAAATATATTCGCTTAATGAAATAATTTAATTGCAATGGGAATTCCTTTTTCTAAGATTATAAAAAGCTTGATTATTCATGTACTGATAAAGTCTACATGAAAATCTAAGTATAAACTGGGCAAGTAATAGCTATATTTGTAGGATGGATACACAAACAAGTTGTTAAAATCAAAACTCAAAAGTAAAAGTTAGGTGAACATATTTTAAGAGTTATAACTAATGCCTGGTACATAATAGTCAGCAACTTTGGGACTCTGAGAGGCAGAGTGCCCAAGATTTATTGTCTTTAGTATCAGGAAAGACTATCTTCTGAAATTTTTTCCTTTGAACTAAAATCGTCAGATAGCTGACTTCTATTCATTTTAAAAACTTCACTATGAACTGTTATAATATGTTAGAAAGGAAAAAGATTAATACAACGAACCTCTTATGTATCTATCTTTCGCCCAGCTTTAACAGTTTTTAATTCAGGGCCATCCCCCAACTAATTAGGATGGGTTTTTAATTTTTTCATTGGGAAATAAAATTAAATGTATAGCAGTATGAATACATTGATTTATAAGATAACTTGATTGTTCTCTTATAAAACAATATCTGTAAACTGTAGTAATGCTTTCTTTCTTGTTCCTGATATTGATATTTGTGTCTTTTCATTTTCTTCTTTTTTCCCCCCTGATGAATATGGCTAGACATGATCAGTTTTATAAATCTCAAAAAGCCACACTAGTCTTTTGTTTTGTTGTCATATATGTTGGCCCCATAGTGACCATTTTTGCTATTCTTTATTTCTTCATGGAGATACATGTTTCTTTCTATTGCAAGGTTTTTTGAAGGACTAAGGGCTTTACTGCTTTTTGTAATGTAAGTTTTTTGGTCATGCTCCCCCCCCCCACAACTTTTTGTGTTTGAAAGTCTTATGTTTCCTTTGGGAAGGACATAGAATTCTATCTTGAGAGTTCTTTCAGTACTGCAAAGATAGTGCCGTAGAGTCTTTTCACCTGCATTGTTTTTGTTGAGAAATTTGATGTCATTTTTAATCTATCTATCTATATGTCCTTTTTCCCCTAGTTGCACTTAAAGTTTTGTTTTTTCATTTCTTTCTCCTTTATTTTAGATCACTTTTTTTAAGCAATTTTCTGATGACACACCTGGGTGTGGTTTTCTTTCTTTCCTTTTTAATAAATCATTTTATTGGGGGCTCGTACAACTCTTATCACAATCTATATAACCATCCATTGTGTCAATCACATTTGTACATTGTTGCCATCATCATTTTTAAAACTTTTGCTTTCTACTTGAGCCCTCGGTATCAGCTCCTCATTTCCCCACTCTCTTGATAATTTATAAATTATTAGTTTTTTCATGTTTTACATTGTCCGATGTCTCCCTTCATCACTTTTCTGTTGTCCATCCCCCAGGGAGGGGGTTATATATAGATCATTGTAATGATCTTTCTCCCCCAGCTTTCCCTTACCCTCCTGGTATTGCTACTCTCATTATTGGTCTGGAAGGGTTTATCTTTCCTGGATTCCATGTGCTTCCAGCTCTTACCTGTACCAGTGTACATCCTACGGTCTAGCCGGATTTGTAAGGTACAATTGGGATCATGATAGTTGGGGGGATGGGGGAGGAAGCATTAAAGAATTAGAGGAGAGTTGTACGTTTCATCCCTGCTATACTGCATTATGACTGGCTTGTTTCCTCCCTGTGACCCTTCTGTAAGGGGATGTTCAGTTGCCTACAGATGGGCTGTAGGTCCCCAATCTGCATTCCCCTCATTCACAATGATAAGATTTTTTTGTTCTTTGATGTCAGATACTCCATCCTGTCGACATCTCGTGATCACACAGACTGGTGTGCTTCTTTCATTTGGGCTTTGTGGCTTCTCAGCAAGATGGCTGCTTGTTTATCTTAAAGCCTTTAAGACTCCAGGTGCTCTATCTTTTGATAGCCAGACTCCATCAGCTTTCTTCACATTTGCTTATGCACCTGCTTTGTCTTCAGCGATCATGTCGAGAGGGTGAGCATCATGGAATGCCAGTTTAATAGAACAAAGTGTTCTTGCATTGAGGGAGTACTTGAGTGGAGGCCCAATTTCCATCTGCTACCTTAATACTAAACCTATAAATATATGCACATCTATTTCCCCATCATCACATATAAATATATTTACATATATACATGTCTGTATTTAGACCTTTATAAATGCCCTTTCCCACCTAGTTTCTTCCTCTATTTCCTTTTACTTTCCTCTTGTCCCACTATCATGTTCAGCCTTCATTTGGGTTTCAGTAATTCCTCTTGGATACACTGCCCTTGATCAAGCCTTACTAGGCCTCCTACACCCTCCTTGTCATTGATTTTAGATTACTTGTTGTTCCCTTGTCCCTGGGTTTTTTAACACCCACTTCCTTTCCCCTTTTCCCCTTCTCCCATGTCCCCCCAGAACCATCAGTCCGGTTGTTTTCTCCTCCAGATTATTTATCTTGCCTATCTTATCTAGATAGACCTGCAGAGATAATAATATGCACAAAAACAAGACAGCAAAACAAAGCAACAAAAGTGAGCAAAACAACAAAACCCAAGGACAAAAAAAGAAAAGCCTGTAAATAGTTCAAGATTCGTTTGTTGAACTTTAGGGGTATTTTCCAGTTGAATCTGATGCGGTGCCACACCCTGGCCCCAAAGTCTATTTTTGGTATTCCCTGGGGACTTTGTTGCCCTGCTCCCCTTGCTGTTCTTTAGCACACCCTTAGTGTTTCGCCTCAGTGTGGTGGGGTCAGATTGGGCAATTCCTGGACTGTGTCTCCAGTGTTGTCCGCTGTAGCGCTATGGGTCCGTGAGGGACATCGAGTCTTGTAGTGGGGCCGGCCCTATGGTCCTCTCTGTGCTTTGACTGCTCAAAGCTTGGTGTGGGCCAGGATGTGTTCCGCTCTTTCTTCCTCTTCCTTCATTTGCACCTGTGTGCTCTTATCAGACATGTCACTCTCCCTGAGCTGTAGCTTCAGTGTTATCCTCTGAAGTAAATTCTTCTGTGGGGAGGCGGGGCTGTCCCCTCAGACCTCTCTAATGGTTCCCTGCTTCATGCCAGTATGTTGCATTCACTTGAAGTCTGGTCCCTCTTTCCTGTGGAGATATAAATAATACCCTCCCCTTGGGTGGGTTTCTTAATGTGTCTTTGTTTGAGAGTAATTGAACATGTTGGACCTGTGGGTTTGTACTTTTCAAAGTTAGAAAAAACTTTGACCATTTAGTCTTCATGTATTTTGTCTGCACCCCCTTATGCGGTAGTGGGCTTAAAGATACTCTACATGTTTACTCCTTTTGGACCTTCTCTGTTTCAGTTGTTTTAGTATATATGCCTAAGAAAAGAATTGCTGGTCATAGAGTATATTTTACTTTTTCAAGTACTGCCATATTGTTTTCCACTGTGGTAATACCAGTTTATCCTCTCTTCATCGAGTTTACCATTTCTATACTTCCTCACTACCATTTGTTGTGGTTTTTTATCCTCACCTTCCTAGTGGGCTTGAAATGGTATCTCATTTGTGCATTGAAATTCCATTTCTCTAATGACCTCTAGCATCTTTGCATGTATTTATTGACCATTTATTTATTTTCTTTGGTGAAATCTGTATTCAAATACTTTGCACATTTATTGTTGGTCCTTTTGTTAAGTTGTAGGAGCTCTTAATACAATCTGGATGTTAAACTTTATCTCCTCTCATACATGGTTCCCACATATTTTCCCCCATCTGTAGGTTGTTTCTTTACATTGTAGAGTGCTATGATACACAACACATTTAGGCAGCCACAGCTGACCTTTGCTATTGGGAAAGAGGTTGTGCTTGCTCATTTTCCTCATAGACTAAAACAGCAAGAGCAACCCTTGAGAATGACTGCTGTCTTGGGCTGTATTGATCTGATGGATCATTGTTACCATGGTGGACAGATTGTAACATGAGGCTAGAACAAAGACCAAGAAGGTAAATTCTGGAAGAATTCAAAAGAAATTGCTACTGAATTGCTCAAAGGGTTTGGTATGGCAGCGAAGCCCCCTTAACATTTTTAGTGGTTATTTTGTTGCTGGCATAGCATCAAGAGATTTCAATAGTTTTGCACAGGGATTAGTTTAAGTTCCTGCAGTTGTTTTTCTTTTGGCTATTAATTTGTGTCATGAAAACATTAAGTAACTGTTACTATTTTAGCATCCATCCTTTGTCATTCATTCAGCAAATAATTTCTACTTGCTTACCATGTGTAAGTCTCTTCTACACACCGGATGGAGAGTAGGTATATGGAATCTGGAATGAGAGAATAGTTCCCTAACAGTTACTTCCTTTTTCTCCCTCAAGTTTTTCTCAACTATTCTGAAGCACAAAACATTGCATACCACTGTAGATATGGACAAAGAAGAAAGGAAGACTATCAACCAAGGTCAAGAAGATGAAATGGTAACCAACTTTTATAGTTTCTTAGTGAAATGTAAAGAAGAGTTTATCACTCTAATTTGTTACTCTAGAGAGTTGTTTTTGCACATCCTCATGTCAAGTCTGACTCATAGCAGCACTATCTATGGCAGAGTAGAACTCACTTTTCGGACTCCCAGGCTGTAATCCTGCTGAATGCAGACCACCAAGTTTTTCTCCTGAAGAGTCCCACTGATGGGTTTGAACCACTGATCTTTGGGTCAGCAGCCAGGAGCTTAACACTTGCACCACCAGGGCTCCTTATTCTAGCAAGAAGAGTTCAGTTTCAAAAGCAACAGCCAAATCATCATTATTGGTATCTTTAAATCTTAAAATGTATCATTTTTATTTATTTTATTAAAAGATAATTTTGGGGGGGGCTCTTACAACTCTTATAACAATCATACATCAATTGTATCAGGCATATTTGTGCATATGTTGCCATCATTCTTTTCTAGACATTTACTTTCTGCTGAGCCCTTGGTATCAGCTGCCCCCCAAGGGCATCGTCTCTTTAGCTTATTCTGGTGGTGTGTTTTTGTACTGGGATTCAGTAACAGCTTTGCTGTTGGTTTTTGGATATTTTATTTTTTTACTTTATTTTCCTTTCATCCGATGATTTAAAGTTCTTCTAGAGAACTTTATATATAATCCTGAATACACTATTTCTAAGTAATCTATAAAATTAAAAATTTATGTAATAGAAGTGAAACAAAAAGAAACTTTATCAACTGTTGTAGGGGTGGGGGAGGAAAAGAGGTTGCCAGGCAAAACACACAATAAATGCTCTTATTAAATTTGAAATTCAGATTGCAAAGAATAAGTTTAAGTATGTTCCAAATAGTGCATGAAACACACTTAGCCTAAACAATGATTTGTTTTGTAAATTAAAATTTGATTAGCCATCTTATGTTTTTACTTGGTAAATCAGGCAATCTTGGTAGGGATCAACAGGTCAAGTTAATTAAATAATAAATAATTTGGGTTAGTAGATCAAATTGTGGCATAGTGGCTACTTGTTGAACTGGTTGCAAGGTCAGCAGTTTGAAACCACCAGCCACTCCAAGGGAGAAAGACAAGGCTTCTCCTCCTGTAAAGACTTAGAGTCTTAGAAACTCACAGGGGCACTTCTTCCCTTTCCTATAGGGTCACTTTAAGTAGTCATTGACTCAGTGGCAGTGAGTTTGGAGATCAAATTGACCAGTCATAGTAGTGTTTGGATAAAAAGTTTATCATTTGGGAAAGAATCACGTTAAACCCTGTTTATCTAGATGCAGTGTGTAGCCTGGACTTTATCCTGGAGAGAGTCTTAGTTACTGTAGCAGTGTTACTTGATTTTGACAGATGTGCTATAGTTATCTCAGGTGTTAACATTAGGGGAAACTGCGTAAAGAGTCTGGAGCTCTGGTGAGTCGTTTGAACCTATTAACCTTTTCCAGGTAGAAAGATGAGACTCTCTACTTCTGTAAAGATTTCAAGTCTCAGAAACCCACTGTGGTAGTTCAATTCTGACTTGTATGGTTGCTATGAGTCTGAATGTACTTGACAGCAGTGAGTTTTCAGTTTGAGAGAAGGGTATTCACAATTATCTTTGTTAGCTTTAGGCTTACTTTTCAAAAGTGGGCCACTTGCAACTAGAAAAGGTCTGAATTAAGAAAATATATTTATAAGTTCAAGGAAAATACACGTGGAATATAATATATTTTGTTAGTAGAAAAGAACTTAATTAGTATCACACATAAAACCATAAAGTATAAATGTCATTAAATTGAACTGCCTAAAAATATAAATAAATATGGCATCACATTTACCAGAAATGAATTTTACAGTTAAATTATGGACTGGGAAGATTCTTGCAGTTTCTGGAGCAAGATAAAAAGGTGCCATTTAAATTGACACCCACTTGGGAGACAAGTAATTTTGAAATGTCTCTATGTGTTCTACATTTGATGTTTGATCATGTGCCTCTGTGTATCCATCCAGGAAGTTTTTGGCTATAATCTGAGTCGCTGGAAGCTTGCGTTAGTTTCTCTAGGAGTGGTCTGCACTGGGGGCTTCCTCCTGCTCCTCCTCTATTGGATGCCAGAGTGGCGGGTGAAAGCGACTTGCATTAGGGCTGCAGTTAAGGACTGTGAAGTGGTGCTGCTGAGGACTACTGTAAGTCTGCATTTACTTTTAGCTGCTTGCTTGAGTAAACGACTGTGACTGGATATTTTGTTCAAAAGAGCTCTGAAGGGATATAAGAGGTTATGAGAGTGTAACCAGACATCGTGATTGTAATATTTCCTAAAGCATCTGTTTATCAACTGAGTTTGAGTTCTTTTCCTTTCCAGGCTTTACTTCCCCCTCCGTGAGTTTTGAGTGTTTGAAGTGTCATTGGAGTTGTTGATTAGATTCACCACCTCTTGTAGCCCAGCCTGTTTGTTTAATATACCAGTACCTTTCTAGTGTGTGATCCTGGTTTTTTTGTTTTTTAATCCTAAATAAAAGCATGTTATAGCAGGTTTTAATATCTATTATCAACGTATGGATAGCTTAATTAAGGGATAGTTCATGGAATGTTACCGTGTCATTGAAGTATGCCATAGAGGGGTGAGCAGTGGAAAGTGTTTCTTGTTTGAATTCATGCATCTCTTGAAGTGCTTATCTACCTAAAGAGTAGAAAGTGATGCTTTCAAATTAAAAATGAGTAAATAGTGTAATGTAAAATAAGATTACATAAAAATACAGGAAACCATGTAATACATAATTGATCCTTTCTTTATCATTTTTCCTTTCTCTTACCTTTAAGGATGAATTCAGAATGTGGTTTTGTGCAAAAATTCGCTTTCTTTCTCCGGATACTCATTCATTTTTAAGTCCAAAATCTCTAGCTAATAAAGTTTCCAATGGCCATTTGATTGAGAATCCAGCTGAAGAGATCCACCACGAGATGAGCAAATACCCACAGACTCGTTCACAACAGGTATTGTGTTCTTAGTGTCAAGAGTTTATTTAAAAACCAAAATGCATAGCCTAGAATTGTGCGCTTGCACATACTATGGTTAGGGACATGCCGTATATCTCACAGTTTTAGATGTTACTAGATGAAACATATATCACATGTAGTCACTATAGTTTTAACATGTCACTATATGGTAGCTTTGTGTTTGTAAACAACAAGTAGTGGTGTGCATCTTTGATGTAACTTTTATTTATGCTCTACAGATTCGTTATTTCAGCCACCATAGTGTAAAGTATTTCTGGAATGATACCCTGCACAATTTTGATTTCTTAAAGTAAGTATTATTCTCTTTGGATTAGATTATGAGCTTATTAAATATTTAAGATAGAAAACTTCTTTCTAGTATTACATGAAATTGAATAGGTTTTTGCCATGTAGGCTTTACTCAGTTACTGTTATCAATTCCCTTCAAGACTTAGCAACTGTTTAAAAAAGAAATCCCAGTAGCAATGTTTACTTTTGCAAATATTCACATAAAACTTGGAGTGTGATCCCCAAATTACATTATATCTGTGTATTCTGAGCCTAAGTTCCTTTTTGCTTGAGGTGTCACCACAAAACGGGTTTTGAGTACACCTTGTAGTCTGTATTTGAAGTCAGGGTATCTGAATTGTCACCTTCAAATTTGCTGACAGTTCCTTCCAATTTACTTGAGGGCTAGAGCAATAAACACACAAACATAATTTTACTATGTAGATAAAGATGGGACATTGTTGATCACAAGTCTTTCGGTAGAACAAATTGAAGTAATTCCTTAAAATTTGTTTGTGGAGGGTCCACGTTTTTTAATGCACTAAAATATTTAGGATTCATTTTATTGCTCTTGTTGAAGTAATTAAGCAGCCCTTCATTAAAGTACTATTGCTTTTGAATGATAAAGGCGGTTTTAACACTGCCAGTAAAAACAATCACCTATGAACATTTAAATTAAATGGGTTTTGCCTTAGACAAACTAAATAATTGAACTGTCCTGGAATGGAGCCAGGTGTTTCCACTTGTCAAAATCTGAAAACCATTCCTCTTTAAGAACCATTGACTTTAAGAAAACTGCCAAAGAGCTCTTTTTTTTTGAACCACTCCAGGCCAATTTCTGAGAGATTCTTGGAGAAATCACTAACATCAGTAGGAAAAATATGTTGAACATAGTTGCTGCAAGGTTTTCGCCAACCACAAAAACATGTAGAATTTCTTATTTTCTGGGTTAATCAAATTATCTGATTATTTACGGAGTTTAGATTTCCTAATGGGGTAGGACAAGATGGATTGGTATGATATATAAGGTTCTCTGTGCTTTAGAGTTCTATAGACAGTATCTCAGTTAACATAAACATAAGACTTTGGGTAAAAGAGACTATGTTAAATAGTGAATCTCTCTTAGAATTGTTAGGTTTTAGACATTGTGGCTCATGAAAGTTGGTGCTTTTGATCTTTGTGTTAGATCAGGGTAGGATTTGCATAGATGAAAGAAAAAAAGCATGAAAATGGTTTCTTAATTTGAGACTCACAAAATTGCAAAAAGGGAAACTGAAATAGAGACTTTTTTCCTCTTTGATTTTGGAATTCTCACATTAATTATGTGTCATTTTTAATTGTATTAGTTTGATGATTAGTTATCACAGCTTTAGCAAAACTTTAAGAGAGGCTAATATTACTGTATAAACTGGAGTGTTCGCAGCTAGTTTATCATGGGATGGATGGATTGTCATGTTTGAGAGTTAAATTTTTCATTGTTTAATGTAGATGTTTGAGATTTTAAATTAAAAATTTCATTCTCATCTCTAAAATTTGTTAAGGGTTTCTACTTATAAAGAAATTATACTTTAAAATCAAGCATATAGGAAAAAAAGAGGCATTAAGTAATTTGGATATTTTAAACTTTGTTTAAAATAAAAACTTTGGATTTATTTAGGGGACTGGATGAAGGTGTTTCTTGTACGTCAATTTATGAAAAGCATAGTGCAGGACTGACAAAGGGGATGCATGCCTACAGGTAATTTTTAATCCAGCTAAAGTTAGATCTATTACCAGAGTTCTTAAGTACTATAGTATATATAATCCACCCTTTTATCATATAGTTGAAATGTTAATGGGTATTTTAATACTATAGACCTAGTAGTTGAGAACTTGTTAATATTTTGGGTAAGACTATCTCAGTTTAAGAGTTATAAAAATGTAGCTGATATTTTGAAGTTATGTCCCTAAAACGATAATCTAGTTAATCAATTCCAACATGTACATTTCCTCAGTTTTAACATCTCTGAAATTGGGATGTGTTAATCTTTCTAGGTGGTATAAAAAATGTCTTATAATTGATAGCATCTTAAGGGTTTCTGAAATATGGGAATATTAAGCATAAGCTGGAATTATCATAATGAAAATTTGTAAATTGGGAAACTTACCCATTCTTTTTAGTGTTATATTTTGCTAAAGAGTAAAAACTATGCTAGTATATTGCTCATTTTAAAGATAAATGTAATTTTCAAATTAAATCTTTGATTTCCTTTTACTTCTATAGCATGTTCTTTCAGAAAATTCAATCAGTTGAGACTTACAGTTCATAAGAGACAAGAATTATCATATAGACATAAGGAATTAAAAATGAAAACTTATGTAACTCTTTAAAAGCAGTTTTTCTAAAATATGCACAATGTTTTGGTATAAGTGCTCTTTCGATACAGTGTTATTGTTAGAAAAGTAGTGTATGACCTCTCAAATTTATTTAGCCTCTTGAAATTGTATTTTAATTTCAAAATTGTTGAGAACGCTTGTGTTCCAATATGGGGAAGAAAATATATTGCTTACAAGGCTTTTGTAGTTGTGTAATACACAAAAAGACAGGAGCCAGAATGAAATAAAATAGCAGTATAATTACATGTTCCGGTATTGATCTTTCTTTGTAAATACTGTAAGTATAGAGAATTTAAATTATATAAAACAAATATTTAGAAACATGACTGCTTAAATTTCAGATATTAAAAACAGTTTGTGGTTTGAACTACCAACTACAGTGCCTTTCCTAAGAATACTGTTATTATATAATATGCTATAATGCTATTATTTTTTCTGTTATAGAAAGTTGCTTTATGGAATAAATGAAATTACTGTGAAAGTGCCTTCTGTTTTTAAGCTTCTAATTAAGGAGGTAAGATTGTCATATATATAATTCAATTTGTCAATTTTGAAAGAGCCATGCTTTAAATAATGATTAGCTTTTTATTTTTTGTTTCCTAGCTTCTCTTTATTTATTACTTGGAGGGTAGAGGTAGCAACTGTGGTTTTGGGCAAGAATTGCTTTTTTGGTGGTTGTTGTTGCATTTATTAATATACAAAGTGCCTCAAAATTTTGGGATAAAACAATGAAAGGATAATGGAATTTGCCATGAACTTTTTGAAGTCCCCTTGTCTCTCTCTGTGTTTGTGTATTCTATATAAGAAGTTGAATATCTATTTTTCTCTGTCTCATATATGTCTCTTTTCTTTAACAACTTTTTCATTTTTTTTTCTTCACATGTTATTTTGTAGTACACTGTTAAAAACTAGACATTGTACTAGAGCTTTGGAATATAAAAAATGACACATTGGTAGACTTTTGTTGGGGGGTTGTCTTAGTTATTTCGTGCTGTTTTAACAGAAATACCATAAGTAGATAGCTTTAGCATACAAATTCATGTCCTCACACATTAGGATAAACATCTGAATTATGAGTGCTGATTCAAGGGAGAGGCTTTCTTTGTCATCTGTAGAGACTGTGCTTTGTCCCTTCAACTTCTTTCTTCGAGATTTCCATGTATCTCAGCATCTTATCATACCTTATCTCATTGGTCATTTGCATAATATCTTTTATATCTCAAAAAAGATTGATTCAAGGTAACATAACAAAAGCCCATTCCCAAATGGTAATGTAGCCATTCAGAGATTTGGTTAAGAGTTACAGCACAGGGGTAAAATCCAGTCCATAACATTCCCCTTTTTGGCTCCCTTGAATTCATCCTCTTGCTGTGTGCAAAATACACTCACCCTATCATCCCATCGCAAAAGCCTTAAGTCAACTTCAAGTCCCAAACGTCATCCTCACTAACAATTAGAAGACTTTAGGTATGTTCCTCTTCATCTTTGAACCTGTGAACTCTAGAACACAAGTTACCTGTTTCCAAAATATATTGGTGGACAGGCATAAGGTAAACATTTTCCATTACAAATGGGAGAAATTGGAGGAAAAGAAGGGATTTCAGGCACCAAGCAAATCCAGAACCCAAGAAAACAATTTACATTAGATCTCAAGGCTTGAAAATAATTCTTGATTCTCTGAGAACATCTGGGAAGTAGCTTTGCCTCCCAGGCTTTGTATGTTGCTCATGCTCTCTGGATTCTGGGTGGCTGCTCCTCAACCGTGAACTTCAGCTGTACCTTCCAGGCACACTGGGATGGTAACTGCTTCCTCTGCTTTGGGCAACCCTATTTTCCTAGCCCAGATGAGTGGCAACCCTACCCCTGGACTTGAGTATGTCCCTGGGGCTTGGCAGCCCTCCTCACCTTTAGGTGTAGGTCCAATCTTCCTGGCCCTCCTGAATAGCAGCCCCACACTGCAGAACCAACTTGGCCAAGACTCGGCTCTTTGAAGCCTAGAAGGCTGAGTCCTCAGGGACCCTTGAAGCCTAGGAGGTCTCCCATTCCTTGTTCCTTTCAACAGATCTGCTTCCGACTGAACTTTCCTTTTCTTTGGAGTACTCCCTTGAGCTTTTCCCTGCCCATAGAATTCCAAGAGGAAGACATTTTTCTTTCTTTTCATCCTTTTACTGCCAAGCTGTTGGGTGTTCTGCTATGGTGTTAGGTTAGATTCATCAAACACAAGCTATGGATCACTTTAACCAAAAATTGTGCAGTCATGCCCTTGATGAATATTCTAGGACTTGTGTCCTTAGTGCATACAACAGACTTTCCCAAATCCTTAAGTTCTGTTTTCATTTTAACTCCATCTCTTTGTTCGTGAATTTTACAATAGACAGCAAGGAGAAACCATGAGGCCCCTTTAAGATCTTCCTTAGAGATCACAGCCAGATATCAAAGTTCATTTTTCCATCAGACATTTGAAGATAATTCAGACAAATTCTTTGCCTCTTCATAGAAAGCATCCACCTTCCTCTACTGTTCAACCACATGCTTACCATTTTCTTTTAAAACCTGAATTAAATGCTCACATTTCCACATTTGAATTAAAAGCTCACATTTGGTTGTTGCTGCCATATGTATACTCTAAGATGATAGAGACTTGAGCCCTCATCAAATTGCCTTTGCTACCCACCAATCTACTAATAGTCTCTTTAAGGCAGTATAGGCCTTTATCAGGCACCTTAAAACCCTTTGAGTTTCTATCCATTGCCCAATTCCAAAATTACTTGCACATTTTAGGTATCTGTTGGAGCAGCAACATGCCCGGGTTAAGGTTGAATGGGTTAAGTGGCTGTTAACTAAAAGTCTGGCAGTTCCAGTTCAACAGCTGCTCCTAGGGAAAAAGATGGGGTAGTGTGCTTCCGTGAAGATTTACCACCTTGGAAGCACAATGGGGCAGTTCTTTGGCCCAAAGGGTTGCTAGGTATTAAAGTTGACTTGGCAGTGGGTTAGAGCAACACACTTCGTTTTCAGTACCAAATTCTGTCTGTGCCGCTGTAACAACTACCACAAGATGGCTTTGACAAATACACTTATTTTATTAAAGTTAGGCTGCTAGAAGTTCAAATTCAGGGTTGCCGCTGGAGGAAAAGGTTTTTCATGGGTGGCTCTGGAGGAAGGCCTCTGTCTCTTAACATTTTGCTTCTTGTTTTCTAGGGCATTTTCATGTGCCCTGGCATCTAGTTCACTCCTTCTCTGTTCACTCTTTTAATCTCTTTGAAGAATCCCCAAAGAGGTTGCCTTAAGTTCTATAGTAATTCTGCCTCATTAACATAACAAACACCTAATTTCCGAATGGATTATACCCACAGGTATTGAGGGTAGGATTTAAGACACATCCTTTTGGGGGGATGTAATTTAATTCGTAACTTTTATTCTGGGAGAGAAACTTGTTTAATTGTAACTTAACTGCCACAGCAAAAGTGTGAATAAAAGAAACAGTAAGTGACTTTATCCAGTAGAGTTAGGCTTGCTTGGCCCCTTTTAAACTTCTTTTGTTGTTGCTAAAGGTCAAAAGTTAGTTGAATTGGGTTAATAATGCTTTTAGTAGGAATAACAGACTGTTTATGAATGTGGCCACCTGGTGTTGCTAGGTTAGTGAACATAGTTAGAGTACTAACTTTGATCTTCAGAAAATCTGTTTGCTGCTCCTCTATAATATTAGAATCGCTCTCTTCTAATGATCTAATTTGTTTCTAAGGTAGAATATAAGTGTTTATATCTTAAAAGTGCTTTGAAAATACAGGATCTATTTTAAGGCATTGGGGCTGTTAGAAAGACTACAGATTTGGGTCAATGGAGTGTACTGCTGAACTTTACCTGGTCTCTTTATTTATTCAAGGTTTCATCTTTATGTACTTTTCTTAGGGAAGGCAAAACACTAACCCATTAGCTATTATTTCTCTCCTTTAGATTCCAGTGGACCACTAAATATTTTTTCTATTCTATTAAAAGTTTTGTAGCTTAGAGTGCTTAATTATTGGGACTAAATATGTTTTATGCAGAACTGCTGACTTGATATGATTTAGCTGTTTCTTGCCAATCTGACTGGATGCAAATATTTTTAATTGGGCTTACTTGTTCAACCATATTCTAGGAGGGGGACTGGGGACAAAGTACTATGCTATCACCCTATTTTACTCTCTAGGGTAGTACTTAAGTACACTTTAAAACTGACAGGGTACTATCGAGCTTACACTCCCTTTTTTTTTTTAAACGGGTCTTTTTTAAAAAAAATCATTTTATTGGGGGCTCATATAACTCTTATCATAGTCCATACATACATCAATTGTATAAAGCACATTTGTACATTCGTTACCCTCATCATTCTCAAAACATTTGCTCTCCATGTAAGACCCTGGCATCAGCTCCTCATTTTCCCCCCTCCCTCCCCGCTCCCTCTCCCTTGTGAACCCTTGATAATTTATGTTATGATTTTGTCATATCTTACACTGTCCGACATCTCCCTTCACCCACTTTTCTGTTGTCCGTCCTCCAGGGAGGAGGTTACATATATGTAGATCCTTGTAATCGGTTGAGCTTACACTCTTAACCCTTGTTTTTCTTTCTTCTCAAGTGAATCTACATGGTGTAGATACCTCATTCATTTTGACTTGTATCTCTTTGTTTTTTAGGTTCTCAATCCATTCTATGTTTTCCAGCTGTTCAGTGTTATTCTGTGGTGCACTGATGAATACTATTACTATGCTTTCGCTATTGTGATTATGTCGATAGTGTCGATTGTGAGCTCGCTGTATTCCATCAGAAAGGTAAGTTCCATTTATTATGGGTTTCCCAACTATGTTTAAAATTGTACGTGCATTTTGAAATGCAGGTAAGGTATGTAGAATTAGTGTTTGGTACAAGAACTTTACTCCAACAACTCTGTCTGCTCACTTGTTCAATCTCTGTAAAAAAATTTTCAAGAGAGGTTGATTCAAGATAACCCTCTACATAACACCTGAAGTTGCTGAAGACAATGGGTGCACAAGCAAATGTGAAGAAAGCTGATGGTGCCCAGCTACCAAAAGATGTAGCACCTGAAGTCTTAAAGACCTGAAGATAAGCAAGTAGCCATCTAGCTGAGAGACAACAAAATCCACCTGGAAGAAGCACACCAGCCTGTCCTGACTCGATTGCTGAGGACAAAGTGGGTGCACGAGCAAAAGTGGTGAAGAAAGCTGATGGTGCCTGGCTATCAAATGATATAGCACCTGGGGTCTTAAAGGCTTGAAGACAATCCGGCGGCCATCTAGCTAAGAAACAACAAAGCCCACACGGAAGAAGCACACCAGCCTACCCCAACATGAACGCTGAAGACAAAGCGGGTGCATAAGCAAATGCGGTGAAGAAAGCTGATGGTGCCCGGCTGTCAAAATATATAGAATCTGGGGTCCCACGGGCTGGATGATAAACCAGGGGCCATCTAACTGAGAAACAACAAAGCCCAAAGAAGCACACCACCCTGTGACATGACAAGGCATCAAAGGGATACGGTATCAGGCATCGAAGACCAAAAAAATTAAAAATCATAGCATTGTGAATGAGGGGGAGTGCAGAGTGGG
>NW_022103914.1:8270286-8278809 GCF_000313985.2 Echinops telfairi
TATAGTAATCCTACTTCATTAACATAATAAAGACAGCCCATTTCCAAATGGATTATATCTATAGGTATTGGGGTTTAAGATTTACAACACATACTTTTTTGGGGACATAATTTAATTCATAACAAGAAGCTTGCACTTTTATTCTGGGAGGGAAATGTGTTCAGTTGTAATTGTAATGTAACTGCAAATACAGTGTAATTGTAAATCATTCCATTGTAAGTGCACGTCAACCATTCACTTACTTGAATTATGTAAATACGTACTCTGCACTTCACTCCTACCACCTTTGCATTTTTTCTCTTTTGAGGCTCAGGCAGGCAGTTGTGTTTTAGAGTCGGAACACCTTGTGGCATCTATGGTGTTTCTCTGCTTGGTGGACTGGTTCTGCTATTGTCAGAGTGGTCTCCATAAAGTGCTTCTTATTTTATCTTGAGCTCTCTTGAAATATTGACTCCAGATTTTGTAAAGGGAGAGCACTGTACATTCGTTGTATTAACTGCCCTTATTTTATAGCACCCTTGCATTGCTTGTTGGTATTTGCTAAGTGTGAGTTCATATTTGCTAGTTTTTGTTTTCCTCTTTCAGCAATATGTTACGTTGCACGATATGGTGGCAGCTCACAGTACTGTGAGAGTTTCAGTTTGCAGAGTAAATGAAGGTAAGTGCTGTAGGCTACTGTTAAAAGAAGAAATAAAAAAGGATTAAGTTCTAATGTTTGAAATGATTCTAATTAATTATATACATATGATTTATTTTTCTTTTTTTTATGATTTATTTTTCATAGCATTTTTTATTGTAGGATAATACCTGTAACAGTATTTGCCATTTTAACCATTTTATGTGTACAATTCCACAAAATTAATTTTTGGGTTTTTTTTTAAGAATTAGAAATATATGTTTGGGTTTATACTCTTAGCTTGTACCATATTTATTCATTTATATAATAATTGTGTTTTCCTGTAATGTGAGCAGGTATTATGATCAGCTTTGGGAATGTTGTGGTTTTCAAGGCTGTCATAACCCTATGCCTTATTTGAACTTCAGTCTCATTGGAAGACAGGTGATAGATAGAAAGTAACAGTAAAGTGTTGGAAATGCTGTGGCAGGGAAAGGTCAGAGCACAGACATGACTTTCCCTGCCGTGGACATCTTGGAATTTTTAAGTAGTGACAACTCAGCCAGATAAGAGCTAGGTGAGAGATTGTAAGATGGACTGGGGGTGGGGGAATAGTGCTTGGCATGCCCGGAGCCTGGAAACCAGAGTACTTGGGATAACTGAAGGAAATCCTTTGTGGTGGATACAGTAGCTATATCATGGAAGCCCTAATGAGCACGTTCAGGAATTTGGACTCAGTTCAAAGGCAGTGGGAAGCCCTTGAAAGATTGTAAGCAGGGGAATAATATCCTATTCACCTGCTTATAAGGATCATTCTGATTGCCATGTTCAGATTCGTGTAGAGAGGAGGAATCCTGTGGGCATGACTTGGGTCAAGGTGGGGGTTGTGGAGATGGAGAGAAATGAGGTGGGTTTGAAAGATACATTAATGTTGGTAGTGAGAGGACTTGGCAGTTGGTTGGATGTGAGGTGTCGGGCCGGAGTGATGTGAGGGAGGCGGCATTGTTCCTCAATAAGCACAAGGGAGAAGCCTGCCTGTAGAGAAGGTCAATGCTTTGGAAATGTTAGTCCGTGTGGTTAGATGTTCAAATGGAAAACAAAGGAAAGGGGGGAAAAAAATGAGGAGCGTGGCCTCTTAAGGCAGTAGTCACTGTGATTTATTAGAATGCCTCATATTGGTATTTATCAGAATACCAAATGGCCTCTATTTACTTGGTTTATTTTAGAGCACATTCAGATGTAAATACAATTTGTCTTAGCATATTGTGCTTTCTTCTCTGTGCCTCCTTGTCACTTGCACTCAAGCTGTGAGGCTCTGCCACCCTGGCCCCAATGTTAGGTGTGAAGCTTATTGATACTCCCTTTCTTTTCCACTCACTGCTGCTTCAGATCCAGGGATGCTAGAAAGGCATTTCATTCAACTTGTATTGTCCTGATCTCCTTTGGATAATCTAGCATAGCGTTGGGGTGAAGAAAGAGTGATAGAACTTGCCCAGATGGCTAAGATGGTTGATAGCTAAAATTGTAATTTAAAAAGGAAGACTAACTAGCAGCTTTAAATGAGGGACGTGCACCTGTTTGTTTGGTCAGGGGAGACTTGGCATCATCTGTGCTCATGTGGAGTCCCATTAGGAGACAAACTAGCCGCTATAAGTAAGCACCATGCCATATCAGCCTAAGGAAGAATAATCTCCTTGTGGGAACATTTCACTTATGGATGTTTTTATTTATAACCTCATATTATTATTATTAACTCATTGTTATGATCAAATGCCCTTTAGATAGCTCTTTTGTTAACAAACATTCTTTTCATGTATATATACATATATATCTCCTCCCCTATTTTCTTTAAATTTAGAAATAGAAGAGACCTTTTCGACAGAGCTTGTGCCGGGAGATATCATTGTGATTCCACTAAACGGGACAGTCATGCCATGTGATGCGGTACTTATTAATGGTACTTGCATTGTAAACGAAAGCATGTTAACAGGTACACTAAACTAAATGCAAAAGTACTACATGAGTTGTTTATAATGATTGTAGGATTACATCATCTAACCTTAGCTGTGCCCTTTATATTAGTTAACTCACTGGATGAAAAAGATAGTGAAGGTTGTTTTTTTGTTTTTTAATTACTCTGAGGAAACAGAATTTTGTGTTATGCTCAGCTCTGATCCTAAGTCATTAGGCTGGTGTTGGCCATTCTTTGATCCGAGGAAATGCTTTATTGGAAGGAAAGAAAAGAAGCCCTTTGCCTGCAGATTTGGTAGCATATTGACTGCTGACATACAAAAGTGGGAGTAAAGATTTTATCTGTTTCTTACGTAAGGAGAAGTAGACTTTAGAATGCGTTCTCTAGAGGAGTTCAGAATCGAGTTAGAGCTTTATATCCTTTTTATTACATTAGTTTCACAGAATACACTTTTTTCCAGTTGTCTTAGACCCAAACTCGTGCACATTACATATTTGCCTTCTTTGAAGCACAAGTTATCAGTATTACTGAGGTTTACATTTAAATTCGCAAGAAAAGTGTCACCACATTTTAAAACAGTACTTTCTAAATTAGTTCTTAGAGATAATAGAACAGGTCTCTGGCAGCTGCCTGCTCTTCGTTGATATTATTTGAAACAAAATCATTCAAATGTACATAAGTATTACCTTTGAGTGACAGATCATTGTCTGAAATTACTGTGGAAGGTCAGATTTGATATTTTTGTTTGAGGAAATAAGCAGATAAAAATTTAATTGATAATGTATGTTGTCCACATACAAGGGGGCTATGAAAAGTTTGAGGAAAAAATTTCATTCTCAATTTCATGTTTCCATGAAATTCTTTAAGTCCTCTAATATGAGAGCTTTTAATACTGTTTTAAATAGATGGTACATTTGAAATAAAATAGAACTTTAGTTTTAAAAAATGAAGTATTTGTTGAGATAGCAATTTAAGATTCCTCGTGTTTGAGAATGATTTTCCTTCTTAGGAGAAAGTGTTCCAGTGACAAAGACCAACTTGCCAAACCCTTCAGTGGACATAAAAGGGATGGAAAACGAGGTATATAGTCCCGAGACCCATAAACGACACACTCTGTTTTGTGGGACTACTGTCATCCAGACTCGTTTCTACACTGGAGAGCTCGTCAAAGCCATAGTCGTTAGAACAGGTACAAACCTCTTTTATAAAACCTGGCCTTGCGTGTTTCCACCTATTTGATGCCAGTGTTTAAAAGGGATCCTGCCATGGGAGATCCTTCTCATTTCCTCATGAAAATATGGTCATCTCCCCTTTAATTGTTTTAAAGGGTTTAGTACTTCCAAAGGACAGCTTGTTCGCTCCATACTGTATCCCAAGCCAACTGACTTTAAACTCTACCGAGATGCCTACCTGTTTCTGCTGTGTCTTGTGGCAGTGGCTGGAATTGGATTTATCTACACTATTATCACTAGCATTTTAAATCAGGTATGGACATGAGACTTCAATAGCATTTGAGCCTTAATGATTTTAGTACATGTGTGAACTGTGGCTAGTGAGACAGGAACAACCTTTTAAGTTGAATTTAAGAGTAGCTACTTGAAGGATATAAATCCCTCCTCTGGCTGTCATGTTAATGTATTTAAATAACATTTCTAGTCATTGTAGAATGTTTGCTTGGGCAGCTCTGATTTAGAGTCTTTTACTAGTAAGAAGAAAGTGATGACCTACCTGCTGTTAACTTACCTGCCCAAAGCCTGACCTTCTCTTCTCTTTGAAATCTCTGGAATAGGGTACATACATAGTATTAAAATGATTTGTGATTGTTGAACTCATTTTCCCAAAGTAGATGATATTGACCCCTGGAGGATACTGGAGTGATCCAGGGGGGACTGGAGAAGCATATACCTACACTTTATCCTGGGTTATGGGCTGTAGTAAAAAACGTGTCTAAATGCCAGGGTGATGCTGAAGTAATTTCTGTTTTCTTTGAAGGGGTGACAGGCCAGATAAGTTTGGGGACATATGATTTAACTGAAGGCACATTTTAGAGGCCTTGCCATAGTTATTTCTGTCCTCTGTGGAAACTCAGTTTTGAACATACTTTGAAGTGTGAATGTGTAAAATATGCAGGACTATGAAAATAAAAAGTTTCTTTTAAAAATAACTCATTGCATAATCTACTGGCAGTTGGTTGAGCTTTCTATTTAGCAGAATCTCAAGGGGAAAAAAAGACATGGCTAATAGATGTATGTGTATGTGAAATTGCTTCTAGATTCTTTTACTGAAGAAATGCCATTGGTAAATATTCAATTTGGGGAGTTTGACTTTTTTCTCTTTTTTAAAAATCTTAACTATAGGTCGAAGTTGGTGAGATAATTATCAAGTCTCTTGATATCATTACAATTACTGTGCCCCCTGCACTCCCTGCGGCAATGACTGCTGGTATTGTGTATGCCCAAAGAAGACTGAAAAAAATCGGTATTTTCTGTATCAGTCCCCAGAGGATAAACATCTGTGGACAGCTGAATCTTATTTGCTTTGACAAGGTTGATTCCGCTTTATGCCATTTTCATAGTTAAATCATAGCTTTTAAATATTTAATGTTTTTTGTATTACTTGACATGCATTCTTTTAATGTTCTTTTTTTTCTCACATTACTTGGCATATGTCAATTCTGTGTCTTTCTCCTCATTTTTTTCTTTCAATTTTGAATACTTTGGAATTTGCTTATTTGCTCAAATCAGTAATTCACTCATATCCAGAATCAAGCCTTGTAATAGTAGTAGTAGTAAAACTGACATGCTCTTTCATGTTTTTGATATTATTCCTATATGGCAGAATACACATGAGTTTACTCGACTTAATTACTTTCTAGTGTAATGAAGGGGCTTCAAAAAGTTCATGGAAAAATGGGATTAAAATATAATGGAAACATTTTACAAGCTTTTTGAAACCCTCTTGTATGTTTCATGTTTGCTGTCAGATATGAGTTTTGAATTTTAATAACCAGTTCATATTTCCATCCCCACCCCCATCTCAAAATCTTCCAGTTTGTGTTCTTAGTCCAAATCCAAATCAGGATTAAGCTGATTAAAACTGATCTGTAACAGTTGTCTTTTCTTACCTCTCACCCAAATCTTTGGTTGAACAAACCACACGATGTTCATCTTGTCTTTGACCGGCTGCTAGCTTATGTTCCTCTTCCTCATCTGTTTCCAGAAACAATCCATCCTTAAATAAAGGATGCCTGTAAGGGAGGAAGTATAACTTACATAACATACATACATTACATAAATAACACACAGTTATATATATTTTGTCTCCCCTCTTTCTTTTAAACAAAGAAGAGAACATACCAAGTACTGCTTTGTTCTTTCATCTTTTAACTGAAAACATCTGAAAATTATTCTTTTCCATTGTAAAGAAGTTCTGTTCATTTTCTTTCTTTTCTAAAATAGGTAGGTATATAGTAATTGGGTATATGCAGAATAGTTTCTAAAGATACCTTTTTAAAATTGTTTCATGTATTTATTTTTGAGGTATTACATCTTTTGTGCACATGTGTTATGTTTCACTTTTTAGACTGGAACTCTTACTGAAGATGGTTTAGATCTTTGGGGCATTCAACGAGTGGAAAATACACAGTAAGTATTAACTGGGCTTGATACTTTATTATTTTCACTTAAATCTTAAAAAGAACACCGATTTTTCTGAAGTTAATAAAGACGGCATTGGCATGGCGAAATTCTCAGGGTTCTCGGCTTTTTAGTTGGACTAACTGACTGGTGTTGCATACCACAGTGTCTTGACCTTGATGGAGTTTATGCTGAGAAATAAAGTTTATATTTGTTAATTCAATCTTTTAATTAAAGTTTTCCATGAACTTTTTGAAATACCCTCAAACATGCAAAAATGCGAACCTTTTATTTCTAGTTTTTAAAATTTGAATCTGAAATGGCCTATTGGAATTTTTCCCTCACTCTTGGTATTTGTGTTATACTGTGAGTCTAATTTAGTGCATTTTCTTTTTAGTTTTCTTTTGCCTGAAGAAAATGTGTGTAACGAGATGTTGGTGAAATCCCAGTTTGTTGCTTGTATGGCTACCTGTCACTCACTTACAAAAATTGAAGGAGTGCTTTCTGGTGATCCACTTGATTTGAAAATGTTTGAAGCCATCGGATGGGTAAGTTCACTCTTTTGAAATGCAAGTGGAGCCAGAGCCAGGGAATACCAAAAATAGACTTTAGGGCCCAGGGCGTGACACCATATCAGATTTGATTGGAAAACACTCCTAAAGGTCAACAAACAGACCTTGAACTACTTACAGGTTTTTTTTGTGTGTCATTGGTTTATTGTTGTTGTTTTCTGTTGCTTTGTTGTGCTCTGTCTTGTTTTTTGTGCATAATGCAGGTCTAGCTAGATGAGAGAGGCTGGATAAACAATCTGGAGGAGAAAACAATTGACCAACGATTCCCAGGGAGCATGGGAGAAGGGGGGTAGGGGGGAGAAAGTGGGTGTTAACAAACCCAGGGACAAGAGAGCAACAAGTGATCCAAAATTGATGGAGAGGAGGGTGTAGAAGGCCTGGTAGGGCTTCATCAAGGGCAATGTAACTGAGAGGAATTACTGAAACCCAAATGAAGACTGAACATGATAATGGGACAAGAGGAAAGTGAAAGGAAATAGAGGAAAGAACTAGAAGGTAAAGGGCATTTATAGAGGTCTAAATATAGGCATGTACATATGTAAATATATTTATGATGATGGGGAAATAGATGTATGTTCATATATTTATAGATTTAGTATTAAGGTAGCAGATGGACATTGGGCCTTCACTCAAGTACTCCCTCAATGCAAGAACACTTTGTTCTATTAACCTGGCATACCATGATGCTCACTATTCCAACACAATCGCTGAAGACAAAGCGCTTGCATAAGCAGATGTGGTGAAGAAAGCTATTGGTGCCAGCTATCAAAAGATAGAGCATCTGGGATCTTAAAGGCTTGAAAATAAACAAGTGGCCATTAGCTGAGACGTCACAAAGCCCACATGGAAGAAGCACACCAGCTAGTGTGATCACAAGGTGTCGATGGTATCAGGCATCAAAGAACAAAAAATCATATCATTGTGAATGAGGTTGTATGTGGAGTGGAGACCCAAAGCCCATCTGTAGGCAACTGGACATCCCCTTATACAAGGGTCTTGGGGAGGAGACAAGCTAGTCAGGGTGCAGTATAGCAATGATAAAACATACAACTTTAGTTCTTTAATGATTTCTCCCCATCACTATCATGATCCCAATTCTGCCTTACAAATCCAACTAGAACAGAGGATGTACATGGTAAAGATAAGAACTGGAAACACAGGGAATCCTGGACAGATAAACTCCTCAGGACCAGTAATGAGAGTATCGATACCAGGAGGGGAAGGGAAAGGGGGAACCAATCCAAGGATCTACATATAACCCTCTCCTTGGGGGACGGACAACAGAAAAGTGGGTTAAGGGAGACGTCAGACAGTGTAAGACATGAAAAAATAATTTATAAATTATCAGGGGGAGGAAAATAAGCTGATACCAGGGACTCAAAAAGAAAATATTTTGAGAATGATGATGGCAACAAATATATAAATGTGCTTGACACGATGGATGGATGGATTGTGATGAGTTGTACAATCCCCAATAAAATGATTTTTGAAAAAGATGCAAGAGGATCCTGCCTTTATTGCCCCACACACACACATACACCAGCAGTCTATCTTATACCATGTTTTTGGTGGTGGCAGTTGCTGTTGAGTACCACTCGTGGTGACTGAGCAATCCTGAGTCAGAACCTCAAGCTCCTCTGCTCAATCTTGTACCAGGAGAAAAGTTAATTAGATACTTAGAATATTTCACTAGCGAAATATTTATAATTATGCAAAAAGTATCTTTTT
>NW_022103914.1:8279131-8285682 GCF_000313985.2 Echinops telfairi
CCACTCTCAGCACTGATCCTGAAGGGATCATCTACCCTGGATTCCCTGTGTTTCCAATTCCTATCTGTACCAGTATACATCCTCTGGTCTAGCCAGATTTGTAAGGTAGACTTGGGATCATGATAGTGGTGGGGAGCTCCCGTAGCATTTAGGAACGAGAGGAAAGTTGTATGTTTCATCGTTGCTACACTAAACCCTGACTGGCTCGTCTCCTCCCCTCGACCCTTGTGTAAGGGGATGTCCAGTTGCCTACAGATGTGTCTTGGGTCCCCAATCTGCACTCTCCCTCAATCACAATGATATGATTTTTTGTTCTTTTATGGCTGATACCTGATACCTTCTACACCTCATGACCACACAGGCTGATGTGCTTCTTCCAAGTGGGCTTTTTTGCTTCTGAGCTACATGGCTGCTTGTTTTTCTTCAAGCCTTTAAGACCCTAGACGCTCTATCTTTTGATAGCTGGGCACCATCAGCTTTCTCTACTACATTGGCTTATGTACCCGCGTTGTCTTCAGTGATTATGTTGGGAAGGTGAGCATCATGGAATTCCAGGTTAATAGAACAAAGTGTTCTTGCATTGTGGGAGTGCTTGAGTGGAGGTCCAATACTACCTTTAGTATTACTACCTTAATACTAAACCTATAACTATATGCACATAGATGTATTTCCCCATTATCATTTATAAATATATTTACAGATATACAAAGAGCATCTATAAATTCCCTTTACCTCCTAGTTCTTCCCTCTGTTTCCTTTTACTATCTTCTTATCCCACTATTATGCTTAGCCTTCATTTGGATTTCAGTAATTCTCTCAGAATTACATTACCTTTGATCAAGCCCTACCAGGCATCCTACACCCTCCTCACCATCAATTTGGATCACTTGTTCCCTTGTCCCTGAGTTAATACACATACACACCCTCAAAAGTGTCTTTTAAGCTAAATTTACTTATAAATTAGAGCATGACTTGCTAAGAAAAACCGTGCTGGGACCCTGTCTGATCTCCTTTGACTACACAAAGGAGAAGCAGAATCCATCTCACACCAGCCCAAGGGCTGTTGACACAAGGCAACAGTCCGACATCCACCTTCCATCCTTCTGTACGTATTCTGACACTAGCCATTCCTCCCACGGTATTCGCCTTTCCTGCTAGGTTTGATAATTCATTGCAATGGCCATACAGAACTCACAATTGTTAAATGCCATCAAGTCGGTTCTGATTCACAATACAATAAAACAGCTCCCTGTCCTGTACCATCCTCACAAGTATTGTTTGAGCCTGTTTTTTTCAGCCACTCTGTCAATTCATCTTGTCATGGGCCTTCCTTTTTTTTTGCTGCCCCTCTACCAAGCATGATAGCGTCCTCTACGGACTGGTCTCTCCTGATAACATGTCCAGAGTACATGAGACTAAGTCTTGCCATCCTTGCCTCTTATTTCTTCCAAGACAGATTTCTGGTTCGTTTGATAGTCTATGTACTTCAAATTTTCTTCACCACACCATAATTCAAATTCATTGATTCTTCTTCAGTCTTCCTTATTCAATGTCCAACTTTCACATGCCTATGAGAATTCACAATGGAAATTTTTTAGGGATGTTAGCAAGTCAGGATCATAAAACATTAAGGATAAAGTCTTTGATCCACAGCAGGACCTCTCCTCAGCCAGCAGCCATCTTTCTCTCTCTGCTTTGCCCTGTAGGATCACTCTGAGTCAGAACTGACTCGATAGGCAGTGGATTTTGTTGTTTTTAGAGAGGAGTGAGTGGGTAAATGTTCAGCCACTGATTTCCAAGCTCTTAATAAGCACCTGTCAAGCATAATTCCCCAAAGGTGTCCTAGTTCATTACAGAGAGAAAAGAAAAATAATGCTACTTCATTTTGGCTCATCTCAAAAGCTTTTCTCCCAACTGCATAGATTTTTAATAGAGTTAGTGTTTTATATTTGTAGCCTCCCCCCCCTTTAAAAACAAATTATGTGTTAATTTGTAGAAGAGTGTATTACTGACTGAGATCACAGCGTATCACTACAATGTCACCACATAATCTGGCACAACTGCTATTTGCTATGACTCCAACAGGTCCTAGGATACAAGATGCACCCCAATTTCAGAGATGTTAAAGTGTGAAAAAAAATGTGCCTTTGAATTGCATATGATTGGCTAATTGGTTTCAGTTTATCATTCCATCATTTTCCCATTGATTGATTGATTCTTTCATTTGTAGAGTCATACTATAAATGTTTTGTGTGTATATTTAATGTAAGTTTCTGTTTGAAATTATATAGCCAAAAAAAGTGTTTTTGTTTAAACATATTTCAAAGGGTTGTAAGTAGTTTCTTAATTAGGAGACTTGTTCAAGTTGAATCTCTAAATTCACATCTTTGTTTCTCAGTTTATCCATGACTCAAGTGGTTCTGCTAAGGATATCTGAATTCTGCTTTTGAATCCCCTCCTGTTAGCAGAAAAGAATCCCTGAATGAGAGAAACTTCTGGAACCACAAGGACCTCCTTTTGCTGCAGAACTAGTTTCTGTACTCAGTAGGTTGTAGAAGCCAAGTCAGGGACTCTTTTTTCCACTGCTTCCTCTCTTTGGTTGGCTAGGTGATGAACTGTCATTGCTTATATTTTATTTTACTTCGATTAGTGACCCTGGTGCTCAGTTGTTCCTTGGACGCTGACTATTTCCCCTTTGCAGTTCACTGAACATAGCCACAATGTATCACTTGAAAACAGAAGCAGTGAATTGATGAAGCAATGTATTGAATTTCTCTCCCCTCTCCAGATTCTGGAAGAAGCCACTGAAGAGGAAACAGCACTTCATAATCGAATTATGCCCACTGTGGTTCGTCCTCCCAAACAACTGCTTCCTGAATCCGCACCTGCAGCTGACCAAGATATGGTATGAAGTCATGGATAATGCTGTTGATCTTCCCACCGGAGTGTCATTTTATAATATTTCCAGAATAGGAAGTCACATGTCCCTTTAAAAAATTTATTCAGATATGACTATTTCAACTGCATTTATCAGAAACTACACTTCTAGTGTGGTATTGGTATTCTTTGTAAAACAATCAGATTTTATTCTCATTCCATCACTGTTTCTTTCTTTGTTACTGACCAGCTTCATGCCTTATGATTTATAGACAGGACTACTCTTTTAAATTGCTTTTGCATATTCACAATTTAATAAAAACAGTATATGTAGGCATTTATTTTTAGTTGAATTCTTTTATATGTTTTTCTTTAATATTTTACCAGGTAGTTGGAAAATATTCAAGAACATACTTTTTCAGAAAGGGAGATAGTAGAGAGGGAATCTTGAATCTTGTTTTTGAAACAACCCAGTATCCTTGCTGCCCGCCAGATCATGTTTTGTGAATGTTTATTCATAAACTTTTTCTTTTAACTCAAGTATATATAACAAACTTAGTTTGTGCTGTTTATTCTTTTGTTTTTAGGAGCTGTTTGAACTTCCAGTAAGTGAAGAATATTTCCCTCTTCTCTAAGTATGTATTCTTTTATTCCTAAGGAATAATAAACACTGTGCATCTTTTGAAATTATTTAGGCCATTTATGAGATAGGAATTGTTCGCCAGTTCCCGTTTTCTTCTGCTTTGCAACGCATGAGTGTGGTTGCAAGGCTGCTGGGGGATAAGAAGATGGACGCCTACATGAAAGGAGCACCTGAGGTCATTGCCAGTCTCTGTAAACCTGAGACAGGTCAGGAGACACTGAGATGGGGAATAAAATTGTGACACGGGCTAAGTATTCATTGTCAATTCTAACGACCAACTATCTTCTTTCCTTTTAAAAAGTTCCTGTTGATTTTGAAAAAGTGTTAGAAGATTACACCAAACAGGGCTTCCGTGTGATTGCTCTCGCTCACCGAAAATTGGAGTCAAAGTTGACATGGCATAAAGTACAGAACGTTAGCAGGTAAGGTTGATGAGCAGGTTTTACACGATCTTTCATTATTGTTTTATTTTTGTTTTACACATTAAGGATGCACAGTGATTTAATAGATATTTATTGAATGCATGCAAGTATACTTAATGCTTTAGGTAGCAGCTAAAATGCATTTTCCATTTTCAAATTTCCTTTCATTCTATATTGACTGTTTGTGTTTGCTTACACTAATGTAACATTGTGTTTTCTCCCAGTAACTCTTTGTAACTAGTTTCAATTTATTTATTGAATATTGCTGTGTACTGTGGCCAGGCATATTCTGAGAACTGTAAACATAATTCTTCAGAAGGTCTCATAATTCTCCAGAGGGTCTACTTGCATTTAGCCCATTGGCTGGAAGTACTGATCTGGTCAGAGTGTCTTGAGTTACTTTACCTCTCACGCTGTCTCCAGTTCAGCTCTTCTCTACTCCCCACAAGTCAAGTGGAGTTACCAGGGTCACACACTTCTGAAAAGATTGTCACTTTTATTGTAACTGATAGACCTTTGAAAATAGCATTTTTGTTTAGGAATGTTTCATGGCGAATAAATAAATTTTGTAAGCATTCAGAAATAATATTGCTGTCCTGTTAATTCAGCTGAGAATTTTCTTGTATTCCACTCCTGCTACCATTGTCTCTAAAATTCAACTTTCTCCAGTCTTGCCTATTTTAAAATCTAGGCTCCACAATGCCTCCAGAGAGCATTTTGAGGTTCATATCTGATATCAGAGTCCTAAACAGAATTCTTTGCTTAAACTTTTTATTGTGAGCTGGGTGAAGATTTACAAAGCAGATCAACTTTTCCTTCAAGAGTTCTTAAACATTTTGTTTCATGTCATTGATCACAATTCCCACAATGTACCATCCCCTCCTGTGCTCCCTGTAACTGTTCCTCTTTCTTTCCTAACCCTCTGAACTTTGTCATTGGGTCAATGTTGATTATCCTAAAATGTGCTACCTCCCTAGTGTTACTGTGCCTTCCATAAACCTGTTTATTGTGTGACTGAATAGTGAGCCATGAGGGTTAGTTCAATTTCAGACCAAAAGGGTGACTCAGGGCCGTAGTGTCAGCGGTTCCACTGCTCACTCTTGTCTGACCAGCCACCTAGTCTTTTTTGCACCTTTAGATTTTGTTCCAAAGATTTCTCCCACTCTGTCCAAGACCTAATGTGACACCTTTCTGAGAAGTTGATAGTGGTAGTCAGGTACCATCTAGTTCTTCTGGTCTCGGGGTCTTGGAGACTTAAGTTCAGATGGTCTATTAATTCATTGGCTTAGTTAGTTCCATGTGTTTTTTATTTTCCTCATACTCCTTTCTTCTGGATAGTTGCCACTAATCACCACCACCCCACCACCACCCCCGCATGCGCAGATAGCTACTCACAAGCTTTTAAGATCCCAGTTGATACTCGCCAAAGTAGGCAATCAGTCAACATTATCTATGTGGACTATGCAATGTCCGCTGATCTTGCTGTCTTCTGAGACTGAGATCCTGAGTCCTAGCTCAGCAGCTCATTTCTTCAAGTTGTTTGGTTGTATCTAAGAAGTTTTCATAACTTTACCCCTATATGCTCCACCACATTCATGGATATATCTGAAGCAAAGGTAAATAAATGCCCATGTACAAATAACCCTCTGTCAAGTGTATACATTTGTGGGTATTCTCCCACACCGTTAAAGCCTGTGTGTCTAACCAAGTATCTATCCGTAGATCACCACTGTTACAAGATTTGTCTATTACAATATTTGCCTTTGTTGCCTTTAACTCTTGCAAACCTTCCAGTGTCTTCTCCTGCCTCCCTTGTGTTTTACCTACTCCCTCTTATTGTTTACTGCCTTCTCTTCCCTTCACCCAAGTCAGCATGTGTCTACCCTCTAGCCAGCAGTTTACTCTTGTCTTTTCCCATCCTTGGTAACCATTGAAGAATGTTTCTTTTTCGCGTAGTGGTCTCATATAGTATTTGTCCTTTTGTCAATGACTGATGCCACTCAGCATAAGACCCTCCAAGTTCATTTATGTTATGAGTGTTTCGTGTGGTTATTCTTGAATGTTGTCTAGTATTCCATCCAGTGTATGTACCATAGTTTATCAGTTCTTCCATTGATAGGCATGAACATAGGTATGTTTATTTGTGTTGTATCTCTTCTATGATATATACTGAGTAGGGGGATTGCTGGTTGGATCATATGGTGTTTATACAGTCCCACCAGCATTGTATGAGGGTTCCAGTCTTCTCTGCACCCACACCAGCATTTGTTGGTTTTTTTTGGTTTTTGTTCTTTGCTATTAATGTTGCGGTGAGATGATAACCTTGCTGTTGTGGTGTTGGTTAGCACCCTAGTGTAGCCCCCTTCACCACTGGGACTCCTGTCATTGTTGCTCTGATTTGCATCTCCCATATGAACAGCTCATGATCATGCAAGCACGTCATATATTTGTTGGCTGTCTCAATATCATCTTTGGTGTCTGTTCATGTCCTGTGTCCCATTTTCTTTTTTTTTTTTTTTTTTCATGTTTTCTTAGCTTTTAAAGACATGCCTTAGCTTTGCAGATGTATATCTACCATAGTGAATTGGTGTTATTGAATTTTGTGCCCC
>NW_022103914.1:8286811-8314209 GCF_000313985.2 Echinops telfairi
TAGAAGAAAGTATTCTTGTGTTGAGGGAGTACTTGAGTGGAGGCCCAATGTCCTTCTGCTACCTTAATACTAAATCTATAAATGTAGGCCATTTTCTAATTGATTGTTTGTCTTTGTATTATTGCTTTATAAAGTCTTCTCTAAATTTTAGGAATTACTCTTTTATCTGATATGTCATTGCCAACCTTTCCCCCCTAGTTTGTGGCTTCTTTTTACTCTTTGGAGTTGTTGCACATAAGTGCTTCATTTTAAGGAGACCTTGGTCTCCCGTTTTTGTGTGTTTTTTATTACATATAATTATGCTGTGGGTTAGGGCTCCTCCATTGGAAGCCGTAGTGGCATAGTAGGCTATGAGTTGAGCTGCTAACAATGAGGTCAGTGCTTTGAACCTACCAGCTTATCCTCAGGAGAAAAGTTTTGGTTGAAAAATTTTCTCTATTTTTTAATTGAAATCTTTATAGTTCTAGGTTTTACATTTAGGTCTTTAGTCCATCTTGAGTTTGTTTTTATATATGGTGTGAGATGGATCATGTTCCATATTTCTGCAAATGAATATCCAGTCTGGTCAGTACCATTTGTTAAACTGACTATCTCTTCTCCATTTACTCTGGTTTGCCCCTTTCTCAAAGATCGGAGGCTGGGTTTATTTTTGGGTTCTCCAATTGGTGACCTTAGTCTGTGTGGCTGTTGTCCCAATGCCAGGCTGTTTTGACTACCATGACTGAGTGAGCAGCAGGTTTTGAGATTGGGAATTAATAGGCCTCCTACTTTATTCTTTAGTAGTATTTTTCTTATCTGGAATGTCTTTTCCATATAAAATTGGTGGTTGGTTCTTCTATCCCTTTAAAAAAACGATCCTAGACTGAGATTTTATTCTATCTGTAGACTGCTTTGTCTATCCAGAATTCATATGGCCTGTTCCCCAACATCTCAAGTTAAGACTTACTGTATATACTCGTGTATAAGCCGAGTGTTTCAGCACATTTTTAATGACGTTTTTGTGGTAAAATTAGGTGCCTCAGCTGGTACTCGGGTTGGCTTATACTTAAGTATATACACGGTGTTTGGGGGCAGGGTCCATAACAGCAACAACAGATACACTTATTTTTTAAAAAAGGATAAATGATTTAGCAGATAGTATCAAGAGAAGACATCCAAACAGTTCTCATAGTAATGTGACCCTTCAGGTTTCAAACGACGAAATCCAATCACAGCACTTCTTTCTTGTAAGGTTGGCAGAATTGGAACAATTGGCATTACCTAGTGTGAGCAGATATTTTGGAACATTTTAACAACATACTGCAACTGATCCTCTTGTAAATTCATAAAGCTTTGCCTGGGAAACAGATAGGTAATAATTATCAAAAATTTAAATTGTATATGCACGACCCACTAGTGTAGCTCAAGGAATCCAGTCTGAGAAAGATTGTACGTTTGTGTAAGATTCATGTTTAAACAGTATAAATAGCATAATAATCAGGAGGACAGCAGTAAAATTAATGGCGTATTCTACATCTGTTAAATACTGTGGGCACAGAATGTTTATAGTGCACTTCTGTCTTTCTGAATGTGAACTAGAGGGGCTAGATGGATGTGTATCTAAATAAGAGGAAAAATTACATTAGTTCTACCCAAGACCCAGAAAATGAGAATATTGGGGAGGTGGTCAAAAGCATGACACAGTCCATCCTCTTTCTTCACAAGTTCTGTGCTTGGGGATTTGCCTACTCGGTAAAATCTGTAACCCCAAAATGGCTACATGTGGTGCTTTCATGGTACAGAGGGGAAAAGGTAAAAAGTGTCACCTGATGAGGCAGTTCAAAACCACCAGCCGCTCCAAGGGAGTAGCATGAGTCTTTCTACACCTGTAAAGAGTTAAATGGTCTCAGAAATTCACAGGGGTAGTTTGGGTCTGGCCATCCTGAGTGAGGTGGGGGTCAACATTCCCAGCTGAGGTCAGATGCCTTTGCTTCAGCTCTCATACTCTAAATAGCTGTCCTTCATACAGTCTACTGAGTGTCACACCTGACATATTGTGCTTTAAAAAACAGGTATAATATTAATTGGGAGTTAATACATAAATCATTCCATAGTTCTGTCACGTCAAGCAGAATTGTACAATTGCTACTACAGTCAGTTCACAAACATTCTTTTGCTTCCTCGACTCCTTCATATCATCTCCCTTTACACTTCACCCTACATTTTGTGCTTTTCATTGGTGATTTCACCATTGGAAATGGCCACAAAGCATTGCCTAGCATTCCGCAATGTAAGAGAGCACTGATGAACCTTAAGATTCCTTCAGGCATGGCTTAGGGTGCTACTGACCTTCATTTATTTTTAATGAAGCAACATATTAAATAAGGTGTATAAACAAAGACACAAAATACAATACATAGCCTACACTATATAGCCCTGTGTTGGTTCAGTCTTCACCAGGTCAGTGTTCGTGGTGAACTTATAGACCATAATCACCATGAATAATAAGGATTTTCTGACTTTTAAAAAAATCACCACCAGGTGACGTGACGTCTGTCACATACATGATACTGCTGATGTATAATACTGAACTTTCATGCTTACCTAGGGCACATTTGGCTGCTCTCTCATTTCGACTTAGCTTTTTGCCATTTCCCTCCTTGAGTTCCCTGTAGCTGCTGAGACATTCAGAACAGAGCAGTCAGTGTTCTTTGTCTATCCTCCCATCAACTTCTCTCTCTCCCTGCCCCTCCTTTGTTCCTCCTCTTCCTCATTCATGTGTCCTCCACACCTTGCTTTCTGTTTTCATTCTGCATTTCTGTTACAGCATGAACCTTTCTTTGTTTTAAAAATAAAATCATTTTATTGGGGGCTCTTACAACTCTTATCACAATCCATGCATCCATCCATGTGTCACGCACATTTATACATTTGTTGCCATCATCATACTCAAAACATTTTCTTTCTACCATGGTATCAGCAACTCATTTCTTCCACCCTCCCTCCCACACAAACCCTTGATAATTTATAAATTATTATTTTTTCCTAACTTAAACTGTCTGACGTCTCCCTTCACCTATATATGATTGGTTCCCCCTTTCTCCCCCGACCTTTCCCTTACCCTCCTGGTATCGCTACTCTCATTGGTCCTGAGGGGATTATCTGCCCTGGATACCCTGTGTTTCCAGCTCTTATCTGTAGCAGAGTACAACCTCTGGTCTCGCCAGATTTGTAAGGTAGAATTGGGATCATGATGATGGGGAGAAGAAGCACTGAAGAACTAGAGGAGAGTTGTATGTTTCATTGGTGCTATACTGCACCCTGACTGGCTCGTCTGTCTCCTCTCCGGGACCCTTCTGTAAGGGGATGTCCAGTTGCTTACAGATGGGCTTTGGGTCTCCACTCCGCACCCCTCCTCATTCACTATGATATGATTTTTTGTTCTTTGATGTCTGATACCTGATCCCATCGACACTTTGTGATCGCACAGGCTGGTGTGCTTCTTCCATGTGGGCTTTGTTGCTTCTCAGCTAGATGGCCACTTGTTTATCTTTAAGCTTTTTAAGATCCCAGATGCTATTTTTTTGATAGCCAGGCACCATCAGCTTTCTTTCACAACATTTACTTATGTACCCGCTTTGTCTTCAGTGATCGTGTTGAGAAGGTGAGCATCTCAGAGGGCCAGATTATTAGAACAAAGTGTTCTTGAGTTAAGGGAGTACTTGAGTAGACCCAATGTCCATCTGCTTCCTTAATACTAGACATATAAATATATGTACATAGATCTATTTCCCCATTGTCTTATATAAAATATTTACTTACCTTTCTGTCTTGAATGAAATCTTGCACTGCTCATTAAGCAGAGGACAAGATTTTTCTGTCCTATCATTCACAGGAGTGGTAGGAAATTAGTTGCCGCCAGAAACTTGTGCTCGTCGGAAATGACAGCATTGCTTCAACCCAGCAGGTTCAGAGCTTAACGGCTTGAAATTCACTTTCAGATCACGAGGCTTAATTCCATCTACCAAGTTGCTTAATCTTTACCATTTTTTGAAAGTAGTTTTTATTGGCACATAATTCACATCAATCATATTGAGAAGAGTTGTACAATCAATATTACCACAATCAGTTTCAAAACATTTTCTTTTTTCTTGAACTCATTGTTGTAACTTCCCCATTTCTCCCCAACCTTCCCTGCCCCACCCCTAGGCAATTATTAATCCAGTTTCTGTCTATGGATTTACCTATCCTGGATATCATATACAGAAAATCATACAAAACCAAAAAAACCAGTGACAATGACAAGACAAAACAGAGAAATACCTCAGTAGAAAAGAAAGCAAAAAAGATTAGAAACAAACCATTTTAAAATGAGTCAAAAGGGAGATCAACTGATAAAGTGTTACGTTTAATTCAACTACATCTGCCATAATCAACTTTACAATGCTATCCAATAACAAAGCTGTCACATCCCTCAAGTATGATCAGAGGGGATTCACCAGAGAGTTTATCCTTGTGGGGACCCTGCAAATGGATTTTGAGCTTTTGCTATCCATTTCCTTCTACAAACCAGGTATTTAGAATTTAAGCCCTGATTCCTTTCCCTCTACTGAATTTGAATTTTATTATTTGCCATCAGTGGCCTTCTCAGGCTGGTGTGCTTCTTCCATTTGACACCTTATTTAGATGGCTGTTTGAAGACAAGCCTTTAAGACCCCAGACACTGTTCTTTCTGATAGCCAGACACCATCTGGTTTCTTCACTACACTTTGCTGTAGCACCTGTAGCTTCAGTGATCTCTTCATGAAGGCGAGGATTGAGTCGGGCCACGTCATAAGAGCTAATTGTTCTTAGGTTAGGGCTACAATTAAGTGTTAGCCTAAAATCCATTCATATATATCTGGTTTGTACATGTCTCTAGTTCACTGTAGAGACATTATAAATCATCCCCCGGGAGGCATAAGGTGATTCTGAGTCACCAAGAGTTTGGATAGAAACTATGTCAAAAGTGTCCAATGAGGAACATAATACTGGATTTATTCTCCCCTTTCCTTCTATGTGGAGCACTGGTAGTGTAGTGTAGTGGTTACATGTTGAACTGCGATCTGCAAGGTTGGCAGTTTGAAATCACCAGCCGATACAAGGGGAAAGATAGGCCATTTTGGAAAAGAGTTAGACTCGGAAACTCACATGGGCATGCCTACCCTGTCCTAAAGGCCCGTTATTGAGTCGGCATCAATTGATGGCAGTGAGTTTGGTTTGGTTTTCGTTTTAGATTCTCTCTAATTATTGCTAAGTGTAGGTTGTTTGTTGTTGTTTTTCCCCCACTGTTGGCAGGTTGCCTTACTCCCCTAGTCATGTTTTAATATTTTCCCATCACCCATTGCTGTAAATCATGTGAGAGCGCCAAAAAGTTTATGGAAAATAGATTTAAAAGATAATAGTATTTTTCCTTGAACATTTTGAAAGCCCCTCACATTTTAGATATAATTAGATTTCATAACTATAAACTTCAAACGCTTTATTGTTGAATTTCTGTGTAGGAGAATTACTTAATTGTAGCAAATCTAAAACTCTAGTCCCTAGCCTCAACCCCCCTTTCCCTCATTGAAGATAATGTTAGCAATACAACTATCATTGATCATACTTTATTTCTATTCTAGTACGGGGGCACATAGTACTTTTGCATGCATCTATATTGTATGTTTATTTTCCCAAGAAAGCATCTTGAAAGTAAAAATCCTTCCTTCTCATCTTTGACCAGCCAGTGAAATATATATATGTATATATGTTTGAAAAATTTTTTTATTGTGAATTGGATGAAGAACAGAGCATAATTTTGCATTAAACAATTTATGTACATTATTGAAATCTCCTCAAGGTCCCGTTGCTTATCCTACTTCCTCCCTATTTTCTGTTTAGGTTCCCCCTTTTCTAATCCGCTGAACTTTGTTCTTGGGTAAATGCTTCCCTTTTGATCTTAAATTATTCAAATGTTGAGGTGAGTTTAATTCCAGACCTGAAAGGTAATGAATGACCATAGTCTTGGGGTCTCACAAGTCTCTTCCAACCAGTTATCCTGGACTCTTTTATGACTTTGAGTTCTGTTCCACATTATCCTACTACTCTATCTAAAACTATTTAATTTGATCTGCTTTTCAGGGCAGTTGATAGAGGTGGTTGGCACCATCTAGTTCTTCCTGTCTCTGGGTTGTGGAGAACGAGTTGGGGTCCAGTCATCCATTGTATTAATTGTTTCCATGTGTTCTTTCAATTTTCATCACTGTTCTTTCCTCCGGGTGGGAAAAGACCAATAGTTGTACTTTAGATGGCTACTGATAGAAGCTTTTAGACCTTAATCGCTACTCACCAAATCAGAATGGAGAACATTGTCTTTCTGAACTTAAGTTATGGCATTGAACTTTGGTGTTCCCCACATCTGTAGTCCTCTTCCTTTAGGCCTGCTATTGCTTTTAGTTTCCGATTTTTCGAATGACAGTTGTATGGATTTGATCAAAGAAAAAATAATGAAACCACTATTACTCTATTGAATACGCTTGTGGTACATGTTTTTCCTTTTCCCTTGCCTATAAAGTCAAGAACAAATATATTTAAGGTTATTCATATTTTATATATGCCACAAAAAGAATATACCTTAGAACTAGAAATATCTTACAAAAGTTGATTTTCTAAGTGTATTTATCTAGTTTTCAAATTACAACATTTTATTTCAATACGGTACTTCATGGGCAATTTTTTTGTTCCGATTTAAACTTTTTGATATTGAATTCTTAAATATATAAAATTAGTTTTTATTCTCTGTGTTGGATATTTTAAATAACTAGTTCTGTTGACTAAACTAATAATATGTTAAAACTTTTTTTACAGAGATACCATTGAAAACAACATGGATTTTATGGGATTAATAATAATGCAGAACAAATTAAAGCAAGAAACCCCTGCAGTACTTGAAGACTTGCATAAAGCCAACATTCGTACTGTCATGGTCACAGGTTAGACTTTAAAAAAAGAACACAGAGTAACACTGTCTTAGAGATTAAATTGTTTGATACGAGTAATAATCAGTTATGGAAACATTTTATATACTGGCTTCATTACACTTGTATTTCAGCTTTGACTCTTGGAGGCGTAACAATGATTTTGTGGTACTGTGCTCTCTGGTCTCTCAAGAATCCACTCACAGTAAATAGTGATACATAGTGCTTTTGTTTCCTCTCGTATCTTGCTTATAGCACTGATAGTACGCTGTGTTTCATTTTATGTACAGATTTTTCTAGTAGAATACAAGATTCTTCTTTTGTTTTTTTAAAGATTATTTTACTGGGGGCTCATACAGCTCTTACAACATTCCATACATCAGTTGTATCAAGCATATTTGTACATATGATGCCATCATTGTTTTCTAAACATTTACTTTCTATTTGAACTCTTGGTATCAGCTCTTCTTTTTAACCTCCCTCCCCCTTCCCACCATCATGACTCTTTGATAAATTATTACTGTTTTCATATTACACCGACTGCTATTTCCCTTCATCTACGTTTCTATTGTTTATCCCTGAAGGGAGGGTTCTCCCCCCTCCCCGCTCCCCTCTTGGTATTGCTACTCTCATTTCTGTTCCTGAGCAGTTTTATCTAACCTGGATTCTGTGTGTCATGAGCTCTTATCTGTACCAGTGTGCATGTACTGGTCTAGTCCACAGTGAAAGGCAGGACTGGGGTCATGATAGTGGGGAGTGAAGAAGCCTCAAAGAACCAGAGGAATACTGTGTGTTTCGTCAGTGCTCTACTGTGTCCTGGTTGGCTCATCCCTTCCTGTGACCCTTTTGTTATTGTCTACAGATGGCTTTGGGTTTCTGCTCTGACCCCCCTCGCTCTCAAGAATATGTTTGTTTGTTTGTTTGTTTGTTTGGATCTTTAGGCGCCTGTCTGATTCCGTTGATACCTCATGATCACAAAGGCTGGTGTGCTTCTTCCATGTGGGCTTGTTTCTTTTCTGCTAGATGGCCACTTGTTTAAGTTCAAGCATTCAAGACCCCAGACTCTGTATCTTTTGCTAGCTGGTCACCATCAGCTTTCTTCACCACATTTGCTTATGCACCCATTTTGTCTTTAGCGATTGTGTTGAGAATGTGAGCATCACAGCATGCCAGATTGTTAGAACAAAGTGTTCTTGTGTTGAGGGAGGGCTTGAGCAGAGGCCCGAAGTCTATCCACTCCCTCAATATATTGCCATATAACTATATGTACATAGGCCAATACCTCTATATTTGTGGAGTAACATATTTACATAAGTACACACCTATGTTTATACCTCTATCCATAGCTTTGCTTCCTTTTACTTTCTTCCTGCCCCAGCAGCATGCCTGCCCTTCTTCTGCCCTTTGGGAATGCCTCTCAGCTAGATGACTGTTGGTCCCACACCACTGGAATCTTTATGCTTCCTTCGTGCTGCTTTTAATTCCCTAGTTGTTCCCCTGTCTATGGTGTTGTTTGCTCACCACTCCTTTCCTCCACCTCCTCCTCCCCCCAGGTCCTTCTGGAAACATGGGTCCTGTTGGTTTCTCCTCAGTCATGCTTCCCATGCCTATCTTACATAGGTAGACAAAACAGCAATAACAGAGACCAAACAAAAAGATGGAATAAAAAGAGAGAAAGCAAACAAAACTAGCAAAAAAACAAAACAAAAATGAAACTTTTATGGGAACTGCCCCTCTTAGCCCGAAGTCTATTTGGGCAGCTCCTCAGGGGTTTTGTGGCTTGGCTTTGCTCCTGTTCCTGACTGGTTATGTTCCCTTCTTAGTTCACCCCTTTGTTGGGGTGGTCAGACTGGACTCTTTCCTTGCCATGTGTCCCCAGTATTGTCTTCTATTGTGGTATGCTCCAGCAAGGAGACATCATGTCTTCATGTGGACTGTTTGCTCTACAGTCCTCTCTGGGCCTTAGCAGCTCTGTTCAGGGATATCATCCTCAAGGCTTGGTGTGCCAGTATGGGGTCTAGTCCCCGTCTCTCTCTTTCCTTCTTGGTTTGCTTCTGTATGGGTGTGGCAGGCCACCCCCTCTCTCCAACCTGTAGTTTTAGTGTGTCCTCTGTAGCACATACTTCAAGGAGGGAGGGGGGTAGTGTCAGTTTGGCTCTGATTGGGGTTGTCCTTGTAGAACTCTCTGTTCATGAGTTGCTCCATGTGGTTACATTGTCCTCAAAGTTTGGCTCACCGTGGTGGGGTCTGCATTCATGTCCCATTTCTGTGGAGACATAACAATACCCTCCCTCTGGGTAGATTTGTGCCCTTCTACCCCAGTGCCATCATTTCCTCCCCTCCCCCAGATACTTTCCCTTTCTTTGTGTTGGAATGAATTGTACATCCTTGGGTTTGGCCTGGCCCCTACCCGATTGCCTGTACCTCAACCCATCAAGTGCGAGATAGTAGCTTTTCTTCTATACCTATTCTGCTGGTTATACTTAACCTCAGTGGGCTCATGTACTTTTGTCCTCTTGTGATTGTCCAACTTTGCTTAGGATAATTTCCTCCAACTCTTTGAGATGATGTGCTTCATGCGTTCATCAGTGCTTTTTAGTGATGCATAGTACTCCAATGTGTGTCTGAGCCAGAGTTCTTTCTAATGCACCTATCAATGGAAATTTAGGTTGTGTCCATTTCTTTGCGATTGTGAATTGTACCACAATAAATAATCGGAGTGCAGACTACTGGTCTTGTTCTATTTCTTACCTCTTCTGGATGTATACCCAATAGAGGGATTGTTGGATCATAAGGTAACTCAATTTCCGTTTGCTTTAAATATAGCCAGATGGCTTTCCACAGTGGCTGCACATATCTATGAGACCACCAGCAGTGGAGGAGAGTTCCTATCTTGCCACATCCCAACCAACATTTGTTGCTCTCTGATTTTCTAATTTGGGCTATCCTCAAGGGTGTTAGGTGGTATCTCATAGTTGTTTTAATTTGCATTTCTCTGATGGCTAATGATCGGGAATATTTTCTCAAGTTTATTGGCCATTCAGATCTCCTCCCTAGTGAAACTTCTGTTCAGGTTTTTTGCCCACTTTCTCAGGGGCTTAACTGTTTTCTTCTTTTTTGCAGGCTAGGAAGGTATTGGTATATTTAAGTAATAAGCCCTTTGTCTGTTGTGTCATTGCTAAAAATCCTCTCCCAGTTTGTGGGTTCTCTTGTTACTTTCTTGGGGAAGTCTTTCTACGCTTACAGATAATTTATCCATAGTATACCCCATTTGTCGATTTCAGCTTCATCTGTGTGTGTACCCTTTCTTATTATAGTTAGCGTATGTATTCCCTACAACAACATTCTTAGGTTTGTCCTTACTCCTTCGTTGATAGCCCTGATAGTTTGAGGTTTTACTTCTAGGTCTGTGATCCACCTTGAGTTTGTTGTTGTGCACGGGGTAAGGTAAGGGTCTTGATTCCTTTTTCAACAGGTGGACATCCATTATCCATCACCACTTTTTAAAGAGGGCATGGCATCCACCTCCCACTTGATGCTTTTTGGATCCCTGTCGAAGATCAGTTGTCTAAATGCTGATGGTTTTATTTTTGGTTTTCTGTTCTTTTCCATTGGTCTGAGTATGTCATAATTCCAGTTCTATGCTGTTTTGACCACTGTGGCCGTTTAGTAGGTGTTAAAGTCAGGTGAGGCGAGCCCTCCAACTTCGTCCTTCTTGAGGAGTTCTCTGCTAATTCTGGGCTTCTTCTCTTGCTATATGAAATTGGTTGTCAGTTTTTCCAATTATTTGAAGAAAGTTGTTGGTATTTGAATCAGGATAACGTTAAACTTATATAGTGATTGACATCTTTACTATAGTGAGTCTTCCAATCCACGAGCAATGGGATATTCTTCAATTTGTGGAGGTCACTTTTGGTTTCCTGTAGTAGGGTTCTGTAGTTTTCCTTGTATAAGTCTTTTGGTTTTTTGGTTAGATGTTTCCTAGATATTTCAGTTTATTCTTGGCTATTGTGAAGGATATTGCCTTCTTGATCTCCTCTTCCATGGTCTTCTCCAATGTATATAGCAAACCAGTAGACTTATGTGTTTATGTGGGAGGCTTCATTCTTGCCTTCTTTTCCCTCTGTGGCAATGTTATCTTGGTAATTGCCTTCAGCGTGTTAATTTTTGGATAGAGTTGGGCTGTATGGCGGACTCCTGTTTGCGCTTGGTGGATGTTCTTCTTATGGTGTATTCTTTGAGTTTTTTCTTGTCCAGGAAGACTCTTACCTCATCGTCCATCTTAATAGGTAGTTTGACATGGTGGAGGAGTCTTGGGTTGGTGGTTTTTTTACTTTCAGCTTTCGGAAGATGTTACCCGTACACTCTCCTCCTCTTCATGATGTCTGCTGAAAGGTGTAAGCATATTCTGAGCACCATTGTATGTGACCACCTTTTTTTCTCTTGCTCTTAAAATTTTCTCTTTTTCCACAAAGTTGGATAATTTAACTATCATGTGCCTTGGTGAGTTCTTCCTGGTTTAATCTATTTGCTGTCCTCTCTGTTTACTGTATGAATGTCTGATTCTCATTCATTGATATAGGGGAGTTTGCTTCCAGGAATTCCCTCGCTAATTTAGCTGTAGACATCTTCATTGTGTCTTGTTCTGGAAGACCAATTATTTGAATAGCATGTCAGTGATCTCAGGTTTTCTTTTACCTCTTTGATTATCTTGTTTGCCCCATTTATTGAAGTCTGCCTGATTGTCCTGGAGATTGTTGGTACGATTCTCCGCCTCTTCTGGTCCATTGGTGGGGTCTATTACCTTGTGTTTTACTTCTGTTACCTCATCCATTAGTTCTTGTTTTTCTCTTTGGTGCGTGGACTTCATGTGTTGCTTCCCTCATATCTTGTATTATTCTAAGCATCAGTGTGATGATATCTTTTGTGGCAGATCAAAGTCTGATTCTTCTATGAGCGTCATTAGGTTTATGACTCTCTCTGCTGTTGCATTGTTTTTCTTGGGTTTTGTTGTTGAGGGTTTGAGGTATTGTTGCTCTCTGTATGTACCATTTTGGAAGAACTGGGTGCCATGTTCCTGGGAGACCAAGGGGACCTGAGCTCTTTCTCTGAGACTGGTAAGGGTGTTTTGGAGGACTACCCTGTGGCCTACCATGGTCATGGGTCAGACTGCTATGTAGGTGGGGTTCCACAGTGACTCAGTGGCTAGTGGGGGAGGAGGGCCTCGGAAGCCGGGCTGAAGCAGGTGACTGGAGGTATTGCCACTGGGCTGGGTTGGGGTGGGCCTGCAGTGTGGGCACGGGTCTGGTCTGGACTGTCTGGCCGCAGTCTTTTAACTTTGCAGTCTTTTAAAGACTCTGTGGAGCCCAAAACTGGTAATGACAAGTTTTGGCTTGAGCTGTGTCTTTCAGCCCCTGGCTTTTCCTGTTTTGTTAAGTTAAAATCCTTGGCTGTGCTCTGGGGATTAGAGTTCTCCCTGTCTTGTTGTATGCCAATAGACACATTTCTGGCAGCTTACATTCAAAGTTACTCAAAGGAACACAGTCTGGAATTATAAGTTTAAAAAAGGCAAGCTCCCCCCCCCCCCCAACCTGCTTTTTATAATGAGTTTGTGGGGTGCCTTGGTATCAGGGCTGTGCTGCGCTGTCCCCCAGGGAAGGGGGAGACCAGATTAGCCGAGTGGTTTGGGGGCTGACTGGATCTGAGTTCTCCCCCAGCTGCATTCCTGTATCACTCCAGCTCTCCACTACAGTTAAGTCAAGGGTAAATATCTCAGGGACTCCTCAATTGCTGAAAATTAGTGACTAATTATCTATCATTACCCATGCTGTCAGGTGCAGAGGGAGAGGGGGCAAAGGGGATAGCCGATGTAGTCACTCTGTTTCTGTCTAGGGAGGGAGGATGCAAAGCCCCAGAATGAAAGAGCTGGGTGGATAGCAGAGTGAGGAAGACCAGTGTGAGGTCTTGTGGCTTGTTCTTGGAGGCTTTCTGAGAGCCTGGGATTATGACCACCTGGGTTAGTCTGGGTTGACTAGAGAAATAAATACATAGACACTCATGTGTATAAGAAAAAGCTTTATATAAAGAGTAATTGTATATTAAGAAAACATCCCAACCCAGGCCAGATCAAGTCCATAAGTCTGATACTAGCCCATATGTCCGATACCAGTCTATAAATTCTTCCGACTCATGCTTATACATGCAATGACACCAAGTGCAGGAAGATCACAGGCCCGTGATTAGAAAGTCTTGTGGATCCCATGGTGGTGGAAGCATCTCAGTGCTGGCATGGGTTTCTATGTGGCTCCTCCAGCTCTAGATCTCTGGCTTTATCAGTGTGTCTCCTTGTGGCTTGTCTTCAGGAATATTTCACAGGGAGGGTGTGTGTCCCGCCTCCAAGTAGGAAGACAGGAGCTCCCAAAATAAATCCCTCATTGGCTATGATCTGATTGACAGGTTAGACTCCACCCTTTCCCTCAAGTTGACAATAGATTATGTAACTGCCATACCACCTTTAGACAGCAGCTTGGGGATATGAGCTGTGAGTCTCGTATCTTGGGCATAGAAAGGGGTGGTGGAGGCCGTCCTGCTGCATCTGGTGGAGCCTGTGGGCAGACTTGGTGGATTTAGGGTGTTTCAGTAAGTTCTCGAATCGCTCTTTGGGAGAAAATCGCAGGGGGAGGTCTGAACCAGACCCTAGTACACTGAATATTTTTAGCACCCCACCTCCCAATATTGGCCTCTTTACCTCTTTAATTTTCTGATCTGAAAACAGGAGCACTGGACAGGTGATTCTACCTGGATTCCATCTTGACTCAGGAATCTAAAATACAAGATTCTTGAGGTTAAGATTATACTTTACTCCTTTCTCCCTTCTCTACAATTTTTAAAACTCTGCCCAATCCATAGATATGATTAGTAGATACTTGCTATATTTAAAGCATTTATAAGATTATGTTGTCATCATAGGTGAATTTATAATGGTGGAAGTCGTCTGGACTTTATGGTTTGCAGGTTATTTTGAGTATGTTGTTATGTACTACCAGAAATTGAATTGCATTCTCCCAAAATATGTCAACTTGACCGGGCCATGATTCTCAGTGGTTTGGCTGGTGGTTATGTAATGATGTAATTTGGCAATTATCTGTTATCTCTCTTGGTGTGATCCAATGTAGGGGGTTAGAGTCAGATGCAACCCCTTTTCGCAGGTCACAACCCTCATCTGGTGAATGGAGAATTTCCCAGTAGTGTGGCCTGTATCATCTTTTATCTTACAAGAGAGTAAAGGAGAAAGAGGCAAGCATAGAAGTCGATTGGGCAAGTAATAACTATCTTCCAAATTACTTGTCATGGATGGGTGTTTCTAGAATTGCATCTTTTTAAAAAAGATTCAATTAGTATTCTGTGGATTTTGTATCATTATTTTTTTCCCAATACCTTCAGTGTACTTTGGACTTCTTTCTTCAATACTATAGGTTCTTGGTCATATGCTAACTCCTGAATTGGTTGAAATGTTGACCAGTTCTTTTCAGTGCAGTGACTCTGATTTCATTCCATCTTTTTGTTTTGTTTTGCTTTAAAATTTAAATATGCTGGATTGAGGCATGAGGTATTTTTATTTCCTTTTGTTAGTACTTAAAACCATCTCGGTACATTTTTGTAAGGCAGATGATCAACGCGTGTCAAGCTCTGTGCCCACTGGCAATTGCCATCTGCCTGCCTTCCAGTCAGAGTCTGCTCATGTTTGACCTGGACAGCTCTCCCTGCTCTCACGTAGAGCATAGAGAAGGGCTGTGTGGATTCGGCCTCTTCCTTCTGTGGGTTGTGTTGAGACTTGCCTTGAGTCATGCCAAAATAGAACCCACCCCCATCGCCGGAGAGAATTGGCAAATGTTTTCCGACTAGTGGGCCCAAGCATATTGAAAACAGAGTTCTCTGTGTCATTCAACAGTCAAGCTTGTGTAATGTCACACTGTCCATCCCCCATGCCTCTGGGGATGGGGTAGGGGTCGGGGGTGGGGGGGTGAGGTGGGGGGGGGTCATGTGTATAAAAAGAATGTCGATTTGTAAAGACAGGCACAATGTATACCACTATACATGTGTACTTTCAAACTCCTTCCATCTTCTTTTGATGCTTTCTACACCACTTAGTATTTTTCCCATGGAATCCTTCAATATTTCAACTTTAGGCTTGAGTTTTTTCCTTCAGTTCTTTCAGCTTGAGAAATCCTGAGCATGTTCTTCTCTTTTAGCTTTCTAATTCCAGGTCTTTGCACATTTCCTTATACTACTTACTTTGATTTCCAGGCTACCTTTTAAAAATTTCTATTTCTCTTTATTTCATCATTTCTTCTATTTGCTGTAGTTACCCCTATATTCAAAGCAAGTTTCAGAGTCTCCCTCACACATTCATTTTGGTCTTTTCTCCTTTTCCTATATTTTTAATGACTTCTTGCTTCCTTCATATAAGATGTCCTTGCTGTCATTTTTGGTCATTCGGTTCATTGAGTAGGATCTGTGCTTGATAATGTCATTCACATTCAGGTAGGATATACTCAAGGTTGTATTTTGATATTCATGGACTTCAAGATTCTGGATTTTAGGGGTTTTACTGAAGAAGTATATATAAAGGCGTATGCACATCTTTATGATTTAGAATGAGATCCATTCAATAGCATCCTCGTTATTTTATATCCCAAAGTAACTAAATCTTGCATCCTAACATCCTTAGTCTTTCCACACATTTCCATGTGTATCTCTCCCACTTTCCACCTTTATCTCTTCCCCCTTTTCTACTGCCATGAACAGAATATGATCTCATGTCCCAAGGAGATCTGTCAGGTCATAGGAAGATGCCTTTGAAAACAGCGTGTGGAAACTAGGGGAAGAAAGAGTTGGCATTTTATACTTGTTACACTGGGGTCCCCAAACACCGACATAACTGCTTCTCTTTAGTTCTTTCCTTCTCATGATAATGGATCTATTCTGCCCACCTTGCTGACCTCTGTTTTATGTCCCTTTGCTTTTATAATCCGTTTGGTTATGTTGTACACAGTTCCAGACACTCCTGGGTTAATCTAACAAGTGACGGTTGAGTTCTGTGTGTAGCACTGTGCCAGGTATTTTATAAGTACAAATAGTGCTTGGCAGGAGATTAGGACTTTTATTTGGCTTTCAGGGGTGAGTGAAAATGCCTTGTGTATTAGAGGTTTCCTCTGATAAATATGCCCTTATTTTGTTACATCTCAAGTCCAAGTGTAAGGACCATACATCACCATTCTACCTAGTCCACTCCTGGGTACTGCTCTAGAGTTTCAAGAAGTACTTGTTGTCTTATACTTGTACATTCATGTTGCTTACTTTAACAAATTTAAAATATTCTGATAATTAGGTGACAACATGTTGACTGCTGTTTCTGTGGCCAGAGACTGTGGAATGATTCTACCTCAGGATAAAGTTATTATTGCTGAAGGATTACCTCCAAAGGATGGGAAAGTTGCCAAGATAAATTGGCATTATGCAGACACGCTAACACAGTGCAGTAATTCATCAGCAATTGATTCGGAGGTAATGGCAGGATGAATTTTCTCTTTGGAAGCACACTAATTTTTAAATTTAGCCTGAAAAAATAAATGATGCTTTAGAACAAAATTAAAAAACCAAGTCAAGACAGTTAAGTCGCAATCTTCTTAGAGATTGTGTTTCACTGGCACTAGGGTAGAAGCAGGAATCTCAATTTTTAATGTTAATATTCTATTTAGTCAGAGTTAAGAGCCACAGCTCTAAGAACCCCAAATTCTGTTTTGAGAACATTTACTGATAAATAATGCAAGAGATCTGTAATGTTCAATTCATTGATCATTTTAAAGGGAAGCATATTTAAATTCTGTAAGCTATTTGCTTTTGTCTTTTCCGTAAAAAAATTTGATTTCCCCTTTACATTAAATTTAAGCATTCTAATATAAAATATCAAAGGAAAAATGCAGTGTGGGAACAGTTTTAAATCAGATGTTTTACTTTGGCTACCTAAATATTTTTCTCAATGCCATGTTCATAGGCTATTCCAATTAAATTGGCCCATGATAGCTTAGAGGACCTCCAGGTGACTCGCTACCATTTTGCAATGGATGGGAAATCATTTTCAGTGATACTGGAGCATTTTCAAGATCTGGTTCCTAAGGTTAGTGATTTAGCTTTTTGTATGTGTTCACATGAATATACTGTGAGTCGTATTTATAAGAAATTAATCCTTTTTCTAGCTGATGTTGCATGGCACCGTGTTTGCTCGTATGGCACCTGATCAGAAGACACAGCTGGTGGAAGCATTACAGAATGTAGAGTTAGTATTGGTTTTCTTCTTTTTTTTTTAATGAATTAGTTCATTTTCAAACTCCCCAAAATGGTATTTCATGTCAATGTGATTTGTTACCTGTAAAGTATCTGAGAATTTTTAACACTAGGTTGATGGAACACATTATTTTGACACGTTTTTGATTTCCTCAACAAAAATTCCAGAAACCATTTACATTTACCTCCTACCACTTATGCTGACTTATATCCATTGAGACATGTATTTATCTAAATTAATTTTCTTCTAATCTCAAAATTCTGTGTGGTATACCTATCATTATGGATACTCATCAATTTTATGTGAATTGAGCATTAATCCCAGCAAATTGGTTTCATTCATGACAGCATTACTTCAGTAATACATATAAACATAGTCAAAAGGTTTAGGAAACATCAAACGTAAAGACAAACAGTGCAGTGGAAATTGTCATGCTGACCGACATAAGCGATCCTTATGATGCATTGAACCCAATGTCTCAAATATTGTGTAATGTTAAACATTGTAAATTTTATATCAATGTATAGTATCACAGTTTCAGCTATAAGTCAATAGTGTATAGTTAGTGTTTTTTTAAAGAAATGTGCAGTTTTATTCCCATGTCAATTTGATGCATTTTTGTAGAGATAGGTATATAAAAACAGTCTGTAGACCTAGTGTTAAATACTCTTTTGGAATGCTTGCTAGCCCTTCATAAATACTGTATTGGAGAAGTCTTAAATGAAATTTTGTATATTTTTAAAAGTTTAATTAAAATATTAAATTTCTGTTTGCTTCATAGTTACTATGTAGGGATGTGTGGTGATGGTGCAAATGATTGTGGTGTAAGTATAATTTTAAATTTTACTTTTATAGATCTTACTTTAGTCTGAATGCTGTTCACAAAACATCCCATTTTCTTCTTGAAATCATTAGGCTTTAAAGAGGGCGCACGGAGGCATCTCCCTATCTGAGCTTGAGGCTTCAGTGGCATCTCCATTTACCTCTAGGACTCCTAGTATTTCCTGTGTGCCAAACCTAATCAGGTAACACAATTGGATATTTTTCTCATTAGCTTTTTGTTTCTTACTCAGATGATACATACAGGAAAAGCCAAACTCAACAGCCGTCGAGTCTATGCGTACTCATAGCAGCCCTGTAGGACAGGCTAGAACGGCCCCTGTGAGTTTCCAAGACTCTTTCCGTGAGTAGAAAGCCCTGTGTTTACGGGAGTAAAAAGCCATCATCCAGAAGTGACTGGTGGTTTCAAACTGCTAACCTTGCAGTTAGCTGCTCAACACATAATCACTATGCCACCAATGTTCCTCTCTGATGATATAGAGGGGAAAGTTATCAGAGAAAGCCACATGGATTTATTTTATTGACATATTAGCATAGTTGATAAGTGTATTAGGCTGAGTTATTAGAGGAATAAAATCAGTCATATATATGAAGAAATTTATATGAAGAAAGTGGTTCACCAGGTTGCATAAGTAGGTAAGTCCAGTCCAGTTTAAGTCTGGAAGTCAGTTGTTAAGGTTGAGGCATTTCCTAGCTCACTTGGCTGCCACGGCTGATGAACTAGGACAAAGGAAGACCATAGGATGGTGAAGGTAGAAGTGGATGAATCCAAGAAGTCAGGCTTGTGGCTGCAGAGCCAAATGAATCTAAGGTTGGTATGTTACATGGCAGGCCACTGATCGCTCCCAGTATCATCAGATGGTATGGTGGACCATTGGCTTAACTCTACAGAGCCACAGGTTAATGAAACAGATACAGGTTTGAGACAGGCCAGCAAAAAGAGAAGAGCTTTCCCACCTAGTCTGCTTAAATAAGAGTAGGTTATACTCCCATTTCCGCTTTAATAGGACTAGGCTATAACTACCATAAGCAAGAGCCAAAGGTGCCAAAGGAAGAAGTTCAAGCTACCCTGAAAGCATTAGCCAAAAAGAAAAAAAGGAAAAAAAAAGGCTCTAGGAATTGATGGAATACCAATTGAAATGTTTCAACAAACTGATGAAGCACTGGAAGTACTCACTCATCTATGCCAGGAAATTTGGAAGATAGCTACTTGGCCAACTGACTGGAAGAGATCCATATTTATTCCCACTCCAAAGGCGACCCAACAGAATGCTTAAATTATGGAATAATAGCATTGATTTTATATGCAAGTAAAATTTTGCTGAAGATCACTCAACAGTGGTTGCAGCAGTACATTGACAAGGAGTTGCCAGAAATTCAGGTTGGATTCAAAAGAGGATGTGGAAAAGGGGAATCTTGGCCCTACCAAGTTGACATAAAACTTAATACACTGTGTGATTTATTAGTAATGGATAAATTGATATACCTGATGTCTTCAACCCCTGCTTTGGTTTAGGTCTTTTGGTAGAAAATCACTTTGTTGTAACTTTTGAATGGTAAGTGATGATCATCTTAGGATATAATTGTAATTTTGGAGTTAGAATTCACTTGCTAATACTTGTTTTCACAGGGAAGGCCGGGCTGCTTTAATGACTTCCTTCTGTGTATTTAAATTTATGGCTTTGTACAGCATTATCCAGTACTTCAGTGTTACTCTCCTGTATTCTGTGAGTACTAATGTTGCCTATAGGGACGGAATTTAGTGTTAAGGCATTTAAATTAAGGCATTAAATGTATAAGCATACATGTTTGGAATCTAAATAAGTAGCCACTGCAAACTAACCTTTAGTTTACCATATTTTGAGTAACAGATTAAGATACTAATTTGTAATACCATTTTCCTTAAGGCTAACACCTGTGGCTGAAACCTTTCTTTAGCATAAATTGGACATCTTTTAAAAAATTCTTGAAAATACCGAACTCTTGACATATGTGAGAATTGTAGTTATCTTTACAGGAACAAACCAGAATTAGAAGAGATGCTTTGTCAGTAGTGTGTAGAACTGTTAAATATGGCAAGAGAAAGTGCAGTGGTATCTGGGTGTACTCGATGGGATTTTGTAGATGGTATAATCTCTTGTCCATTTTTCTCTGCATGAACACTGAGGACATTTCAAGGAATCTCTGTGAAACCGCCCCCTTAGGGCCACTAGTAGAAAATATCAGAAGGGATGGAGTTCAGTCTTAAGGAAGCATCAATATAGCAGTTTTCCAGGATGTTGAATATTATGAGCAAATTATGTTTTCCTTTTGTTAAAACCTAAAAACTATATAGTGAATTTCAAGGAGTTACCCTCTTTTACTAATATATTAAATTGAATGTTAATTATGTAACATATTTGACGAATTTCAAAGATGGAAGCATTTTTTAATCAGGCCACTGCTATTAAAGTTGCTTGCTATTTGAAGAATGAAAAAAAAAAACAAAAAAAAACACGAAAACTAAAGCCAGGTAAAATGAGGAAACCCTATAAAAGTGGTCACTGAAAACTAATTGTGTTTTAAAATTACTTTTGTCTGTAGATATTAAGTAACCTTGGAGACTTCCAGTTTCTCTTCATTGATTTGGCAATCATTTTGGTGGTAGTTTTTACAAGTGAGTATTTTACTTGACTTTTGATTTCAAGGCATGCTGACTTCTGAATCTGAGTTAATTAACTTGGTAAATTTACATCAGTTGTGACACAGCTCGTACCGCTCTAGCTCCATGTAGATGAGCTTATTGGTTATGTGTTTATGTTTGGCCCCACTTGATTTATTTTTCCCTGAAGTATTGGAGAGTAAATTGGAGACATACACCTGAATATTTTAGTGTGTATTTACTAGACGCAAAGTCCTTCTAGATGATTAATTATAGTTAATTAAGATCAAGAGATTTTACATTGATATAATAACTATTTTCTAATCCATAGCTTTTATTTAAGTTTTGTCATTTGTCCCAGTAATGTCTTTCATACCTAATTTTGCCCTTAGTCCACAAGTTACATTTAGTTGTCTATTTCTCTTTATCTACAGCAATCGCTCAGCCTTTTTTTGACTTCTTGATGTTGACGTTTAGAACAATATAGGCTTGCTAAGATGGGTTTATCTGATGTAGTCTCATAAAATTCAGGCTATGAATTTCTGACAGGAAAATCACAGAAGTGGTATTGTCCTTCTAAATGCATTATATAGGGTGCGCTCCACTTTTGGTAATGTTAGTATAAAAACAAATAATGGTCGTAACCCATCTTCAGTGAACCCATCTTCAGTGAACCCATCTTCAGTTGAATAAAATAAAAGCCTATGAGTTCATATTGAAAAGAGTGATACTAGAGTGAGTGATGGGAAAGGAAGTGAAGAAGAATGAATAATTGGAAGAAATGGGAAGCACTTTCTTAAAGTAGAATGCTAACTACTCCAGTAGGCTTGCTGGAGTTAGATCATAGTTTCTCAGTTGGTATTGATAATTGGGGTCAGATAAGTTTTTGTCTTGAGGGGCTGCCCTCATCATTGGTTGCATGGTTAGTAGCATTTCTGACTTTGCCCACTAGATGCCAGTAGCATTCCTTGAGCTGTGACAGCCCAAATAATCTTTAGACATTGTCAAAGAGTCTCTGGTGAATAAAAATGCCTGCACTTGGAACTCCTGAGTTGGGCAATATTCTAAACAGATACTAAACCTAGTAATGCTAAAACTAGTGTGTCGCAGGATAGTAACACAGTCTCTGAGGATCTCTTTATGGTCACATAGTAATGACAAAGGGAGAGCAGAAACATGCCAGGGATGAAGCTCAGTGGACCCTACTTTAATACATGATCAAAGCATCCTCTCCTTTTTTTGAATGTTACTGCTGTTTATATTGCTTTAAACTTGTATTCATCTCTGCTAAAGAGGGAGGGAAATAAATTAATTATAGTGTCTGTTAGTGATTTAGTGTTGCTGTAACAGAAGTACCACACATGCCTGGCTTTGACACACGCATTCATTCTCTCCCCGTTTAGGAATCTAGAAGTACAGCTCTAGGGAGTCATTCTTTAGACTTCTACTCCTAGGTGATCTTCCTGCATCTCGGCTTTTCTCTTCCTCTTCTAACTGGCTTGCGTATTTGATCTCATAACTCAAGATTGACTCAAAACACACCCCACACAAAACTGGTCTCATAAATGTAACAGAGACGACCCACCCATCCACAAATGGGATTACAACCACTGGTATAACCCAACCCTATGGGACAGAGTAGACCTGCTCCTTAGATTTATGAGACTATACATCTTTTTGAGCAAAGGTTAGGAATTATAGCACATATTTTGACACCTATAAAGATTAAAAAAATAATGAACCCTCAGTTAAATATATGGAATTGTGGTAATTAATCTTATAATTTACCTGCTTATGTTTAGCATTCTTTGTATTCTAACTGGTCTTTGTTTTGAATATTAATACACCAATGTGAAAATTATCCCAGAAATGTGTTTGAAAAGCCTAAATAGTTTCTTTTGACAGATTGTTTAAATATGTAAGACATCTGGCTTGTTTTGTACACATTTTCCCCCCCAATGATTTGTTAGACACATTGTTGATTTTCTTAAATGTATTGATAGTTTTTCATAGTGACAAAGTAGATATGAACCTTTCCTCTTTTTTCTCTTAATATAGTGAGTTTAAATCCAGCCTGGAAGGAACTGGTAGCACAGAAACCACCTTCTGGTCTCATATCTGGGACCCTTCTCTTATCAGTTTTGTCTCAAATCATTATCTGCATTGGATTTCAATCCTTGGGGTTCTTTTGGGTGAAGCAGCAATGGTGGTATAAATTGTGGCGTCCACAGTCAGAGTAAGTTGGTCAATTGGTGTAAAAGTCTGTGTAAGATGTGTGCAATATATATGCATGTAAAAATAAGTAATATTTATATAGAATTTTCATGCTACTTGACTGAACACTTAAATAAGTTGGCTTTGTCTTTATTCAAACACAATGTTCTTGAGTTGATTTTGACTCACAGGGGCATTGTAGGACAGAGTAGAACTCCCCCATTGGGTTTCCAAGGCCACGAATGTTCCTGGAAGCAGACTGCTTTATCTGTTGGTGGACCAATTTCATCACCAGACCTCCTAAAGGTCCTAATAATCTCTAATCAGTGGTGCCCCTGGATCAGTTTATTAATCTGTTGCTATTTATGACCAGAGTACTTACAGATTACAAATGACAACACTTTAATTGATTGAACATTTTAATTAATTACAGGGGTAATTTTGTGGAATTCAGTTTTCAGATGCAAATATTTCTAATTTGATTAAAATTTTTGACTATTGTAGAAAATCGCAAAAAAAGAAAAAAAAGAAAAAAAAAGAAAATCGCACCACTGCAACTGGAAAAGAATAGGGGGTTGCTGTTTGTAAGAGTCCGTCCAGAGGTCCTTTGTAGGAGACGAACATTTCATTATCACCTACTGTTCGGTGCGCCCGGTAGTTAACATCTTTCATGATACAGCCTCTCTCTCCAGTTGCCACTGGGTTGGTCCTGCCTCCTGGAGAGCCCGTGCTTGTCACCGTTGTTCTGTGCTCTGCTGGGTTTCAGTGGCTGCTTTGTCTGAAGTCCATTGCTGTGCTGTTCTTCTGAAACCACCGACGTTTGTGGTTAATAGCCAGGCCATTGCACATGCTTTGAGACTCCTGCCCACCTGGAAGTAGGTGGAAGGGATAGCCTGAGCTAGAGATTATTGAAACCCAACTTAGTGGCCAGGGCTTTGTTAGCATTTCCACCAATCTTATCATTCAGCTCCTCAGAACCCTGTGATGGAGCAGATGATAGCTGCATTTATGGGTGAGCAAACAGCCTCAAAGAGATTAAAGAGCATCTCTTCTGCCTACTCTTCATATCTTATATCTGGATATTATTTGCTATTTGCTGTAAATGGCACCTTATATATGTATGCAGTAGTGATTCAAGGCAGATAAGGTAAATTTGGTTTCTTTGGGGGGATTGGGATTATGTTTAGTAATGCAAATGTTTTGTATGTGTTCTAGTGCCTGTGATACATCAAGAACTCTGTCTTGGAACTCCTCACATTTTTACAATGAAACTAAACCTGATGAACATAATATACAAAATTTTGAAAATACCACAGTGTTTTTTATCTCTAGTTTTCAATACCTCATAGTGGCTATTTCCTTTTCAAAAGGAAAACCCTTCAGACAGCCTTGCTACAAGAATTGTAAGTTGAGCGTTCATTTTATTTCCTCCCCCTTATCCTCCCTCCTTTAAATAATAACGTAGAAGAATATAACTGTAATAAAATCAATCTTTATAAAGAGAATGAACTAATGACTAAGGTGTTTATAGTGCTGTTTTATCCTCCTGTTAGCTGCTCCTGTAATTCAAAAATTAGTAGTGCTTTTTACATCCTGTTACTCCTGGCTCCAACTTTGATTTCTACAGGGACAGGGCTTCACATATCCTCTCTCGCGCGCATGCACACACCTTATTGTGCATTTCAGCTGTGTGATCTTCTCTATGCCTACTGGCCATCTTTCTTTCATTTCTTGACTATTACTGTTGTTATCACCTCTAGAAACCTTCATTTCTCTCACTGTTTTTTGGTGCCTTAGAAGGGACAAGTAGAGGAGACAAGCCAGTCAGGGTGCAGTGTAGTTCCTAAATGCTTCCTCCTCCCTCACCATCATGATCTCACTTCTGCCTTACAAATATGGCTAGACCAGAGGATGTACACTGGTACAGATAGGAATTGGAAACACAGGGAATCCAGGGCGGATGATCCCTTCAGGACCAGTGGCGATACTGGGAGGGTGGGTTGGAAAGGGGGAACCAATTAAAAGGATCTACATGTGACACCCTCCCTGGGGGACGGAAAACAGAAAAGTGGGTGAAGGGAGACGTCAGACAGGGCAAGATATGACAAAATAATAATTTATAAATTAGCAAGGGTTCATGAGGGAGGGGGTAGCGGGGAGGGAGGGGGAAAATGAGCTGATGTCAGGGGCTTAAGTGAAAAGCAAATGTTTTGAGAATGAGGGCAGTGAATGTACAAATGTGCTTTGCACAATTGATGTATATAGATTGTGGTAAGAGTTGTATGAGCCCCTAATGATTTTTTTTTAAAAGGGACAAGTAGAAAGGAAGGGAAGGAATAAAGTATATTTTCCTAGTTTCCATATAACTTTTGGACCCCAAAATTGATCCCCACAAAAACTTTTGGCTAAATAAGGTGTGGTACCCTTTGTTACCTGCGTAGGCTATGGCGCATAGCGTTTGGTTTGATCAAAATTAAGGGTCCTGTGGGGAAAAGCTATATATATATACATAAGTCTTAAAACATAAGGCTATACTAATATCAATACATGGGAAATGTAATACTTTATTCATGTGAGACTCCATATTTTTTGCAGTATCTTGGACTGAATAGTAGCTATTCTTTGGATTATAAGGCAATGTCACTGTTTGATTAGTATAATACCAGGTCACAGATTTTGGTATCTACTATATGAATCATAACTAGCAGCACTTCTGGCTCATGCGTGAGTTTATAAAGCATTTTGAGATGTACTCTGCAGTTTGTACAAGTGATTTTATTACTTTATATCTTAATGGGTTAACAACTGCCCAAATACATGTATCTACATAATTTAAATTTTTTAGAAACTGGTAAAATTTTTAAAAGAACTATTCATTTCTGAGCAAATAGAGACTGAGTTCATGAGGGCCGTATTAGAATCATGCTGTGCCTTTCATGTTAGGTCATCACTGTAGTTTTAAAACATTATATGGCAAACTTAATAAAGCTGACATATTTGTTTTATTTCATTTATTGAACATAGTCAAGGGTAATTAAAAACATCTCTCAAAAGAATGCTTTCTCTCTCTTTTTTTAATCATTTTATTAGGGGCTCATACAACTCTTATCACAATCCATACATACATCAATTGTGTAAAGCACATTTGTACATTCAGACAATGCTTTCTTTAGATAAAGAAAACTAACATCCAGACTAGTACATAAGAAAGATAGCCACATCCTGCCAGTAAAGTTAATTTTAGAGACATAAGCAAATCTACTCTGCACACGTTCTCAATAAAAAAAATAAAAGAATGGACAAAATATTAGCTGTCCATTTCTTAAATTCTTATATATTTTCTGAAACACTTAAAAATGTTTTGAAACTTGTAATATTTTGTATTCTACTTCATTTTTGATTGGATTGAATAAGTATTTGATTGTTTGCTCTTAGTTTTTAATGTACCTTAAAAAGCATTTCTTAAAAAGTACATTGAAATAGCTTGACATTATGTGGTTTAGTCTCCTATGTATAAATTCTAAAATGTGTATCTAGGAAAAACAATTAAATATCTGTAAAGGTCTGTGTATTACAACTGCTGGTTATTTCCTTAGTTACTTTTAAGGTCAAAGCTAACAGGCTTTCAATAATACTTGACATGTGTACATCTTTGCAGTGGGGCCAGGAGGATTAAACAGCATCCTATATTCCAGTAAATAATACAAAGCTCATGCTTCCTCTATCTCATCAATCTAAGTAGAAGTATTCTTAGGGCAACCAGTTGTGTATATTTGTTGTTGATGATACCATTTTGCTTATGCAATCAAATTAATAAGTTGAATTTTCCTTTTTTTTCAGACTTTTTTGTTGTGTCTGTGATTGTTTTGTACGTTTTCATGTTATTCATTATGTTGCATCCAGTTGCCTCAGTTGACCAGGTTCTTCAGGTAAGCTTGAAGCCCCTGCTTTGGTTTTGGGTTAGTGGTAATGCACAGTACATGGGCTTGTAGTAGTTAGACATTAAGAGAGAAAGTAAAACTGGTAGTACATGAACCTTTAGCGACCACATAAAAGAGTGTTTAATGGAACTTAATATCTAGGCCTCAACTCGATCTTCTGTTCCCTTCTTTTTTTAAATCATTTTATTAGGGGCTCATACAGCTCTTATCACAATCCATACATATATCAATTGTGTAAAGCACATTTGTACTTCATTGCCCTCATCATTCTCAGAACATTTGCTCTCCACCTAAGCCCCTGGCATCAGCTCCTCATTTTTCCCCCTCCCTCTCTGTCCAACATCTTCCTTCACCCACTTTTCTGTTGTCCGTCCCCCAGGGAGGAGGTCACATGTAGATCCTTTTAATCGGTTCCCCCTTTCCAATCCACCCTCCCA
>NW_022103914.1:8315956-8339436 GCF_000313985.2 Echinops telfairi
GTGTGCTCGAATCAGATATGTTCCTCTCCAGGAGCTGCAGATTCAATGCCGTCTTTTGAAATAAATTCTTCTGGAGGAGGGGCGGGCGTCCACTCAGTAGTTGGGATTGGGGCCGGCCCCTCTGAGGGAGAATTTAAATGGTCCTCATTCCTTCTCCTAGGCCCTGTTCTCATAAATTTTCCTTTTTTTTTTTTTACTCCTCTAAATTTTCTAAGATGCCAGCTAAATTAACTGCTGCCAACCAATCCCTCCCCCTGACATCCCCAAAGAAACCAACCAGACAGACTAGTAGTCATGGAGTGGGCAACCCCGTGTGTGTCAGAATGCACTGCTCTGCATTTTCAATAGTTGAAGTAGGTCTCCAGGCCTTTCTTGTGATTCCCCTCTGATTCACTTCATTGACCCTCCCAACTTTTGGGTTAGGAGCTGAGCAACCACCATAACCACTTGCATTCCAGGGGGACATGTTAAACCAAAGATACCCCAAACAGAGTCTTGAACATAATTAAAATGGCCACTTATATTTGCTAGATGTGTTACTTTATCCTTTTCTAAAGTCTTCTGGTTTAGTTCCACTCTGTGTACGAATTAAATGTCTCGATCTTTAAAAACAAAATAGTTTTAATCCAGATAATGCTTTTCTGCCCTTTACCAAACGATTGAGTGGTTTACATTTGATGCCTCTTCTTCAATGTCCATTTATTTCATTAAACAATTTCTGAGTAACAAAGTTTATTTCATTAGTACACAAGAATTTGTACACATATTTAGTTTATTAAGCATAATAATCATAATAATAAGAGGAACACTCCTCAGTCCATCATCCAAACTAAAAGGAGCATTGTCGGTTCCATCAGTAACCCACTGTCAGCACACCGCCCTCTACCCTACTCCCGAGGTCCTTTGAGAGCATATTCCAGTGTTTCTCTCTCATTCTCTTGCTTTTCATTTTTTGTTTTACAATATATGTAAGAAGCCTTAAAATACATTCTTGCTTTTGATTTTGTGAAAATGGTCTTTTGCTTTCTATAATTTTCTGTGGCCACTTTCCCCTCTCAGCATGGTTCTCAGTTGTAGTTTGTATTTCCTTCCCATTACTATACTATGCCGCACTTAGCGTCTTCATTCTCTATTGTAAACAGTTGGGATGGTAGTTGTGCTGTTTTGATGCTCCCGTGAGCATTCTTTCCATCCCTCTCTTAGTGGATGGGTGGCAGCAGCGGCATAGTAAAGGAGTGGGATTGGAAGTCCTGCTCCTTGAGCACAACAGTAAGAGGTGCATTTAGGAAAACAATTTTAAAATATTAATTAATATTATTGTCCTAGAAATGTCAGTGATAAATCACTCCCACCCACCCTACTCATAATTTACTACTAGAGGCAAAATCTCCTCTAGTATGTTCTAGTATAGTTTTAATCATGTATGCAAAGTTGTTTCCCAAAGTCATTGTACTTGCTTTACATTAATACTGAGGTTGAGTGTTTTTCACAGCCTTGTTCATTTTTATTTCCTCTGAATTGTTGACTCCTCTTTTGCACTCTTTTTTTTTGGTGGGGTTGGGGTTCTAGGATTTTACCTTTCCTTTAAAAGTTCACAATGAGTTGATCTATACCCATGCACTGCCATTGAGTCAATTCTGACACATAGTGAGCCAGTAGGATGGGGTAGAACTGCCCCTGTGGGGTTTTAAGACTACCTCTTTACAGGAGTGGAAAGCTGCATCTTTCTTCTGTGGAGCAGCTGGTGGTTTCAAACTGCTGACCTGGCAGTTAGCAGCCCAGCACAGGTAACCACTAAGCCACCTGGGCTGCTCCTTCTCTCTTCAAGTAGTGGTTTTTCTTTTTAATGTGCTTATAATATTTTTTTGAAAACAAATGTATAATTTTACAGTAATAAGATTAAACTTTCTTTTTCTTCTCATTTGTGTTTAGTGCTTTTTTTGTCTTAGTGTATCATACTTCCCATATTCGTCTCCCTCGTTTAGTTGTTAAACCAATGACAATTATGAGTCAGTGAACATTCACAATAGGTTCTGTGAAATTGGTAGTATGTATATTGTACCAATACCATATAATATAGAGAGAGTCCTTAGCTGATGAATAAGTTACAGCTTTAAGTCTCTTTCTATGTAGAGTGTACATAAATTGAAACAGTGAAGTGTAGTTCATATCTGATGTCAGTCAATGGTTTGTCTTAGTATGTAGTGCCCGTTTCTTAGAGAACACTTCCAGAAATATCTTTAACATCGTAATAAAATTCTAATAGTAATGTTTTGGTGCATGCTGCAAAGTAATTCACATTTGGTATGAGTCATTGTATGCTTATAGTTTTTACAGGAGTTGGAACCATAGAACAATGTATGATCAGTTATTGCTGAAACGGACACTTATGTGGCATTCGACTACGTTTTTACATATAGCTTTGTTTTCTTTTTAATAGTTTTATTGGCATATAATTGACATACAATTAAAGAGTGTACAGTTATCACTACTGTTTTAGAACATTTTCTTCATTCTTGGACTGCACTCATTATTAGCTTTATTGTGTTTATGTTATTTTTGTTATAGACTGGAGCATATTAGTGAATAGAGCACATTTCCCACTGATCTTGAATCATACCCCTGTCTTATGTCAGTTCCCCAGATAAGTGCATGTTAGCCTGTTTTGGGTCTTTAATTCTGTCTTTCTCTGTGCCAGTACCACATTGGTCAGATTACTGTGACTTTATTTATTAAATGTCGTGTAATATTGTTGGGTAGGGCTCCACCTTCCACGTAGCATTGTTGTTCATCATAAGCTTCTTCACCCTTCTCCTCTTGGGATTTTAAGTAGAATTACACTGTTTATAAATCATTATTGGGAAGGCTCAATTTAGTCTCCCTTTCCATGAATGTAACTCTGTTTCTCTAGGTCTTCTTTAATACTTCTCAAAAGAGTTTGTGACAATTTTCTTCCTGGAGGTTTTTGCTCATTTTTTGTTAGATTTCTTCCTTGGAGCCTTTAGAGTTTTGTTTCTCAAATTATTATATCAGTGTCTTAACTCTTTTGTGCTAGTTTGTATATATTGATGTAATTATTTTGATACTCATATCTAACTGCTTTATCAAACTTTGTTCTTACAATTTGTAGATTTTCTAGGGTTTTTATATAAACACGTGACTTACGAATCATCACAAACTTTCCCCGACCCTTTGGAGCTCCAGGTGGCTGTAGTGCTCGCATGTCCTTGTGGCTTGCTCCTGACTGTAAAGGGAGCGCTTCTATTTCATCAGTGATTGGATGTTTGCTATTGGCTTCTCGTTCCTTTTATTTTCCTTAAATTGGGTAAAGGGATCTTTCTTCAGCAATGTTGTTACCATGAATGGGAATTTAATTATCTAATACTTTGGCTGCATCTGTTGAAATGATCACACAGGTTTTTACTTTGATGAATGTGGTGAATTATAGTTGACTGCAAACCCTTGTACCCATCACTATGGAAAAAATGTTATTTCTACAGGGTGAATATCTGAAAGTAGAATTTTCCAAAAGTAAAGTTTCTAAATTAAAATTCTAAAATTTCATTGTCATTAGGTATTAATACAATTGAATATTAGTAGTGCACAGGCTCACCAGGCACTGTATGAGTGTGCCTGTCTTCTCACAGGATACATTGATGGGTTTAAGGCTTGACTTTTAGCTAAAGGAGAAAACAAAGCAAGCACATTCATAGTCTCTCTAGTCACATGTTCCTTCTACTTCACAACCATACCACTTGAAAGAGTGCTGTGCGTTGCTCACCTTTCACACTCTACAATTAGCCTAGCATCTGTCTACCCCTGCCATCCTGCTGCAGATTGATCATTTTCTTATTGATCCAGTGTAGTGGACTTACCTCCTTAACTCTTTTCTTTCCATTGTACCTTACTCCTCAGCAGTATTTGACCTAGTTAACCTGCCATCATTCTTTACATTCCCTTTGGGAATTTTGTGCTGCTTTGTTCTTGTCTGGTTTTCTATCCCGTGTGGCTGCTCAGTGCCCAGTGTGGTTCCCCTTCCTCTGCCTGTTGCGTACATGGCAGTGTGCCTCCTGTCCTCTCCTGTCCATGGACCTCTTCTCTCTGTACACACTGTACAAGGAATCTCATGCCTTCCAACTGCAGACTCTCAGACTAGCATTCACAGACAAGTTCTACGCCTGCATATCCATTGACCTCTAAATATTAAATTGGGTGGATCACCAACAGTTGTACCTTCAAATTCAGTGTCTAAAACTAAACTCCATGTTTTTCCCTTAACCTTGCCTCTTCTGTTTCATCCTTCATTCAGGTCATTAATAAACATTTATGTATGTGTATCTGTGTGCAGATGTGCATCTTTCTTGTCTCTTCTCTTTTCATGGCTAGTCAGTTGAAGTTCTTTTCCTTTTTAAATAATGAATTTGTTTCTGTCTTTGCCTGGAGGAACACTGGTGCATAGTGCATACTCTCTGGACTGTGGTCCACAAGGCCTGTGGCTCAAAACCACCAGCTGTTGCAAGATGAGGCTTTCTACCTACTCCCATAAACAGTTACAGCCTCGGGAACTCACAGGGGCAGTTCTACCCTGTCCTAAAGGGTCACTCTGAGTGGACATCAACTCGATGGCAGTGCATTTGGTTTTTTGGAATTTTGGGCGGTGTTTACCTCAAGCCCATTTCCCACCTTCAAAAGTTAAAAACTACCACCCTTTCTTGCTTGGATCATTTATAGCATCTCCTCCTTCCCCCCTGCAGTAACCGTACTGTTTCTTTTCTAAAAGATTTTGAATTATATCAGCCCCTCCACCTGAAATAGTAATATTATTGGTACTTGATAAATATTTTCTGATTTAACGCATCAATGCATGAGTAGTACTTTTTCCTTTTATTCTTTAAGCCTTAGAAATTAATCACGAATTTTAAAATACTCTTACATTAAAAAATTGATCTGGATAATTCTTTTATGAATTTCCCTTATAATGTAGAATTTTGATTTGCAGTAGTACCTGTCAGAGGCTGAACTTGACGTGACCCCCTTGCTTTCCCAGGTCTCACCAGTTTTCTGCCTTAGGCAGGTACAATGTTAACGACGTTTCCATTACTCATATTTATGGAAAGTATTTGCATTTTCACTTTCCATTAGTTCCAGCTTTTGTAGGTTTTACTTTATGTCTGTCTCATTAATTAAAGGTGGGGTTTGATGTAAGACGTAGGGATGTATTAGACTCCAAGATCTCACAGAGCTTGAGCTTTGAAGTCTTCAAAGATGGATATGACTCTAAGCTCAGCCACTGTACAGATTTATATTTAACCTATGTTACTTCAACTTTCAGTTTTGACATCTGAAAAATAATATAGCACATATCCTGTGACTTTCTGAAGATTAAGTGGCTAATGTGAAAATGTATGATACGCAAAGTAGGAGTTTAGTAAACTTGGAGATTATGGTGTAAGGCTACAATGGCAACAGCACTATAATATTAAAATTTTAACACTAATGTTTTATCCTGCAGATAGTGTGTGTACCAGAAGCGTGGCGTAAAAGGATGCTTATCATTGTTCTTGTCAATGCCCTTGTGTCTCTTGTGACAGAGGTAAGCACTGCTAAAATGAATATCTTGTTGCTTTGGAACTTTTAGCAACTTAATGGTAATTGGGGAATAAGACAGGTAATATTATGGAAACTCCCAGAGTCTCATTTTCATCATAACCAAATTATTTTAGCTGATAATGGCTATATGATAAGCTATGGCTTTTTCATGAACTGGTAGTAGTAGTCCACTTAAAAAGTGTCACTTAGTTACACTAGATGCAGATAGGAGATGATGAGCAGTGAGCTAGCAAAGAAATGAGCGATTGTAGGAAGAAGGGCCACAGCCCATCATCAATTGATGAACCAGTGTCCTGAAATTAGAGTGGGGGATGTACTGCCGATGCCTGTGATAGACGGAAAAGCCTCCCATTTCACCATTTCAAGACAATTATATTCTGCTTGAGTATTTTGTGGAAACCTTGTGTTTTCAGTAATGGAAATCATTTTGAAGTAATAAGATTTTAATATAAATTGTGGGATACACGTGTGGAGATTTCTCCAGATTCATGAATTAAATCTGGAGCCTAAATTCATATAGGCTCCACCAGATGGCAGCTTGTACTCAAAGTAACTTCCTAATAAACCCAAGAGGCAGAAAGTGTAAGTGGACACTACATGCCCCATGACTCACAAAAGGGCTAAAGAAGGAATTATTATTGTTATACTTCTGCCACTACATATAAAAAATATTAAATATATGAAATAATGATCATTGTGGACTTAGCTAGTCTCAGAATTAGTTCCTAGATTCTCCTCCTTGGTATTTACTCTGGAATAACCTCCAGATGTATTAAATCTCCATTGTCTATTGCTCAGTGATCCTCACATTAGGCTTACCTTGGAATCAGCTTCCCTAAAAGGATCTGGCAAGTTCTCCTATGCTGCTTATTTATAAACTTTGATCTGCTTGCAGAACTTGTGTAATTCATTCTTCATCTTAGTAATAAAAGGGAGATAAAGTTACAATTTTAAAATAAGGGGTTTGCTTTTGGCTTAAAATTAAGGTCATGGTAATAGTTTTTGACTGAGAAATTATACTAGATTTCAATTATACTTTAAAAATAAACTTGGTCTTTAGATACAGTGGGCAGCATGGATATTATGGTACCACCACCAGTGGCCCAGTAGAATGGATTTTTGGATATTAGGAAGCACACCTAATAATGTCACATTATGAATGTTTTTCCTTTTCTACAGTCTTAAATTTATTTTTCACTCATGTTATTAATAAGATAAGAAAAACTGTAAGGCTTGAATTTTTAGGCACTTCTTTCATCGTTGCTTAAGTTATTCACTTAAGAACAAAATAATTGCTTATATTGAGCTCCAGTGATTTCATACTTGTTTAATAGTTGCTGGGTATTCACTCAGTGAAAATAATGTTAAGAAGAGAAGGCATCATTCTAAGCATTGTTTTAATATGGGAAAGATCTGAGAATCCTTAAAAAGCCATTGTAGGGTGGAAAATGTAGAACTCCCATTCAAGGTTTTTTACAATTATTTATATTTGTTATAGAGCTCTGTTGTTACTCATAATTTTGCAGTATTAACTGAAGTTCTCTGTATGAAAGTCAAAACCATGTTTCTCACCTATGATGCAGCATTGTGTGAGCTTTTTTAAATGTTCACATTAATAAAGAATGACTTAGTCCTTTTTAATTCTTAACTCACTGGCTATCTCTCAGAACTTCTTCCTTGACATGGTCCTTTGGAAAGTTGTGTTCAGTCGAGACAAACAAGGAGAATATCGCTTCACCACCACACAGCCACCACAGGTTGGGAATCCGCACTTACTATCAATTCTTCACGTATTTATAGGCTGTTTAAGCTGTTCCTTTTGCCTTATGTAGAGTGGGATTCAGTTATATGTTGCTTAAACATTTTCTTCCATGCCTTGCATCTCATTTTTTTTCTTTTAAGAAATCCAACAAGATGTGTGAGAAACATTTGTCTGCAGGCTTTTCAGGACTTCAAAGATTTCATAAGTCTCTTTTCCATTCCAATCCTAATCATCTATATGTGTGTAAAGATTGTAGTTTTACCCTCATGGGTGAGAGGTAATTTTTCCGTTTCTCTCTGCTCTAAATACTATATTTTCAGTTTTCATGAGTCTCACTAGAAGCTGAGATTCATGAAAACAGAATTTTGAGGTAGGAAGGTTTTTTTCTTAGATCAGAGCTCAAAGACACATTTTGAAGACATTTCTGATTTATTGATTATTTTGTCTTTTTTTGCGAGTGGAGGATGATTGTTTTGTTGCTTACCTCAACTTAGGTCTCATCAATCAGGAAATCTTCGGAAATACTGTTCGCCTTTATATAGACGAGGGCTTATGGCTTTTGACTTTCAGGTATTTATAGCAAAATATTTGAAAGATAGCATTAGCTTTGTGGTTTAAAACAAAGAAAGAGCATGGCCAAAAAAAAAAAAAATCCTAGTGTTAGGATGTTGAGGTAACTCTTGATAGAAAGTGTAAGTGTTTATAATAAATGTATTTTGAGAATATTGCCATCAAAGATATGAGCCAACTCTTTGGTATAAAGTTTCAGCTCCCTCATTATCATACCCATTGTTGTTTGTTGGTGGGGAGTGGACTTTCCAAATGTGAGTTTTAAATCTTTCATCCTCGAGCCACAAGGAAGCTTGGGGAGTTCAAGAAATCAAATTCCTTGGCACATGTGAACTGTGTTAATGTTTTTATGTTTAGCCTTTGCAACTAAAACCAGCTTCCTGAGTTTGATTTTGATGATTCACCAGGCTTCATGCCCCTACATAATATCATAGGATTGTCTTAATAAGAGACATAACTTTTTTGTACTGTTTTATAAGGAATATTGATGGGAAGAATCTGGAATGTGTTTCTGCTTCTTTTGTTGTATGATGGTCTCGTTGTTATCCTCAAAGGCGAGAGTCTCAGTGTGTCAGAGTCTCAGTGCAGTGTCCAGTTGCTCCTCATCGTAATGGGTGTATATGCCCAGAGCTTAAATCCTTCAGTGAATTCCTATCCCTGCCTGCCCCCCGCCCCCTGTGGTTACTTCACTACATTTTTCTAAGGGTTTATTTTGGCTCATAACAGTAGTCCTTAAATTAAATATTTGCATTGGCAAGGCCCAAGATTGAAGAAAATATTTAAACTGAATTTTCAGCCTCTCTAGAGAAATCTGTGTTGATCAGTACCGTAAACAATGTGTTCTACAGAAGAATACTACCCCAATTTAGTCAAAAGCAGATACCATAGGCCCTATCTTTGCTTTCCTACCAAAAGTAAGTGGCAGACAATTCTATGATTTGCTTAAAATCTGTGTTTTTGAGAGGTGTTTGTTGAATAGATCTGCCCTAATTTTTAGAGTTGGGTGTCTCACGTCAGCTCTGACCTCTACCATGTGTAGGGGAGGGTGAAGGTTGACAGTGGTGGAGGTGGGACAGGCTCCAGTGTTTTGATTGAGTCAGAATCACTAGGTAGAAAAGAACAATCTTCCACTGATGCAGTTTTGATTAAGGAAGTGTTTTTCAAGTGGCAGGCTTTGTAAAGAGCATGTTATATAACCATTTAGCACAGTCATCCACTGTCACCTTCTGACGTTTCTACGAGTGATGTGGTTTTGCTGTCCCTATGTGGCACCCCTCAGCCATTGATGGTTTTGTAATCAGAGGCAGTTATCTCCCATTTGGTAATGTCTGGGGACATTGTATTAGGAGCCCTGCTGACATATTAGATTATATGAGTTGGACTGTTAGCCAAAAGGCCAGCAGTTTGAAACTACCAGCCACTCTGCAGGAGAAAGATGAGACTTTCTACTCCCATAGAGTTATAACCAGGGAAACCCACAGAGGCCTGTCCTTACATGGTTGCTATGAGTCAGATTCGACTTGAGGTCTTTGGAGGACATTTTGGGTTGTTGCAACTGGAGGTGGCTACTGGCATGTGGTTGGGACATGCCAGGGATGCTGCTGAACCGTGTGCACAATAAAGAATTTTTCAGCTTAAAATGTCAGTAGTATGAGCTTGATAAACTAATCCGTGAGAAAGAAAGTAGCGGTGAGAGTTAACCTGCTGCTCTTAGGATTTCAGCTCCTTCCTACCCACCCAAAGCCTCTACTACACATCTGCTCACTCTAGTCTTCCTTGAAGCCCATGCAAGACGTCTTCTCGGACTGCACCTCCCAGCCTTTTAGGGTGCTTCACCACATCTTTCTTCCTTACCATGTAGGTCTGGGGACACTCGGTTGGGCTGGAATTGTACTAAGGCTTCAGGCCTTATACAGATGACTTGAGAAGTCAAGAACCTCCACTGGAAACCTCTGGAACCATGTCCAAGATGCCTGGGCTCTGCCAGGGGTATTCATACCACTGGGTAGGCAGTGACTGGCAAACATAACCTGGCCTTTTCCATCGTAAACCACACTTCAAAAGAGAATTGTTGAAGGGAGGAAATAATGGTAACTGAACTTTGTAATAGCATCGTAATGGTGAGATGTTATCTTTTATAGGTAATTTTATGTGGGACACCTCCAGGAGCCTTCAAATCTTAAGATAGTTTTAATCTTGTTTCAGAAAATAATAAAGCAGCAGAGCATGCATTTGTCCTGCCATCTAATGAATGGCAGGGTGAGGACTAAACCCAGAGTTTCTGATCACAAGGGGCGTCATCTTTCCACTTCGCCGCAGTTGTCGGTCACATGTATCATTTACGGGGTCACAGAGGTGTCAAGTCATGTCATGATCAAATTCCACCAGGGAGACAAACATTAGCTCTTATTTTCAATACCTACATACGGCAGACATCATGCAAGGCATTTGGTATACATTCCCTCTGCTGCTATTACAACCGTATGAGAAAATAATTTCTTTGGTCATGTGTTAGTACAGATGTGCTTGACACAATGGATGTATATATGGATTGTGATAAGAGTTGTATGAGCCCCCAATAAAATGGTTTAAAAAAGAGAGAACTGGATTTAAATCCAGGCTTACTAGTCCCACAGCCGTCACACTGCACAACTGCCACCTGTTGTTTAAAGACCAAATTGACTGGTAGGTATCATTCTACATCATAGTAGACATTTTACACGTCTTAGCTGGACAACTGACTGTTCATGTAGCTACCCAGTTTAGTTCCAGGAAGTAGGATTTTTACATCAGAGTAACTTGCTTTCCATATTGATTTTTATTCCTGATGTCCAGTAGCCTCAGTAATTGCCTACTGAATTAGATTGAACCAGGGTAACAACGGTTGGCTGATACTAAGAATTAGAGCTTTTATGTTGCAATATATTTTCCCCCATAAATTTTTAGCAGCCCCTGATGTTCATACTTTTTCTCAGAATTAAAAACTAACAAAAAAGTGCTTAATAATTTGGATTTTTTTTCCTAAGCAAAGGTGTTTGTAAAAATGTCTTAAACTGCACCCTAGACCTAAGCCCATTGCTGTCTAAATGATTCCAACTCATAGCAACCCTATAGGACAGAGTAGAACTGCTCCCTGGGGTTTCCGAGACTTCTGTACAGAAACAGACTTTCTATCTTTCTCCCCAGGAGCAGATGGTGGGTTCAAACTGCCAACCCTTTTGGTTAGCAGCCAAGTGCTTAACCACGGTGCCACAAGGGCACCTGTCCTAGACCTACTGAATGACAATCCCCAGGGCAAGGCCCATCACCTTTGGTTTTCTGTGAAACATTAACTCTACTGGAGATTGTTTGTGCTGTATCCTCTTATTAGGTCTTTCTTGTGTCTAGAGACCACTTAGTAGCAGACACAAGTACAATGATTCATAGATTTTGATTCTGTTCCCAAGCACATGAGTGTAGCATGTAATGATTCTACAGGCTATCGTATAGTTTAATCCCACCTGAGGATTTGTGCCTAATCGTATTTTCGTTTTTTTTTTTGAAATATCCAAGTGTTAACTGTAGTCTTTATTTAAGCATATTTAGAAGGAATATTAATTATAAACATATTTGTTCTTATTCAGGATTGGTATGGAAGAAGACTTGTATGAAATCCCAGAGTACCATGACACTACTTTTTTTTCCCCCCACAAGCATGGCTTTATATCTTCATGCATCTCATGAGAACTTTTCCTGAAAACCATTGCCTAAAGAAAACTGGCATGGGGTTCTGGAATGAACAGCTTGGAACGGTCTGAGAGGCAGGAGAATTTTCTCTCAATCTTTTTGAAAACTCTCGTTTCTGTGGTGATCTGTGGCAGGCTCTCTCATCTGGGGAATACATTTGGTTATTGAAGCATCTCTTCCAGAAGCAAACTAAAAACTCCCGTGGCTGTAGTCTCCGTGTTCTCCTGCTTCCCGGCTCTAATGGCCTAGGGATTTTGCGAGGCCCAAGTGTTCGTTCTAGCGCTTGTGCCGCCCCACGCCTTGTCCTCTGTGTTGCCCTGGCTCCCTGTGCTCCCGGGCCTCCGTGCTCACATCTGTGATTTCTCTCCCCTTCTAGCATGCCGGTAGCACATTGTCCTTCTCTCTGTGTTTGAGGGGTTCATGGCATGCATGTGTATTCATAAACTAACAAACCTCTATTTTCATTTTGTGTGTGTGATATTTGGGGCAGGTGAGGGTTCAGGAATAAAATATTTTTCTAATTATGGTGTAGGGGGGATACTTAATGTTCTACCTCACTTAAAAGTTTTTTTTATTTTGCTTTGAAATTACGACAAGTGTATATTGCTTTTTTAATAGGGGCATGAGGATTTTTTAAAAAACATGTACATTCATGTAAAAAGAATACCATTCAGTTATGATTCTAATTGCAATTAAGTTAGTTTTAACTGTATTGTTTGCCTCACTTTCCACAGGTAGGGAACAATGAAATTAGATATTATAAGCGGGTAAGTCTAAAGGTATTGCTACACGAAGTAATCATAGAAACCAATATGAAACAAAAATAACAAAATGTGAAGCTGTTGTTTCTTGACATGTGCCTCATGTAGGCCTATGCTCGTCTGAAGACAGTATTTCCATTCCTTTCTGCATTTGATATCCGGGCTTCCTGATTTGCACCGAATCGAAGTGGCAGTTTTGGCCTCCTTGGAACTCAAATAGTGTTCTTCGTACATGCTGTGAGAGTTAGGGGAACAAGAGGCCTGAAGGGGCAAGATCCAGGCTGCAGGGTGGGTAATGAACCAAGGCTCCCCTGTGACATTCTCCTAGGGTCGTGGGCGCACTGTCTGGATGGGAAAAAATTCCTTTGCACAACTTTCCTGGCCTTTCCCTCACCGTTGCAGTTTTCTATTTTCTTAAAGCTAATTCAAAGTAAGTCCCCATGATCGTCCTGTGTCCTTGAAGAAAATCTACCAAGATTACCCCTCTGTGGCTCCCAAGAACAGTTACTCTAATCTTTTGGCTGACCTCTTTTGCCTTAAATTTAACTGTTCTGGCAGATCCCTCTGACACCACCTCTTTGAGTGGATTTTTTAAGGCACCTTACCAAGACTATGACAATTATAGTACTGAGAAAACAATACTAATTCAGTGATTACAGAGACATGCGTACACATATTTAGTATAAATTTGCTAATAGGAACTAGAACCCTACTATAAACAAGCCAGCCTTTCTGACTTAGCACCCTAGAGGTGTGCGTGACTTTCCAAACTCTCCTAAATTCAGCTTGCTGTCAGCATTCCTCTTCAATTTGGCGGTTTCATGGGGACTGACAAAGGCTTGTATAATTATGTTTCTGGTTTTTATACAGTCAGCAATCAACATTAGCCTTTTTCTGTGATCTTTCAACGGTGATACTTGCCATAACACAAAAGTGACACATTTCAGATTAATTTAGGAACAGTGATATTTTTGGCCATTAGATTGAAAAATTTAAGACCACTTTTGGAAAAAGTAAATTTTAAGTGGGAAACTGTAATCCAAGGTTAAACACGTTTTTAGTATATGTGCTGATACTGGAACGGACTTTTTTCCTATTATTTGAATCACTTTAATTAGTCTCTTCTGTATCCTAATGCTAAATTTTTTGTGAACTTCATTTAAGATAGTGACATTTTACACTATGGCAATAAAGAGGGCTACCTAATGAATAATCTTCCAAGTAATGTATATCCCCCCAGAGCCTAATGGTATGATGCAAAATGAAACATCTATTAATAATTGGTACATGGAATTTACAAAGCGTGAATATAGTAGGAAAATTGGAAGTAATCAAAATGAAATGAATAAGCATAGGTATCTTGGGCATTAGAGAGCCGAAGTGGAGTTGATTAAGCCATTTTTAATGAGTCATGTAGTTTACTATGATAAGAATGATGTTGCATTTAATGTTTTGAGAACGATGATGGCAACAAATGTACATATGTGTTTGACACAGTGGATGTATATATGGATTGTGATAAGAATTATATGAGTCCCCAATAAAATAATTTTTAAAATATATATAAACAATAAATAACGAAGAAATAAAAAGAACCTTTCAAGACATATGTTGAAGTACTATGCTGTCGGTGATAGGATAAAATCTATACACATATAAGGAAGTCCAATTAATACAACTATTATTGTGATTTACACACCAACAACTAAAGCTAGTGATGAAGAAATTGAAAATTTTACCACTTATTAAGCCTAAAATGGATCAAACATATAATCAAGATGATAATTATCGGTGATTGGAATGCAAAAGTTGGAAATAAAGAGCAAGAGAAAGTAGTTGGGCAGGATGACCTTGGTGACAGAAATGAAGCCAGGGAGCTCATGATAGAACTGTGCAGACCAAACAAAGACCAATGACTATTTGATTGCAAATACCTTTTTTCAACACATAGACGGCAGCTGTCCACGTAGACTTAGGCATATAGAATACAGAGGAATCAAATGGACTACAGCTGCGGGAAGAGACAATAGAGGAGTCCGATGTTATCAACCAAAACAAGGCAGGGGTCAGCTGTGGAACTGACCTTCAGTTGCTCACGTGTCAGTTCAGGTTGATCTTGAAAATGAAAACATCCTCGAGAGCCAAAATACGACTTCGTATATCCCACCTGAATGTCAGACATCTCAAGAACAGCTTTGACATGTTGGACACTAATGACAGAAGACCTGGTAGCTGTGCGATGACATCAAGAACATTATTAATGACAAAAGCGAAAGGTCATTAAAAATACATGAAGAAGAGGGTGTCACACGAGGCTCTTGAACGGTAGCGGAAGAAATGAAGTAAATGAACTGGGTAGAAAATTTCAAAAAGCAGCTGGAGAAGACTTCAGGAAAGTAGTATAATGAAATGTACTAACCTGTAGTTTAATCGCTAAAAAGGAAAACCACGTGGAACACATTGCACGCTGAAATAACTGAAGGAGAAAGTCAGGCCTTAAGGTGCAATATTGAAGAATTCTATGGGTAAATTATTGAATGATGCAGGAACCATCAAAAGAAGATGGAAAAAATACAGAGTCATGGTACTAAAAAGAACAAGTCAAATTCATCCACTTCAAGAGGTAGCATATGATCAAGAACCGATGGTGTTGAAGGAAGAAGTTCAAGCTGCACTGAAGGCATTAGCAGCCAAATACAAGGCTCCAGTAACTGATAGAATGAATGCAAAATGAAATGCTTTAACCAGCTGATAAAACCTGTGCCAAGAAATTTGGAAAACAACCACCTAGCCAACTGACGGGAAGAGATCCATATTTGTTTCCATTCCAAAAAAAAGTGACCCAACAATGTACCGGTCATTTAACAGCATCATTAATATCACACGCAAGTAACATTTTGATGACGATCATTCGTTAACAGTTGCAGCAGTACACTGACAGGAAGCTGCCAGAAATTCAAGCTGGATTTAGAAGATGTGGCATGAGAGGATATCATTGCTGATGTCAGTTAAATCTTGGCTGAAGTCAGAAAACCAGAAAGATGTTTACTTTTATTTGTGTTTTATTGACTGCAAAGTTATTTGACTGTGTGGATCATAGCAGACTATCAGTAACATTGAGAGGAATGGGAATTTCCAACACTTTTAATATACTCATGTGGGGTCTGTACATGAGCCAAGAGGGTGTCTTGCTAGCACAACAAAGCAATACCACATGATTTGCAGTCAGGAAAGGGTCGTGTCTATTGAGCAAATAATCTAAGATGCTAGATTATGAGGAAGCACTCGGCATCAGGATTAGAGGAAGGATAATTAATTGTGATGATGGCCACAGCCTTACTTGCGGAGCATGAAGAGGACTTGAAGCACTTGCTGGTGAGGATTAAGAACCATACCCTTCAGCATGGACTACAACTCAGTGTGAAGGAAATCAAATTCCTAACAGCTGAACCAGGAAACAACATGGTGGTAAGTGGAGAAAAGATTGAAGTTGTCAAGGATTTGATTTTGCTAGGATCCACAGTCAATGCTTTGGGAACCAGAGACAAGAAAGCAAACGACAAACAGTATGGAGCAAATGCACTGCACAAGGCCTCTGTAAAGGGTGGAAGAGCAAGGATGCTGCTTTAAAGACTGAAGTGCACCTGGCCCACACCATGACATTTTCAGTCACCTCATATGTATGTGAAAGCTGGACATTGAATAAGGGACACTGAAGAAGAATCTGTGTGTTTGAATTATGGTGTTGGCAAAGAATATTGAAAATATATACTGTGGACTGTCAGATGAACAAACAAGCTTTTCTTGTTTAGAAGTGAGGATGGTGAGACTTGGTCTCACATACTTTGTACATCTTATCAGGAGAGACCCTTCCCTAATAAACAGACATCAGGCTTGGGAAAGGCAAAGGTCAGCAAAAAAGAGGAAGCCCTTCAAGGAGATGGATTGACACTGTGGCTGCAATGATGGGCTCCAACATTATGATGGTGGGGATGGTGCACACGACTTTGCTTCATTCGTTCTACTGTGTATAGGGCTGCTCTGAGCTGCGACTGGCTTGCTAGATCCTAACAACCATACAATAACTAGAAACACTGATTTGTTGTTTTCTTAATTATTTTATAAGGGCACACTTAATAATAACATCCTGAATGATCAGAAGGATTTCAGTGGCAAAAGTGCTTTTAATAATAAAATGATAACTAAGAAATAATTGCTTTGAAACTTTCTATGAACCTCTTTTTCTCAATAGAGTACCAAAGGAAACTGACTTAGTAAAATAAAATTTCTGGGTTTTTTGTATTGGTGAGAATTTGATTTTTAGTAAGTGATTACCATTACTAAGCATGGTCTAAATTCAGACTTTGTGTTAGAATTATTTACTTCAAGCTTACATTTTTCAAAGATGGTAGTAACACTAATAATAATATCTTTACACTACTATCTTCTCCAAAAAATGGTCAAGTGGCTGAGTGGCTAGGAACAAATAGTGCCCACTGGTAGTTTGGCATAGAATATGAAAGGCATTCAGATATTTGAATATCAGAATATGAATAATATCCAGATATTTTCTCTTTGTGAGTAAAGTTATTCTTAATATATTAGACATTTTGTGGTTTCTGTACCACAAAGGGTTTTGGTACATGAGAAGGGACTTCAAAAAGTACAAAAATAGAAGTAAAAGATGGTGCAAATTTTCCACAAACTTTGAAGTCCCCTTGTGCAACTAAATAGCACGAGGCGGATTACATGAATAACAACAACAAATTCTAATTGAAAATACATTTCTCCCAGACCTAAGTGAAAGGATTTTCTAAATATGCATTTTTTTTAAGGTTGTGTGTGTGTGTGTGTGTGTGTGTATGTGTGTGTGGTTCTCAGAGATCATTTCCTCCTATTTGTAGTATGTTAAAACCTGTTTAAAGAAGCCTTCAACCAACTAGTGTGCTTTTTCCTTCTTTTCTTAGGAGTCAGTGGATCGTTGGGGGAGGTGTTGCCTGTCCTGGTTCCTGAGCTGTAAAAAGAAGATACCAAAGGCAAAGTACATGTACTTGGCGCAGGAGCTCTTGGTGGACCCAGAATGGCCACCCAAGCCACAGACAACCACAGAAGCTAAGGCTTTACTGAGGGAGAACGGGTCGTGTCAGATCACTCTCACACTGCAGTGACGTGGCCGCGCTCTTTGTGGTGTGCTCAGCGCAGTGTTCAAGGAAACAGGCTTCCAGGATCTTGTGTGTCAAGAGTGAGGCCAGTTCATTCGAGCCCCCTCGTGCTCTTTAGGTTACAACCGTTGATTTTAGAGCCTTGTTCATTCGTTTGCTTTAAACAAAACAAAAGGTACTGGCTTGTCAGTCAATCCATCTGTGAAGTCTTGTGATCGCCAACTTCAAATAGTGTACGCATTTTCAGATCTTTTCTTGATTGCTATCTTCAATGTTTAGTAGGTTTTTCAGGATTGACTGTCTCCTTTAAATGTATTTTTATAGTCCATCTTGGTAGAAAAAGTCATTGTCTACACACAGGTCCTAGCTGTGTGATTAATAAAAAGAAATGGTAGTTATTGAGTCTCTAGTGAAAACAAGTCACAACCTTGCATTCATCTGATTCCAATATTTTTTTCCAAATAATTTGTATAATGCTCTTCCTTTTGATAGCCCAGAGTTAGGAGTGAGATTATATGATATTGCTGATAGAACAACTCAGGTAATTTCCACTTAGGACGCTTTTATATTTTCTGTACAAACTACCTGGGTTTTATTTTTCTAATCAGCAAGGTGCTTCACTGCCTTCGTGTGATGTCTGTCAAAGCTATTAAATGGATCGTGTGCTGTACGTGGTATCAGTTGTTAAAGTCGCTTCAGTTCAATGATGTAGACCTTTTTCATGAGGTGAAGAAGATTCCCTTCCTTTGCCCAGTACATGTAAATCTCTCATTCTAATAGCTTCATATCTGGGTAGGATTTTTGTTTCGTTTTCCTTTTTTATGCTTTATATTATTTTAAATGTTATTTTCTTTGCTACTTTGACCTTTTTAATTATTTAAAGACATAGGATAATAGTTAGGGTCTTGTATTTAAATTCTTAGCATCTCCTCCAAGATTTTCTAAGTTGGCTCTATGTCTTTCCTGAGTAATGGAATTGAAAAGGGGGAGAATGAGCTGGTTTGAATGACTGCTGATTGTTTTCAATGCACTGTGTGCGTGGTGGCCATTTGTTTTATGTCATTAGGTGGCGCCAAATGCCAGATTTTACCTATTTGAAATCAGATAATCTATTTACAAAGAAACACATTTGTGGCAATTTTGGAGGAGAAAAACAAAAGCATGAAGGAATAAAAAAAAAATCCAACAATAAATACGCATTGAGCCAAAAGAAACGTGGAAAACCTTTTTTTTCCCCACCTTTCTCTGTGGTCAATGTTTAAGATAGAAACAATACTAAAGTCTCTTGAAAAGTTTGTTTTCTAGGTAGGTTTCCAGCAGTGGGACCAAGCCCTACAGGGATGATAAACCCAGAGAACTAATCCTGCTGCAAAATGGAATCTCTTGTTCTCCTGTGTGCTTCCTAAACCAGTAGCAAACCTGTGCTTCCCACTTCTGGCTGATCATTATTTCCTTGATAGACAGAAATAATTTATCAGATATCATCCAGAACAGTAGAGCCAAATGGCTTTCCTTTATGCTGCAGAGACTTGGATGATGCTTGGTAACTATAGGAAATGTAGGTTACACTCAGGATCACTGTTCTTGCTGTCACCAGTGATGATTCTCACAAACTGTAATCGAAGTTTTCCATTAAAAAGTATATAATACATTAGATTACAGAATGATTTTTCCATGAATGATTCTATAAAGCTATGCATCTTAGACCTTTTGAGCTGTGAATTAGCACCGTTTTCTAGAGTTACTTAATCTCTTGATAGTTTTATAATTTCCATATTTTTCAGTATGTCCAAGTGTTCTTGTTTAGCCATTTCCCACAATTGTGCTTTTAATCCTTTGTTTTAAATATTGAGGCATAGACTTAAAGTAATTGCTAAGTAGCAGCTTAAAAATCCAGTTATCAAATTGTGCTTAACGCCTCCAAGAGCATGTTCATAAATAACTATTTTTGAAGTGTTCTTCCCCACCCCCCTATTTTTAAACATGTAGAGTTTATATGGGTTTTATATTTCAGATGTCCGTATTGTTTTCAAAGGAGTGAGATTTTTTGGTAATTGGAAGAGCGTTTGTAGGACGTTAGTTTTGAACATAGATGGGCGGCCGGTTGCTGACGCCGTGATGGGTGGCTGTCTGAAGACTGGGAGTGCAGGTGTGGGTCCTTCACAGTGCCATGGAGGGATGGGGTCTTCTCTGTGTAGGTCTCCAGTACATAGTAATTTTGATTCTTACGTTAACATTAAATTATTTGAGTGTATACAGACCTAAATTTAAAAATCTGTACATATATTATTTTGATGTATTAAGATTAATAAATATTACGGATTTAAATTTTATTTATGCACATAAGGACAGAAATGTCTGAGGAAGTAATTGTTAAATAATGATATGTAACTTTTTAAATAAATAACAAGATTTTTAATGTGTGTCTCCCTCAGGGTTGTTTAAAGTTTTTCTTTTCCCCTCCTCCCTCAAATATAAATAGTGGTATTATATGTTTCGTATCTATGGCACCAACTGCTGTAAAGCAATGCTGCAGATAATGCTTGAATGAAAGTGGCTAAGCCAACAGCAACAACAAAAGAATCCTTTTTTTATATTAGTTTTATAATCCTCAGATTTGAAAGCTTTCCAAATTGCACTTGCATTTAAATAAAACTGCCGCAGCCTGTACTATTTATTTTGTTTATGTTCATTGAAGTGCTGCACAGTTTCTGAAGCATGATAAATAATATATCAATACATTTATGGAGTCTGTTTCAAAAACAGCTGTCGTTAAAACATCCAGAAAAGAGTACAATTCAAGCTTTAGGAAACATTCTTAAGATTCCATGCATGTAATTTTGACATATCTGGAAGTAAGTCTTTTGGTTTTTGCTTTGTTTTGTATATATATGGGGGAGGTGGTTGGGATTTTTAAAAATATATCTGTATAAATGGGGTGTTAATTTTGTATAGTCTTGTGAGCATTTACACCTATTTTTAATGTATTAAAATTTGGTAATTATGTACACATTAAATGAATAAAACAGCTACTTCCTGTTATGATTTGTGAATTCCCTAAGACCTTGGGGTTTTTTAAGTAACTTTATATCAGAAATGCTACAGCATCTTTATATTTTTAAAAGTGTATTGCTGCTCAAGAATGGTACCCTGTTGTCAAAAAAGGCACACATTCATAATTGTACATTCAAAACTGTAAATAACCTTATGAAATCTTTTTTGATTGAAGCTATTCAAAATAAAAATTATAATGAATGAAATAACATTTCCTTTTTCTATGACTACACATCTGTTTGCTTTTTACTTATGAACATTATTCTGTGGATCTATTTTCTTTTATTCAAGTGTCCCTATTTCCCTCTTAAACTTTGGATTTAAAAAAACTTTATTGTAAGATTATCGATAACAAAAGTTGGCTATTTTAAGCACTTTTTTAAGTACACAATTGAAAGTGAGTGACATGACTTTCACAATGTTGTAACCATCTCCAGGATACGCTTCCAAAAGTTTTCATCACCCCAAATAGGAACTCTAACCTGTCTCTCTGAATTTGGCTATCTTGGTAGTTCATGTAGAATTACTCATGAAATTATACAATATTTGTCCTTTTGTGACTGGTGTATTTCGCTCAGCATAATGCTTTCATTCCATTTTGTAGCATGGTCAGACCATCTTTTTTTTCATGGCTCATTGTGTGTGTGTGGGTGTGACATTTTGTGTAGTGCCCTCTGTTGGTAGACTTGGGTTGCTTCCATCTTTTGGTTATTGTGAATAATGTGAACAGTGGCATACAAGTAGTCCTTGTTTTTCTTTGAGTGTACACCTGCAAGTGGAATTATTGGGCCATGTGACACTTCTGTGTTAACTTCCTGAGCAACTGCCAAGTTTCTTTCCATGGTAGCTACCATTTTACATTACCCCTACTATTGAACAAAGAATACCAAATCCGCCACAGCCTTACAAACACTTTTTTCTGGGTTTTTTTGTTTTGTTTTTTTAATAGCCCTCCCAGTGGGTGTGAAGTGACTTCAGTCATATTTTGATTTGCATTTTGCTAACAACTAATGACCTTTTAGCATCTTTTCATGTGCTTATTGGTCATTTTTCTATCTTCAGAGAGATGTCTACTCATGTCTTGTGGCCACTTAGAAATTGTTGTTGACTTAAAGGCATTTTTAATACATTCCGATGTTAACAACACATGGTGCCGCTCCCACTGCGTAGACTCCAACTCAGCAACCCCACAATGTTCTGAGACTGTTGACTCTCTAGGCGCAGACTGCTGCAGCTTTTCTCCCACGGAGTGACGTGTGTGTTTCAACCTCCGACCTTGTGGTTAGCAACTCAACGCCTAACCCATAGCACCACCAGGTGCTTTGATATCACGTGGTTTACAAATCCATTCAGCCATTCTTAATTGTCTTTTCATTCTCTCTAGTGGTACTGTTGAAATTGCATATGAGTTCTAGGATGGGTTTTTCCCATCTTATAATAGTAAAAATCAGAAAAACAGAATTTGGATAGAGATTGCTTTGTAGATGTATAGCATTAGGGGCAATAATGGCTTTGTAGAGCAGATGAGGAAGACGAGAAGGAACTGGCTACTTCAGAGCAACTGGCCACTGAAAACACTATGTATAGCAACAATGTCAGATACTGAAAACCCAGTGAACAGAAGCAGAACATTGTCAGGTAGGGCCAGCAGAGCTCGGCACTTCAGAAAGCACTCGTAGCATGACAGGGAAAGTGGCCTTCTCAAAGTGAATCAACCGTAATGATGTGAGTGGAGTAAAAAAGCCTTTGGGACCTTCATCTGCTAATGGAGCATGACTCATTTTGAGAAGAAACAGCTGCAAAAAAAAAAATCTAGCCGGAACTTGAGATGTATGAATCTAGGAAAATTGGGAGTTATTAAAAGTTAACTGGAACACTTAAGATCAATATCCTAAGTATTAGTGAGCTGAAGTGGTATTGGCCATTTTGAATTAGAAAATCATATGGTTTACTATGCTGGGAATGACAAAAAATAATGGCATGGCATTCATAGTCCAAACATTTCAAGATCTATATGGTATAATACTGTCTGATAGGATAATATCCAATCAATAGAACTATTATTCATGCATCTATGCACCAGCCAATAATGCTACTACTCACTGGAATTGAGTCAGTGCTGACTCATAGCAGCCCTCTAAGACAGGGTAGAACTGCCCTGTGGGTCTCAGAGACTAGCCCTCCTCACGGGAGTGGAGAGCCACATCTCTCTCCCTGAAAGCACCACCAGGACTCCTGTACCTCTAGTCAGTGATGCAGAAATTAAAGAATTCTGCCACATCTTCCGTCCCAAATTGACCAAGGTACATGAATACTTAATTGGTTAGTGTGGGGAAAACGTTGGGAAAAGAGGAAGTAACAGTCACTGGGAAATACAGTCTTGGTGATGGAAACGAAGCTGGAGACCTCATGATAAAATTGTGCAAGACCAACCACTTGTTCATAGCAAGTACTTTTTTCAACAATGTAAACAGCAGCTGTACACTTGCATTTTTCCAGATGGAATACAGAGAAATCAAATTGACTACATCTGTAGGGAGACAAGATGAGAAGTTCAACAGCAGCAGCTAAAACCAGACCACCAATTGTTCATGTGTAAGTTCAGGTTGAAGCTGAAGGAAATTAAGCCCAGAACCTCGAGTATATCCTACCTGAATTTTGAGAACAAGAACAGAAAGCCTAACAAGTTGTGGGATGACATCAAGAACAGCTAACATTTGCCTACAGATGGGCTTTGGGTCCCCACTCTACACTCCCCCTCATTCACAATGATATGATTTTTTGTTCTTTGATGCCTGATAACTGATCCCTTCGACACCTCGTGATCACACAGGC
>NW_022103914.1:8342155-8351020 GCF_000313985.2 Echinops telfairi
CATGAAGAAAGCAAAAGGTCATTCATTTAAAAGACAAAGAACAGATCAAAGTGGACATCAGAAGAGACTCTGAAACTTGCTTTCAATCGTAGCATAGCTAAGGCAAATGGAAGAAATGATAAAGTCAAGGAACTGAATAGAAAATTTCAAAGGGTAGCTCAAGAAGACGAAGTCAAATATAATGAAATGTAGAAAAGCCTAGAGTTAGAAACCCAAAAAGGAAGAACGGGCTCATCCTATCTTACGCTGAAAGAACTCAAGAGAAAACTCAAGCCTTAAGTTGCAGTTTTGAAAGATGATGTGGGTAAACTACTGAATGATGCAGGAAGCATCAAAAGCAGATGGAAAGAATACAGAGTCACTGTACCAAAAATAACACAGCTGGTTGATATTCCATTTCAGGAGGTAGCTTATAAGAAAGAATCAGTGGTACTGAAGGAAGAAGTCCAAGTTGGACTGAAAGCATTAGCCAAAAGGCTCCAGGAATTGAGGGAATACCAATTGAAATGATCGAGCAAGTTGACAAGTCCTGGAAGCACTTATTAATCTATTCCCAGAAATTTGGAAGACAGCTATCTGGCCAACTGACTGAAAGAGATATCCACATTTGTAGCCATTCCAAAGGTGACCCAACAATGCTCAAATTATGGAACAATAGCATTAATACCACATGCAAGTAAAAATCATACAGCAACGGTTGTAATGTTACATGGACAGGGAGTTGCCAGGGGTCCAGGCTGGAAGAAGTGAAATCATTACTGATATCAGATGGATCATAGCTGAAACACAAAAAGATGCTTGTGTTTCATTGACTATGCAAAGGCGTTCAGTGTATGGATCAGAACAGACTGGATAGCCTTGAGAAGAAAATTCTAGAACACCTGATTGTGCTCATGAGGAGCCCTTGTGGCATAGTGGTTCTGTCTTGGACTGCTAATTGGGAGGTTAGCATTTTGAAACTACCAGTCACTAAATCGGGGAAAGATAAAGCTTTCTACTCCCATCTCAGAAACCCGCAGGGGCAGTTCTACCCTGCCCCACAGGGTCATTTTGAGTTAGAATTGACTCAATGGCAGTGTGTTTTTAAAACTGTGTTTTTCTAGAACCTGTACATGGGTCAAGAGGCTGTGTGAAAACAGAACAAGGGCATACTGTGTAGTTGAAAATCAGGAAAGGTGCGTGTCAGAGAAGTATCTTCTCACCATAAGTACTCATTCTGTATGTTGAGTAAAATCATCAGAGAAGGTAGGTTGTATGAAGAATGGAGCATCGCGATTGGAGGAAGGCTTATTAACAACCTGTGATATGTAAATAGCACAGCCTTTCTTGTGGTAAGTGAAGAGGACTTGAAGAATTTGCTGATGAAGATCAAGGATTGCCGCCTTCGGTATAGAGTACACGATGCAATGTAGAGAAAATTCAGATGCTCAAAACTGGGGACCAATAGGTAGCATCATGATAAATGGAGGAAAGATTGACGTTAAGGATTTTGCCTTGCTCAGATACATAATCAGTGCTCGTAGAAGCAGCAGTCAGGAGATCAAACGATGTGCTGCATTGTGTAAATCTGCACAAGGCCTCTCGAAAGTGCTGGAAAGCAAGGGTGTTACTTTGAGGATGACAGGGTGCCTTACTCAAACCAGGGTGTTTTCCATTGCCTTGCCGCACGCTTGTGTAAGCGTAGCCTTGGTTGTAGGAGCCTGGTGGTACAGTATTTCGATCTGCAAGGTCACAGCAGTTCAAAAGCACCAGCCACATATCTGAAGAAAGATGGGGTTTTCACTTCTGTAAAGAGTTCAGGAAACTCACAGGGGCCATTCCACGTGATAGTAAGTTTGATTTTGTGTTTGCTCATCTTTATAATACTGCCTTACACTCAACATGATGTAGCTATCTATCGCTTAGGCCTTCTTTAATTTCTTCCAGCAGAATTTTTTAGCTTTTAGCTGACAAGTCTTACTCTTCCTTGGTTAAACTGAATGACAATAGTTATCACTAAGTATTCTTTTTGCTGTAATATAAATGGAATTGTTTTCTTTTCTTTTGGAATTGTTCATTGCTAGTGTATAGAAATACACCATACATTTTTATGCATTGATTTTTGTATCTGGAAATTTCGCTAACTTTGTTAGAGCCTTCTAATGTCTTTTTGTGGATTCCTTGTGGTGTTGTAGACAGAAAACCGTGTCATCAGTGAATCAAAATAATCTTACTTCTTTCCAGTCGTCTTCTTTTTCTAAACTGCTCTAGCTAGAAGGTCAGTACAATGTTGAAACGCTTTCAGATGTTACCGGGGAGTTTTCTATGTATGGCCTTTGTGATGTTGACAAAGTTCCCTTCTGTTCCTTGAAGATGTTGAGTTTGCCATATGCTCTTTCTGCACCAAGATGATCATGGGGGCCCCCCTTCACTCTGTTAATCACATTGATTGTCTAGTGTTGGCCACCCTTCTATTCCTGGGATCAATCTCACTTGGTCCTTGTGTTAGGCAGGGTTCTCTAGAGAAACAAACCCAATACACTTATGAATATAGATATGTGTGTGTGTTTGTATATATATATATATATATATATATATATATATATATATATATATATATATATATATATATATATATATATATATATGAAGATAGGTTTATACAGCAAGAAGGAATATCACAGCTAATTAGTCCACACAGCAGTACAGAGGGCTCAGTTCAACTCACTTCCATGGAACAGTTAATATACTGGAAGCCCTTCAACTCACGAGGGCCGCTGAGTCCAAGATCAAGGAAGCAGACAGCATACTCCTTCCTCAGGCAAGGCAGGCAGGGTGGTAGGCAGGAAACAGCAGGGTGGGTCAACAACAGTCAGTAACTCAGGAGCTTCGTGAATCAGGATATCAAACTCAAGCAATGCAAGGTGATAGGAACCACCAGACTCCAGTTCAAGTGATGTACACACCAGCAGCATGGTGAAGCAGGTCTCTAAGGAGCCTCAAGCTCTAGCAACACGATCCATGGGCTGGCTTGGCCCACATGTAGTCTAACACAGGTTGAGGCAGAGAACTGGCTAAAGCAGCAGCACACTGGGCTGATCACCAGTGAGCAAGAGAGATGAGGGCGGGCCTTGCAGAGCCATTTATCTTTTTGCTCTCCAATCAAACTGTGACCTTGTTAATCCCACATATTCCTATTGGCTAGGTTGGCAGAATAAAGCTATCACAGTCTTTATCTTTTTTATATGTTACTGAATTTGGTTTGTTAGTATTTTGCTGAGGATTTTTGCATCTGTTTGTATCTGCTTCTGCCTCCCCGTCTTATCAGATTGGCTTCCTCCATGGCCACCATCTGTGTGTGTGTGTGTGTGTGTGTGTGTATGTCCTCATGTAAATCTACATTGGAGGAGCCACCTGAGATAATACACTGCCCTTGACTTAAGCCTTCAGTAGATCTTAGAAAACGCTACACCAGCACTTGCCACTCTGCGTCCTTTTTCTTCACCTCTGCAGAGCATCCCATTGCACGGACAGGCCATAATTCGAGCAGCTAGTGGCCTGGTCATTGAGGCTTTTAAGTTTTTCCTGTTGTTAACAATACTACTGGAGCAATGTTTTTGTACATATATCTTAACATGTCCATAGGGTCTGTTTTCAGCGGTGGAACTGCTGGGCAAAGGGTGTGTGCATTTGAAATTTAATAAAACTAAACTTCCTTTCAGGAAGTTTGCACCACGTTTTATTCACACTTGTGTATCCTGATGCTACTTTCTTCCCAATAAATAAAACACTGACTCTAATCAGGTCTTCAAGATGAAAAGTCTGTCGTCGGTCTTGGTGCTGAGTTTGTCACAGAGCCCAAGAACGGGCCGCCCATTAGTGAGCTGATGAATGAGGCCCATGCTGACATGAAGCTCCGTGAAGAAGGAGCGTATGTAGTTTTTAATGCATGGGACTAGAACAGCTGGTTATTCTAATGGAAAGAAATAAAATTTGGCTCTTAACACATCATGTACAGAAATCAATTCCTAGGTGAAAAGTTCTAAATGCAAAGACCAGACTGTAATAAAACATAATAAGGTGATGTAGAAGAGTGTTTTCCTGTTTGGGGTGGGGGATATTCCTTTAATAGGCAGAAAAGGCACCAATCGTAAATGAGCAATAGTTCTGCCTATATTAAAACTTGCTGTCTGTTGAAGGGCCTTATGCAAAGTGACATGACAAAGCACACACTGGGAGAAGGTACTGTAACTTCAATAACTGACCAGAGGTTAGTAGCCACAATATAAAAAGAATGTGCACAAATGAGTTTTTTTTGTTTTGTAAATATATAGGCATAAATATTTTAATGATAGAAAAGAGAAAAAGGCAAATTTCCCAGAAGGGGGAAACACAAGCTGCTCCTAAATATATGGATTTAAGTGAAACCTGTTGCAGCTAAATCTATTTCACCTCCTAGCGACCCTAGTACAGTCTGTGAGGGTCACCTTCCTGAAGGTAGCTGCTGTCTCTTCCTCCCAAGGGGCAGCTGGTGGGTTCCAACCACCCACAGTTAGCAGCAAGTCCCCAACCACTGTACCACCAGGCTCCATCAAATACGTGACCCAAACCAGCCCACTGCCGCTGAGTCTATCCTGGCTCATAGCGACCCTGTATCAAGCGGTGCTCACACTCATCCTTAAATGGGGAAACCAGAAGCAGACCACCTTAAGATAGTAATTTTATTACCAGAGTGTCAACAATCAAATTAAGAAACAAAAACCCTCTTCAAATACCAAATGGGGGCAAGGGCATGAGGTCCAAGGTCATCCTCGGGGCACGGCCACATTGGCAAGGAGTTTGACATGTCCAAGTGAACATGCAAACACACACCCTTCAGCCTAGCAATGACATTATCCGACATGGTCGAGTGTCTCGTTAGCATGATTATTCTGAAAAGGAAACATCAGATGGCGAATTGGGGCAAGGTGCCATAAACAGGAAGACCTACAAGAAGAGTGGTCCAGCTCGGAGGGGGGCTGCAGCAGCATTCAGCATTTCTAGCATCCCGTTGCACCATTTATGGAAAACCCCCCTCTTCCCACTGCTAGTCTCAGTCAGCCTGGACAGCCGAACTCAGTGACATCTGACCACCTCGTCAGTTTGGAAATACTCCTATTTATCATTAAAAGCCAGGATAGGGCCTCACTCGGAGATAGTCCTTTTTTTTTCTGACGAAATCTTTATCCTCAGGATGCAGGGCGAGCTCCCTCTTCCTTTCTCAAAGTGCCACATCACAGGCAGAGCTCCAAGCCTTTCAGTTGCATGGGGCGCAGCACCGGGTCAGGTAAGGCCGGACATTTATAGTATTCGAAGAGGAAATGGGAAGCTAGGCGAGTCTGTGTGTGCGTTAGAACCAAAATTAGTGGTATTACCGTGTATTTCGTGGGTAGGCCAGTGCCACAAGTATCCCTTTTTATAGGCGTCTTGGAAATGGTAGCTCTGTACGTCATGGTGTAGCCAGAAATCCTACCCGCACAGTCTAGCTGTGTGACCCTAGGTATGTCACTTAGCCTTTCTGGACCTTGGTTTCCTCAGCAGGGAATTGGAGATAACAGTCACAGAGGGTTATTGCAAGCATGAAGTGAAGTCATAGAATCCACATAGGCTACTACTAGGGTTGCTACGAGTCATCATTGACTCAATGGCAGTGAGTTTTCAATAGAACGGTTCTGAGAACAAAGGGTGGCCTAAGTGACAAGTATGATCACCTACTTTTCTCCGGGTGGCTGTCAACTTAAGGCATTCACTGTTTCTGCTTGTCCGGGGTTTTGGCTCAGTCAGTTGGTGTTCCGAAGTGGCATAGTGTGATCCAAAGAATCAGGTGGTGGTGGTTGCTATCATTTCACCAGCTTTGCCGCTCTCCTTCCATGCCACGGCTATGGACACTCGGGTAGGCGGTGGCCCGCTGCAAGCTGCGTTTACAATGACCACCGTTCTGGATGTCTGTGAGCTTGAAAAAGGAACCCTGGTGTAATTCTTCTAACCGCTAGACTCGCCACAGGAGAAAGACAGGCTTTCTCCTCTTGACAAGAGTAAAGCTTTACAGGCTCCGAAACTCACAGGGGGTGGACTGGATGGCAGTGAGTGCTTGTTTTGGGTGTTTTGGTGAGCTTGAATGTGAGAATGACTACTTTAATTAGTTCTCTTCATGCGAAGCCTGACCTTTGTTTAAACGTGTTGGCCTTTTGCATGAACACACAGATGGAAGGCCATTTCAAGGATGAGCGCTCAGACTGCGGAATGAAGTGCCTTCCCACACCCTGGGGGATGGGCATACGCATAAAACGAGGGACTCATTGGCTGTAGTTGGGCAGCAAAGCCAGTGAGCCTTCTTCTGGTGAGGGGGTTGTGCTTCTGCAAAACATTAAGGATCACGGGGGCCAACACGTGGTTCAACGCCCTGTCGGTTGTCTTTTCAGACATGCTGAGGACGGCCCTACTGTGCGCCACGCTCGCACTCCTGCGGGCCCAGCCCTTCCCCTGCCCACCGGCTTGCAAGTGTGTCTTCCGGGATGCTGTGCGCTGCTCCGGGGGCAGCGTGGCCAGCATCTTGGCGCTCGGTCTGCCCACCAACCTCACACACATCCTGCTCTACCGCATGGACCGCGGCATCTTGCAGAATCACAGTTTCACCGGCATGACGGTCCTGCAGCGCCTGATTCTCTCCGACAGTCACATTTTGGCTATTGCCCCTGGCACCTTCAATGACCTGATAAAACTCAAAACCCTGAGGTTGTCACGCAACAAAATCACTCATCTCCCGAGCGCGCTGCTGGATCAGATGGTGCTCCTGGAACAGTTGTTTTTGGACCACAATGCACTACGCAGCGTTGACCCAGACATGTTTCAGAAGCTGGTTAACCTGCAGGAGCTATTCCTGAACGGGAATCAACTAGTTTTCCTCCCCGCTAATCTCTTCGAGCGTCTGGGGGACCTGAAAGTGTTGGATTTGTCGGGGAACAATTTGACCCACCTGCCCAAGGGGCTGCTGGGGTCACAGGTTCGGCTTCAGAAACTTCTGCTGTCCTCGAACCAGCTCACGGCCCTGGACGCGGGGCTGCTGGACCGCCTGGGCGCCCTGCGGGAGCTACAGCTCCACTCGAATCGCATCCACTCCATCGCCCCCGGGGCTTTCGACCGGCTGGGCCACCTGAGCGCTTTGACCTTGTCCCGAAACCGCCTGGTGCTTCTGCCCCCCGCCCTCTTTCTCCACGTGCACAATGTCACTCTCCTGACCCTCTTCGAGAACCCGCTGGAAGAGCTCCCCCCGGTGCTCTTTGGGGAGCTGCCGGGCCTGCGGGAGCTGTGGCTCAACGGCACCCAGCTACGCACCCTGCCCGACGCCGCCTTCCGCAACCTGAGCGGCCTGGAGGCCTTGGACCTGAGCCTGAGCCCGCGCCTGAGCGCGCTGCCCGCGGGGCTGCTGCAGGGCCTCGGGCGGCTGCGCGAGCTCTCGCTGCGCCACAACCGGCTGCGGAGCCTGCCCGGCGCGCTCCTCCACAACCTCAGCAGCCTGGAGCGCGTGCAGCTCGACCACAACGAGCTGCAGACCCTGCCCGGCGACGTGTTCGGGGCCCTGCCCCGGCTCGCCGAGCTCTGGCTGGGGCACAATCCCTGGCGCTGCGACTGCGGCCTGCAGCCCTTCCTGGGCTGGCTGCGGCCGCGCGGGCACCTCCTGCGCCCGGCCGCCGATCCCCCGCAGTGCCGCGGCCCGGGCCGCCTCGCCGGCCGGCCCCTAAATGCCCTGCTGGAGAGCGACGCGGGCTGCCCGGACCCCCGGGGGCCGCGCCCCCACCCGCCCACGGAGCACTCCCTGCCCGCCGCCCTCCCGGCCTGGGGGCCCAACAGCTCGGAGCCCTGGGCGTGGGCGCAGCTGGTGGCCAGGAGCGAACGCGAGGACCACAGCCTGTTTTGGGGTCTTTATTTTCTGCTTTTAGTCGCTCAGGCCGTCATCACTGCCATCATTGTGTTTGCCATGATTAAAATCGGCCGGCTCTTTAAAAAATTAATCACAGAGCGGGCGCTCTTTTGAGTCCATGGGGAAGCCTTACAATTATTTAAAGCGTGTCTGTGTAAGAGCCCAGACAGACTACTAGGTCTTCCTCCCCTCCGCTCCCCTCTCTCTCCCTTACTGTACCCTCTCCATTCTCCATCCCCGCCTGCCCATTCCCAGACTCCCTCCTTTCTTCCTCTCCCTGGCGCCTCCCCCTCCCTCCTGCATTTCCCATCTCTGTGGCCCCCTGCTGCAGCCTTTACATTTGAGAACTGACTCGTGGCGTCCTCAGCCTGGCCCTTTAACGTTCTGTTGTGCCTGGTGGGGAGTGGGGTGTCTGTCTGTAAGGGGGAATAAATGGCCCCACTTTGGGGCGGGCTGCTTCCTGCACATGTCATGTTAATGAGACGAACGAATGAATTAAAACATGGAATATGTATATCCCAAGTGATGATTTCTCCTGGGGGGAAAGGATGGATTTAGCTTTCTTCTTTTTTAAATTTATTGGGAACTCTTTTTTTTTTTAATCTTTTTATTGGGGGTTCATACAACTCTTATCACAATCCAGACATCCATCCATTGTGTCAAGCACATTTGTACATTTGTTGCCATCATCATTCTCAAAACATTTTCTTTTTACTTGAATCCTTGGCATTAGCTCCTGGTTTTTCCCCTCCTTACCCGCCCCCCTTCCCTCATGAACCCTTGATATTTATAAATTATTAATTACTTTTTCATGTCTTACACTGACTGATGTCTCCCTTCACCCACTTTTCTGTTGTCCGTCCCCCAGGGAGGGGATTATATGTAGATCCTGTGATCGGTTCCCCCTTTCTACCCCACCTTTCCCT